>NC_041390.1:431172083-431178717 GCF_002162155.2 Triticum dicoccoides
TCGATTGACCTCGCTCTTTCTCAGACAAAAACGATATATCACCCCCATTCTTTCGACCTCATGGCGGGCCACGCTCTCTCTCCCTCTCTCTCTCTCTCTATCCCTCTCTCTCTCCCTCTCTCTCTCTCTTTGTATGTCTCGATTGACCTCGCTCTTTCTCAGACAAAAATGATATATCACCATGTTTGAGCCCAATTCGACTTATTCACATTGTATACTCTCTCACGCACATTGTCTATCTAGGTCACTCTCTCCAAACCGTCTCACTCTTTCGATCGCACGACGACCCTATATGATCGATTGACCTTGCTTCCTCCCACGCACAAAATATATCTACACGTCTGTGCCTAGATCATCTCTCAAGCTCTATCTTACAGCCCTCACCCTTGCCAAAAGCTCAATCGGACAATATCATTCTAGAGCATATATATTTGTTCAATGAATGTCGCACCACACTCACTTTTTCTCTCTATCTATATGTCTCTCGATTGACCTTGCTTTCTCACGCCGTATCTTCCACACATTGAAGCTACCTCTCCATCCCTCGCAAAGCCGGTGCTCTTTACATTGCGAGGGGCACTCCAACCTTGGATTAATTTGTGTAGGCATTTATTCCGGTCGGTTTAGATTATATTTTCGTAGCATTCGGCCCACAACTACTCGAAACACCGTTGCAACCCCCACAACTCCCCTAGTCGATTTCCCTCTGGCTCGGCCATCGCTCTCTCGCACGTCCTTTCCCACCTTCAGTGTCGCACCATGGTATTATTGCAAAAAACTTTGTTGTTCTCTTTAATTATTATAAATAAGATACAAAACTACACATCGATAGTCCACTTGGAATGGAACAAATTTCGACCCACAAATTAAAGTGCTACAAAGTACACACCGAGGGGCCCACATGTCATGAAACAAATTTGGACCCATATACAAATTAAAAAATAAAGGATGAGGATCGAACATGCGACCAGGGCCTTCAAGCCGCATGTTAGTAGGCAACATACGTAGAACAACAATGTTTGTTGTACCTCCCTTTGTTCACATAATGTTTTTATATTACCACAGCCTATTTAATTGATAATATGTAATATTATTTTTAGTACTGTTCGCCTTCACTTACTGGTGGGTTCCATGTGTGCTCTCTCTCTCCTCCCCTTCTGCGTTTAGACGCACGGGCAAACATGAAGAACTCGCGGGCGATGTTGCCTTTAACCCTATCTGGATGCGTTCACAAGTTACAGCACCAGTTTCACGTGCTAGCAGCACTAGTCAGTGTGTACATGCAATGCACGTTAATTTGGAAGTATATTAAGTGCATGAGGATATTAAGTAGGATATTATTTGCATGTTATTATGTGATTAGCACTATTATTGGCATGAAATTAACTGCACGCTAAACGTGTTGAGCGCTCGACATTGAAGCAGTCTAGGTCGTTGGATGACAAGGAATACATGTGGCTTGTTGACGTTTTATATTTAATTTGATATGGCTCTAGCAGAACATTCAATCGATCAAACCATAGATTTTTTAAGTCTGACTCCGACTTTAAATTATATGACGATTGATCTAAAATAAACGGAAATGATAAACATTCTGATTTTAAGCATGGCAATCCGAACGTTTTTCATGGCAAATTTAGATTACGCGGCGGCGGTGGGGGCATCTTGCAGTGGGAAGCGGCTCCTCTGTCGTGCTCTGTGTGTCGTCGGGCCACTGACCGACGGCAACGGCGGCGCCTTGCGCCGTTGTTGGCGTACTCCTGGACGTTGTCTTAGCTTCAAGGAAGGCCAAAATGTTCTGGACTTCGGAGCGAGTCAACTGGCGGGAGGACGCGACTGCCGTTGGTGCAAGGAAGCGGTCGACGGCGGCCATCCATGCCGTTGAGGGTGGCACTGGCACCCGCACGGGGACAGGCGCTGTCAACGGCGCAGCGGAGACATTCATGTGCACGGGCACCAGCAGGGGCGCGCGTGTTAGTGCACGCGCAGGCGCATGCGCTGGCAGGTGCACGGGCACCGACACGGGCGTGCGCGTCCATGCACGTGCAGGCGCATGTGCTGGCAGGTGCACGGGCGCGTGAAAGTCGGCGGGGACCTCGTGGAACCCCGTGGCATCAAGCTCGGCGACAATGTGCGGCTCCTAGCCCATCAATGCCACAGGGATGGGTGCTGGCGCAGTCAGGGCGACGGGCGCCGGAATGGGAGCGGGGACAGGCGCGACGTCTTCTCGGAAGGCCAGTTCAAGCTCGTCCAAAATCGCCTTATGTTCTTGAGACTCCGGCAGGGTGTCTTCCTCAGGAAACTGGAAGACTAAGGGCAAGCCATCGTGATGCGGCATGGCATACATTTAGGTTAGGCTGGTTGGAGATAGACGACAGGAGAATCGGAGAGGAGGAGAGAAGATTGTAGCAATACCGGCTAGTGCAGGGTTGATTTTAAATTGCAGCGCCGGCGACATTAAAAGTGGGAGCAGTTGGGACGAAGGTGGGCAGCGGATCCTGGTCAAAGGGCTCGCCTCCTGGTGAGCCTGCACAGCGGTCTGCTTGCACACGTCCCTGTTAGCCGGCGCAACGGTCTGCTCGCATGCCTCCCGTCGACTCACACGCTTGCTCGGACGACACCTGCCGATGAGAAGCGGGACTCGTGGTGGCACGTAAATGCCCACAGTTTCAATAGTGAAAGCGTTCGCCTTAACGTGACAGGTCTTTGTTCCAAAATACCTTGGCTCTTCATTTGTGCAACTTGTCATAAGCAGCTTGTCTCAAATTGAACAAAAAAAATTATGAAGTAATATTTGTGCCATATCACGTGACCATGCTCAGTTTCAAGAATTTATGGTCACTTTCTGATTTTCTGAAATGTAAGATCCAGGATTTGAAACAATATCATAACGTGCATCATGCAATAAATTTTCAAGCCATACATCTATTCTGTTTTATTTCTTAAGAAAGGATTTGGTCAAACATTTTGCTTAGTTAGACTTCAGACAAGTTATATATGCAGAGCAAAAGGATAATCCCTCCGTACCAGTGCATTGCCTGATATATTAACTCAAGTACTAGGCACGAACAAACAGGCTCAATTATGTGCTCATTCTGGTGTAGTAGTAGTAGTAGTACTAGGCAATGCAGTTAACGGGTGACCTTGGCGAGCGGCGGCCGAGGGAATTGAACCGTGCTCGGCACAGTAGGTAACGTTGTCTAGTTACTAAAGCACCCCTCCGTTGTTCATCGGTAGTCATTATGGACTGGGGACATGAGGGGAATTTCCTAGGGCTGGAATTATGGCCGCCAAATATTTCGACTCGAAACGTGGAGGCTCGACTGGTTGGGGTTGCCTAATGTGCGTACCACGCACGCCACCAGAAGGACACGAGCCTGATTTTTTTATTTTTTATCTTTTAGGACCAACACGAGCCAAGGTCTGGCTGGTACGCCGCTGGGTCCTACCATTCGAGAATACGAAAGGAACCTTTTAAATTGCCGAACGAATCTATGTGTATTACAATGCCCGTATTTTTCTTGCAAATACTAATCTCAACATGGTAATTGATTTATGATGAGTTGTTGAATTAGAGTGAGTTTGTGATATAGTGATCTGAACGTGGATTTCACATTTCATGGTATCCCTGGTAAGTTTTTCAATGCAAATTCAAATTTAAAATATGAACAATATGGAGGTGAGAAAACTTTGTATGTATCAAGCATATGACCACACACACAGAGAGACACCCGCACATGAACACAACAACAATCCAATAAGTGTAGTGCACCTATTTTTCCAAACCATGCATGTATGACACGAATTAAAAAATACTCCTTCTGTTCCTAAATATTAGTCTTTTAGAGATTTCAACAAGCGACTACATACGGAGCAAAATGAGAGAATCTACACTCTAAAATATGTCTATATACATCTGTATGTGCCAGTCCATTTGAAATCTCTAAAAGACTAATATTTAGGAATGAAGGGAGTAAAATGTAAGACATGCATGGTCCTCAATTCAATATTTAAAACGAACATGAAACTGAAACATGAATATTAAGTCTATTACTACAGTACATGCAAATGTTGTGTTTAATTAGGCAGAGCTATGATTGTCGGGGGTCACCCCCTCGACCTTAGATAAAATTGTGAAGCTCTGTTTAGGTTTTTTTAGATTATATTTGTCCCCACCCTCCCAACCACCGATTGGTTGTGCACCTCCCACCCCTCCTCCCCGGGAGAATATCATGTGCCCCCATACCTTATATGCTATATGCCGATACGAGTTGCTTGGAGCTTGTAGATCTGATATATAGCAGCTCACATGATGTCTTAATATTTTTACAAGAAACCTTGATAAGTTTGAGAATTGCACACAATTTGTACAAAAACTACTCAGATGCCCTTGGATCCCATATCCATCGACCTCGAAGCTCGTATCACCGTAGCATCTAAGATGAAGGAGGACATCATATTCTCCTGTATGTAAGAATATCATGTGCTACCACACCGTAGATGCTTTGGTGATACAAGCTCTTTGGAGCCGTTGGATTTGTGACCCAACACCTCCTGGGTGGTTCGAATGCTTTTTTGCAGAAAATCCCCCAAAGAGCTCAGCCACTGCTTACAAGCACAAAGACTGCTCAGATGCCATTGGATCTCAAATCAAACAACCTCAAAGCTCGTATCACCGTAGCATCCAAGCTGCGAGAGCACCTTATGTTTTCTCGCACGGGAGAATATGAGGTGCTCCCGCTCCATAGATTCTATGGTGATACAAGTTCACGGAGATCTAACGGCCCACAGTAGGAGGTTTGAATGTTTTTGCAATATACGGTTGAGAGAGTTCGGGAATTGCACAGAAAGTACAAGTACTACGCATGTGCCATCTGATCACTGATCATACGACCTAGATGCTCATATCACCGCAGCTGGTAATTAAGCTACGGGGAGCACCTAATATGAGCAACGGGGAGCAGTTGGATCCAAGATGCAGCGGCACACATGAGGCCTGAATGTTTTATTTGCAAAAAAACCTTTGGAGAGTTTGGAAATTGCACATAATTACAAAGACTACTCCCAAGCCATTGGATCTCACTTCCAACGGTGTAAAAACTCGTATCACCATAGCATCTAAGCTGCGGGGTGGATGTGATATTCTATGCTGCTGTCATTTTTGTTTGTAAACTTGCAAAATATGTGTAACTTGTGCCGTTACTTGTCTAACCGCGCAAAGTGTTTGTGCAAAAAAACCATCCTACACTGAAATATTGGAACAACACACGGGGGTCCCACTTGTCATTAATCAAATTTGGACGTAAAACTAACAAATCTGAAAGACAAGATTCAAACTGGCAACCTGGACTACAAAGCGTAAGTCGATAGCCTGAAACAACAACGGTTGTTGGCTTTGTCCCATAACTTGATTTTATACAGTATTACGTTGAGTAGAGTAGAGTGAGTGCCTCGTCAACACGTGCATGACTGTTGACTCACTTACTGGTGGGTCCCAGGTCTGCGATCTCTCTCTTCTCTCCATCGTCTAACCTTTGCATGGGCACACACGAAGAGCGGCGCTAGCTTGCCGTGGTGTTATTACATCTAAAAAAGCTTGGAAAATAGAAGAGTTGCCTAAAACAAGAGACGTTGTGGCTGGTCGAGACGGAGCTAACCACACCTATCCTCCGTGCCATGTTAGCATGATGAAGCTGTGTGGCTAGTGGGGTGTTTTCGACCGAATGGCTGGGTCCTGAGGTCGAACCATAGGTACTACGTCCGATACAGTACATTTTTACACGCACATTTTTCCTCCGTTCCGAGACATGGCACACCCTACCGCGCGGTTTCGGGGTCCTCCCCGGTGGTACACGCATATATTCTTCCTGACGTGGGATGCCCTACTACGTGTTTTCGCCAAAGCAAGTAAATGAGTCGTCAAATCACGGAAGACCACTTTTACCGCCGAGTACATCAGTAAAGCACGGTGGCTAGCTAGTTGGGCTAGTTCGACCGATTAGCTAGGCCACGACCGATTAGCTAGGCCGCCGCCACATCACTACAGGAATCAGCTAATTTGCCGTCTGTGGCTGTCTTTGCCATCAGTTTTTGGTCGGGCGTGACAGCAAAGACCAATTTTGCCATCAAATGCAGACGACAAAGAAATACAGACGGCAAACGGCTCACTTTGCCGTTTGCTAAAAATTTACTAACCGCAAAATAGACTTTGCCGTCTGCAAAAAAAATACAGATGGCAAAGAGCATACTTTGCCGTCTGTAATAAAAAATACAGATGACAAAGATATTTTCCGTCTGTTTTTTTTGTACAGACGGCAAAGAGCATACTTTGCCATCTGTAATAAAAAAAGCAGACGGCAAAGATCTCTACCGTCTGTGTTTTTTTATTACAGACGGCAAAGCAAAGAAACACAACACGCGGATCGGTCTCCTGGATCGATGAGCTGGCATCATCTGCAGCGTCCAAAGACTCCCAACCGGCCTCTCTCTCACCTCACGACGCACGCACCCAGGCGCGTCCCCACCCTCTGGCCCACCCCTCTCTCTGCCCATCCCTCGCCTCACCCATCTTATCCTCTCCCCCATCTCTCTACCCACGCCCCTCTCTCTCCGCTCGCGCTAGCCGCCACCGCTC
>NC_041390.1:431179068-431195309 GCF_002162155.2 Triticum dicoccoides
TCCTTCGTCACCACGCGTGCTCCGCCGGCCTCGACCTCGTCCTCTGTCACCACGCGCTCCGGCCCTGACCGCGTCCTTCGTCGCCGCACGTGCCCCGCCGGCCTCCTCTGTCGCGACGCGCACCGGCCCTGACCGCGTCCTCCGTCGCCACGTGCGCCCCGCCGGCCTCGACCGGGTCCTCCGTCACCAAGCGCCCCGGCAATGGGGTGTCTCCGGTCCTACCCGTTGCTCGGAAGGCAGCCGGCTTAGGCCGAAGTTCTCTAGCGTTTTTTGTTTTTTAAGGATCGAAGCTGACACAATCTGTAACTTGTAATCAGATTTTGTTATATATTCACAGATGATTGTCGCACTACTAGAACGTGGCACAAATGAAATATTGTGAGACTAAAAACGTATGTGATGATTTGGCTTACGCTTTCGGTTATATGAGACTAAAAATGCATGTGTCCGGCGAGACACTCTGAGTTGACGTCATTTAGAAAAAATAGAATACAATCTTTGTCGTCTGCTGTTCTGTCCTGATGACGGCAAAATACATGTTTGACTGATGGCAAAGACTGCATGCTTTGCCGTCTGGTATTTCCACCAGAGAGGGCAAATTTATGGTTGGCTAACGGCAAAGACTTTGCCGTCTGCCCGATAAAGAGCTGACGGCAAAGTACTCTTTGCCGACTTTGCCTTTGCCGTCACACTTTGCCGTCAGCCAGGTGACGGCAAAGTCCTTGCCGTCTGTATTTCAGCCTTTGCCGTCTGTACTTGCCTGACAGCAAACTGTCTGATTCTTGTAGTGCATTTGTTTTTTCACCCCTTTTTTATCTACTTGCTGACAGGTAAATTTAAATATCCACCGCGGTGTTGCTCTGGTGTTTGAGTGTGGGAGGATTTTTAATTTTTTGATTGACGGGAGCAGGCGCGGCAGGATTTTTAATTTTTTGATTGACGGGAGCAGGCGCGACAACAATTAGTCACGATGATTCCGCTTGTAAAACCCACTGCTCCCTGATGTGAGAAATCGTCGGCTGGTGTTTTACCATGGTGAAAACCAAAAGATTCCCCGCTCCTCGGCTGGCTCCCTCCGCCTTCCCATAGATTGCATTGCCTTTCAGCTGTTTCGCCCCCTGCATCACCAACATCGTGCGCCTCGAGAAGCAGAGGGACTTCGGTGATGTTTAGGCGCCCTCTGCATGGGCATGTCCATGTTTTGGCGAAACATGACCGTTGTATCAAACTCAGACGGTGCAGATCAGTCACTATAGCACAAAGCGTGTGGGTGTGTTTGGTTGCATTCTCATCTCAATATACTCCTCTGTCTAGGTGTGTAAGTCACCTTACGAAAACCAAATAATCCCAAAACACTTAGGCACGGTACATTAACTCCCTCCCCGTTTCTTGTTTTGTGACATATCAACCAATAAGAGACGTGGGCCGTGCATGCTTTCAATGACTTGAGACTAATAAACATGACATGCAGTGGTTAGTTCATTGCATGCAATGCTATTAATTAGCAAAAAGACATTAAGTTTTCTCGTTTTCCTCTCCGCCTTGGTGGCAGTGGACAACGTAAGATGACTTACACACCTAGACGGAGGGAGTAGTTGTTTCCTCTTCGTGTATTTGTGTTAACCTACTAGTGTGGACTCATGCACCCTTCATGTATGCACTCTGCCAAACACCCAAAAGTGGGTCGAGAAGGGAACTTTTTCTCCCATCTCGTGCACCCGTCATACACCCTACACTATTCGTGCTTCATATGGTTCATGTTTCATGGAGCACTGTAGCACCGTGCTCTCCGTGCGCTGTAAACCTAGTTCTGTTAACATTGATCTCACCGTTCATTCTCGACTGGACAGTCGAGAAAGCGGTACTATGTTACTACATTATTGTTCATATAGTTGACATGCGCACAACATCATTTGTTGTCATCATATCTTACTACACTAGCAACAAGATTATGTAGTACTGATGTATGAACCATTTCACATGCGTAGTAGTAGGAGCACTGTGTATGTTCAAGTGGCTACCGTGTTTCGCACTCCTCCGTCGTAAGAGTGGAAACGCTTGATGTAATCATTTTTTCTTCAGAAAAATAGTGGACACGCTCTACCGTGCGGATCCTCCTCCAGCCATGCACTAAATTACTCACTTTCGCCGACGTGTGGGACAACCAGCACCGGGGTCCACTAGCCATGCACTAAATTACTCCGTAGTAGAGTGACGGTAGACTACCCTGATCGAAGCACCGCAGTAATGCCCAACGAGCTGTCAAATCACAAAACCCCCTCCTTTCCAGCAGTAAGTTGGACAGACGAAGCAACCATCATTTCACTCTTGTCTCTCAGCTTCCTCTCTACCCAACTTGCTTCTCCCTCATCTTGTTCCTCATTTCTTCAAGAAAACCCCGACCTGCTTCTGCCATTGTTCTTCTCTCCCAAAGAAGGAAAGGTGAGCGCATCAATGGTGTTGATTCTGGCCAAGGCCCGGTCTTGCAACCCCGAGACTGATCCTATAACTCACTCTCTTTTCTTCTTTTGGGTTTTTGATTATGGTTTCTTTTCTTTTAGTTCTATTTGATAGTTTCTTGATGGACGTTGGAGCACCGACCGAAGTGATGTCTATGGCTCTGGCCAAAACCGTCGAGGCTCATGGTACGAAGAAGCGCAAGCACCCCGCCGAGACTACCGCAGACAAGCTCAAAGCCATCGCCCTGTCCAAGCCCCACTCTATGGGATCCCTCATTAAGCAAGTCCAGGTAATATCTCTTCTTGACGATCTTTTTCTCGATCTTGATCGTGTTTATTCATCTAACACGCAGTACTAGTACTAGTAGTACAACTTTTTGGGTGATCTTGCATGTGATTTTTGTGTGCCAAATGACGGTTCTAAATTCCTCTTTTGACCAAAACATGCGAGTGGTTGACACTGATTTCTTATAGATTACTTTCAACTACTCCCTCTGTCCCAAATTTCTTGTCTTAGATTTGTCTAGATACGGATGTATCTAATACTAAAATGTGACTTGATACATCCGTATCTAGACAAATCTAAGACAAGAATTTTGGGACAGAGAGAATACTTTTTGAACATCAACGCTACCTTTGAAGAGGGTATATTTGCCTCAGTAACTTGTGTTATGGATATTGTAAGTAATCCCTCTGCTCTCATGCCTTTGAAGACATGTTCTAGTGTCTTTGTTCACTCATTTCTGTGCGTATATGTAGTCATATATGGAGTATAAAATCGAAAATCATATTATATTTCTGAACGGAGGTAGTAATAAAATATGGTTTCTGTTTGAATTAGAACCAGGTCCGTGGAGGAGATGAAGTTCTCAAAGTCATGCCGTGTGAACTAGAAGACCTGAGGATGAGTTCTACTGCTAAACTATCCAGCTGCCGTGTCCTTGTCGCCACGTGTCCTGAACTAGTGTTTTCCTGTAGTATTGTTGTCAGGCGTGTTCTCGATGCTGTACTTGACCACAACTATTCCCTGGCTGTGCCTTAGATTATGAAGGGTGTGGTTCTTGTAAAGCTTCCCAACAAATCTGATGCGGCCTGTCTTCATGATCATGTTTATGAGTGGAAAGACCACTCTGTTAGGTTCTCCAAGGTTGACGAGATGGTGATGGTGCATGTAGACATCTCTCACGAAGTCCATGGCCTGGTCAGTTATGCGGGGTTCATCCCGTAGGTCGGTGGCAAGAAATAGTCTGCAAAGTTTAATTAGTGCAACTTTGCTTGTCTGGAGTAAGTACTATTGTTCAGTACTTGATTTGTGTTTGTGAACCCTGTATTGTTTATTAGTACTGCCGCTTTTGTTGTGTGGTCAGTCCTGAGAACGTTCTATGTTAATGTCTGTCCACTCAATTCAGTCTGTATATTTTGAAGTATCCAGATCATCTTTTTTGTGAGGACGGTTTATCAATTATGGTTACACTCCAATATCTGTATTCATTGCAGGGTTTATTGCACCCACCAGGGTTTCCAGTCCCATGGATGTTCGGTCCATACGATTTGTCACGACCTTTGGACTGTCCTGCTTGTGGGAGTAGGCGGGGCCCCTGCATGCCACCCGTAGTTGTGCGATCAATCTTCTGTTTAGTACTTCAGCATAGTGATTTCCTGGTAAGGATTCACTCGTGTCACATCAAGTAAATCTTATTGATTTACTGTCTAAATCTTATTGATTTAATGTCATGTTTTCTTTCTTTTCCTGCAATTTTACGATGCAGGTTTTGCCATGTGACATTCATCACAAAATAAACCGTTTGGTTTTCTCTATGATGGCTATTTTTGCAGGTTTCACTTCTTATGTCGTGTCAGTAATGAAGGCACTGTCCATCACTTATATTACTGGAAAAAATTAGATCAGTCTATTGTCTGAGTACAAGCTAAATCGCTATGATGAACTGCAGTTTGGTTTAACAAAAATGCCACAATTAGTCCTTCTCGCGTTTAAAAGAAATGAAGAAAAAAATGGATCACGGTCATGAAGCCTAGTCAAGTTAGAAAGCTGATCATAGTAGACCAGACACGATCGCCGCTGTCTCGCACATCGGTACCACCTTCAGCAACGTATCGAGCACCGGCAGTTGCTCTAGCACTGACAGCGGCATCAACTCAGTCTGATCCAGCTGAGGATTGGGCACCGACCGCGTCAGTGGATCAGGCTGATCTACCGGAGGATCGGGCATTGACACTGGCACCAGCTCTACAAGGAGCACCATCTCCGGCAGCAGCGGCGGCTTCGGCACCTGCACCAACCCTTGCATCTGCTCCAGCCGGTGCAACGACAACTGAACAAGCAGTTGCACCGGCAACAGACTAGGCTGCAGTTCGCACTTCATATACCAAAATCCTTACAAAAACCGACATGTCCACCTTCTTGGTAAGCATTGGCCGCCCAAGTGTTTCGTTCTTTTTTCTTTCCATGTTGTTTCACATGATTCACTGTGTTGATCTAACTGTTTGGGTATGTCTTCTTGTTTGCAAACATAGAATTCCTAGAGCAACAAGGGAGTCGTTCAACAATCTGGATGACAGCGGCCAAGTTTCTCTTACCATGCGCAGCCTTGGTGTGAATGAACCTGCTCAATATACCGTAAGTACAAAGGATGGTCACATGATGATTGATGCTAAAGGATGGTCAAGGTTCAAATCTAAATCATATCTTGCGGTAGGGGATGATCTCAAAATCAAACTTTCTCGGTAAGGAGAGCTGGTCCAAATCAACTTTGAAATTCTTCAGTAGCAGCACACAACTGCCGAACTGATCTATCCTACGAGAGATTTTGATGTAATAATCTGGCATGGTGAAACAAGTGTCCTGTGTGTATAAGTAATATGACAGTATTATTTATCACATGGTATATCGTTGATAGAATTGCAACTCTCATTGCTAGTTAGGAACTATCGTTCAATTTCATTCCAACAGCTGCCGTGCTTTATTCAATTTTGTGTATTCGCCTTGCGACAACATCTAAAACCAGCGCCGTACCGATCGCTTGCAATTTGAAAAGCACTGAGGTAGAACACCTGCCCCCCCAAACATGCAGGGTGGGCCTGCGGCCCAAAGTCCAGAACCGTGAGCCTGTCTGAGTATTATATTCTCAGCTGAACCCGCATAATGCCCGTGCGTTGCACGTAACATCAAGATGCATTTGTATGAGTATTTTATCTTGTGAGAGAAAAGGATGAACGAGGTAAGGCCTTATTTTCAAATGTGGAGAGGTGTGTGGGTACCTTTTTGCAAAATTGCCATAGTTTCCTTCCTATCCGTCAGATATAAATGTTACCTATATTGCAGGATGGTAGGCACACTCTATTTTTTATAATTATATATGTTATATATATTCCCCTTGATTTTTATAATTATATATGTTACCTATATCGCTGCTTTTTTATGGCCGAACTTGGATAAACTTTCTCAAGTGTTACGGACTGAAAGTTGGCGCACGAATGTTGATGGAAATAGCAGAACCTGGTCTCATCTTCACTGCGATCTTCCACCCCGATGACGTTCCAATTGTTCATCCATGTTAGTTTTGTATCTGGTTCTTGCTTATTGCCTCGATTACTTCTTAATCCACCTATTCTGTCTAACTAATCACAATTTAACTTTAGAAGTAGCAACGAATCTCTCACGAAGACGCTACTTCTAACTAATGTTTTCTTATAATTGGTGGCACATGTAGGTTTTTTCAGAGTTAAGAAGGCTGCTCGTTTGTTATTCTGTAACAACTCGGCTGTTACTGATGGCACTGAAGTTGGCTGGGATGACATCCACAAGTTCCTACACTTTATTGATCGTCTTGAGGTCCTTGTGGGGCGTTTCAATGGTGGAAGAGAGAATTCCTTATTTGACACCACCTTAAAATGTGGTTCCTTATTTGGCCTTGAAGAAATTTTTCTTCCCTGTTTGACATCTCCTCTAAATTTCTTTCCTAATATGACACTTTAGTGCATTTTGTTAACTAGCGGTGTTAAAGACAGATGTAAAAAGACCTTTTTACCCTTGATGCATAAGGTGACCAAAATTTTGTACATGACAATATCTATAGTTATATTACATATTTGGTCATGGTAAATAACCAATTGAGACCCTATAATTTGAGCGGATGGTGGTTGAATGTACTGTGCTCAGAGGACTCCGCCGCCGCCGAATGCCTCGACGAGATGCGAGTGATGGATGGGTGTGGGCGTTGGCGAATGGATGGATGTTGTGAATCTTGCGAATGGCCTTGTGCCTCTGTAAGTATTTATAGGGAAGGGAGATAGGAAGAGGGCGAGCGTACCCGAGCTACACAGGTGCTGGTGGGCCATCTGGTTGACATGTTTGCTCGCAACCTTCGTACGTACTCCCTCCGTGTCTTAGATTTGTCTAGATACGAAGGTATCTAGCACTAAAATGAGTCTAGATATATCCGTATCTAGACAAATCCAAAACAAATAATTCGAAGCGGAGGGAG
This sequence comes from Triticum dicoccoides, assembly GCF_002162155.2. Taxonomy (NCBI): domain Eukaryota; kingdom Viridiplantae; phylum Streptophyta; class Magnoliopsida; order Poales; family Poaceae; genus Triticum; species Triticum dicoccoides. The sequence continues at coordinate 431,186,033 of NC_041390.1, forward strand.
TAACTCCCAAGTTTGTTGGCTGGATCAATTGCGGGTATTTGTATACGTGCATGTACACAATAGAACTCAACCACATTTAACACGTCACGGCCAACCCAGACTATACTGGTGCGTGCATGCATTAGTCAAGTATTTGGATATTCGGAGAAGTATAATACGCACCGGCCAGAACGCCGGTAAACAAGTATTCGGAACTGACGCATGGACATTTAGATGTATGTACGAGTCGATAAGACATCATCTGCAAGGTTCACTAGCTAGCTACATGATCAAATACATAGACTGATGTATGTATGTAATCGGCCAGTATACGTGTGTGCAAGCATGCATGCATGCATGGTACCTGAAGTAACCGGGCAATCAAGGCCATGTTTGGATACATGGGTTAGAGTTAGTTTGGGTTAGTTTGGACTCAACTAACCTAAAAATATCCAAACAGGAGGGTTTGGGTTAGATGCATCTAACCCATTCAAAAAATCTAACCCATTAAAGAGGTGCTTATCTTGGTTAGTTATTTTTGGGACCACTGAAAAACACATTTTTTTCTCTCGCTCTTCCCGCAGCAGATCCCTCCCCACTTTCTCGAAACTTTTCATCCTCTTCCTCCCTCCCTCTCACATCGTCCGTGAAGGTGTCTCGCCATATCCGCACTTCATCTAACCCTACCATCCAAACACCTCTCTGGCTAGAGTTAGTTCAGGGTTAGTTTAGGGTTAGAATTCTAACTCTAACCTTTAACTAAGTTAGAGTATCCAAACAGGGCCCAAGTGTGTGCATGCACAGGGACATTTTCTTTTGTTTGATGTGGGCTAGCGACTAGCACAGGGGTATTTTTGTCCATCCAATTTTTTCTTGACGGAACAGTGTAATGAAATCGACGGCGATGTCACATAAGGAAAGAAATTTAAACTACATGTCAAATAGGGGAGAAAAGTTTTTCCAAGGTCAAATATGAAACCACATTTTAAGATAGTGTCAAATAAGGAATTTTCTCATGGTGGAAGGCCACGTGGGATATGTGTGCCACTGCTGCACTCGTTGAACAGGTCCAACTGTGTCGAGAAACTTATGGTACGAGCTATTTTCTGTTATATATGTTGTTCATAAACTATTGCTTATACACAATTTTACAGCTGTGATCTTCTTGAAACAGAAACTGCCCAGTTCTATTTTTCCTATACAGATGCCTGACCATGGTCGGGTCAGACTTGCGCTTGGTCACAACATGATGTTTATGTCGACCTACTCCATTCCCCTTGGAGGTGAAAAGATACTTATTCATGGGTGGTCTCAAATAATGAAGGCCCGTCCATCTTGGAGAATAGGACAGAAGATTATGTTCCTGCTTTTCCATGGCTCTAAAGCGAATGTCCTGTTTATTGACCACATTGCGAGATGAAGCCGCTTTCAGAAGGTTCTGGATGCGCGGGGTGTTGCCTGGGCCTTGTCCTGGGGCTTGGCGGCCTCATTGGTTAACTGTAGGCAAAGTAGCACTATTGAGGCATGCTTTGTAAGGTTGAACCTGTATAAGTACTCATACCGCTTTCAGCTATGGTTGTTAAGTGCCCCTGCTGGTTTCAGTTAAGGTTGTTAAGTCCTCATGCTGCTTTTATAGTCTGTCGTGTTTCTTCAGTCCTGTCTTCCTCCAGCCGCCAAAACCAAACCAGCGCCGGCAGGGCCGCCTGCTTCCGCCTCCCATGGCTGGCCGTCTCCTAAATCGTTAACACCGACGTCCGAGGCCTCACCGTCGTCCTCCACGCGCTTTGGTGCGCTCACCGCGAAGCCGCCCTCTCGCGTTGTCAACATGGTCAACAAACAACAGGAATCGGCAGAAGTACGTGGAGAGGATGACAGTACGGGCCCACCATGTCAGCGTATGGAAAAATAAAATGCTTCCTCCTAGTGTTTTGTTGACATCTGGGACCCACGACATTGTGAGCGTATATTGTTAATAGACAAGAGAACAGCACAAGATCGGCTGACACCTGGGACGTAGCTGATCGAGCAGTATTTTTTGTTATTGTTGAGACGGAGCAGGGTTTGAACTGGGCCATGGCCCATCTAGCCCAGGCTTATATTTTATGTTCACCATCTGACCAGCCCAGCTATTTTTTCTTTGTGAAAATGAGCCTAGTTTATTTTTTCTCAAGAATACACAATCCAGGCCTACTTATTTTTCTACGCCTTGATGGGCTACAACTCTTTCAAGACGCCTGCAAATCTTGAAAGTAATATGAAATTGGTTGTAAATATAAAAACATATGACAAATTTGCAATTACTTTATAATTTCTGAATTTTTTCACATTTTCAGATTCCTATTTCACTGGGCATTAACCTAATTTAAATATATCTTCAAAGTACTTTAAATCTGGCTCAACATTGCGGTATTAAAAATAGTTTGGAACCCACAGAAATATGCGAAATTGGCCCTGGCCAACCAAAAAACGGACTACAATAAATTGCATAAGAAGTCGCAATGAGCTATATATAAATTATTAAAAAAAGAGGGAATGGTCTGACTTATGGGCCTATTAAGTTGACGCATATGCAAGATTTCTTTAGTTATTATATACGTCAATAAACGATTCTAGCGGACGTAACCGTTGGATGTCAATCCAACGGCCGTCATGTTTCATCAATCTCTGATCTTCTTGCTCCAGCCGCCAAATCCAGCGCTGGCAGGACCGCCTGCTCCCGCCTCCCATGCAGGCCTCACCGCCCCCTACTACTCCCACCGCTGTCCAGGGCATCCCTCTATTCACCCACACCCCCTGTTATTCTGCGGCGACGGTAGCCTCACACCGCAGCCAAACCAGTGAACCCTCGTACTCCTCTCCGCGTGGGCATCCACTGCCGCGTCTTCCCCGGCTCTGCGTCGTCCCCATCCTAGGCCTCGCCGTCGTCCACCCGCTTGGTGCTCTCGGCGTGGCATGGTCAACGTGGTCAAGGAATGACTTCCATCGGAAGAGTACTGTCGTGGAGAGGCTGACTGCTGGGTCCATGGCATCCGCAAGGAACTGCCTCCTTATTACGCGAAAAATAATTATTCCTCCACCTGACAGGAGGGACCCACGAGATGGGCCATCGTATTTGGCAAAAAAACCTTTTCCCCTGACTGCTGGGACCCACCGGAGGGGCCATTACATTTCACGAAAAAACGTTCCCCCCGCTGTCAGCTCAGACCCACCGGAAGTGCCTCCTTATTACGCACAAAAAAATGAATACTCCCCCTGCTGGTTGGGACCCACCTTGGTGGGAGGCTGACTTGTGGGCCTACTAAGTTGACGGGGACGGAGTGCTTTGTTAACTTAGTCAATATGAACGATTCTAGCTCCAGTGACCATACGATGTCCATCCAACGGCCGTAGTGCTTCTTCAACCTCTAGTCTTCCTGCTCCAGCCGCCCAAAGAAGCGCCGGTCGTGCCGCATGCTCCTGCTTCCCGTGGCCGGCTGTGCTGCCGTGGAGGCCTCACCGCCCCCTACTATTCCCACCGCTGGCCAGGCCATCCCTCTACTCACCCACACCCCCTGTTATTCTACGGCAACGGCAGCCTCACACCGCAGCGAACCAGTGAACCCTCGTACTCCTCTACGCGTTGGCACCCACGTCTTCCCCGGCTCCGCGTCATCCCCTTCCTAGGCCTCGCTGTCGTCCACCGCCCTGGTGCTCTCGGCGCGGCATGGTCAACGTGGTCAAGGAACGGCTTCCATCGGACATGGACTATACGTGGAGAGGCTGACAGCTGGGTCCATGGCCGCAGCAAGGAAGTGCCTCCTTATTACGTGCAAAATAATTATTCCTCCACCTGACAGCGGGGACCCACCGGACGGGCCACCATATTTCGCAAAAAAAACGTTTAACCCTGACTGGTGGGACCCACCAGCTACATCTTCGCAAGCAAGGAAGTGCATTCGGGCAAAAAAAACGATTCGCCCCTGACTACTGGGACCCACCAGCTACATCTTTGCACGCAAGGAAGTGCATGACAATCAGGACCCACCTGGTCGAAGCGTACGTAGCATTGTCATTCTGCTCGTGAACGTGTACATACATGCTGGTCGATGTAGAGGAGCGCACGTAGCATATACATGTACATACAACGGCCAGGGTGCAAGAAAGTAAATACGGCCACGTACGTACATATGGGCGGGGTCTTGAACGCCTACTCGCTCGTACATACGGCCAGGGCTCGTGTACATGGCTGGGTCGGAGCGGAGAAACAGCGTCGTCGTGTTCATGGGGAGCCACCCGGCTGGGTCAGAACGGAATGCGTTGTCGTGTTCATTGGGAGGGCTTGGATGGAACAGCCAATGGAAACGAGGCCTGGCGTACCACAGAATGGAGGAAACGGCCTTGTGTTCGACCGACCACGTTCGAAATGGGATCCTGTTCATCAGGAGGGCTCTGGCGTACTGCAAAACGGGGGAAACGGACCTCCTACAGTCGAAACGGGGTCCCGTTGATCGGGAGGGGTGTGGCCTACCGCAAAATGGAGGAAACAAACTTGTGTTGGAGCGCTACGGTCAAAACGGGGGTCCTGTTCATCGGGAGGGGTGTGGCGTACCGCAAAACGGGACTCCACGGGATACTGTTCATCTGCACCGTCGACCCCCTCCAGCCTCCACGGGCTACTGTTCATCCACCGTCGACCTCCTCCAGCCTCCACCTATGACTATTCATCCACGGGCTCCTGTTCATCCAGCCTCCACTACGCGCTACTCCAATGGCTACTGTTCAACCAGCCCTATTAAGGGACCCCTGTTCAACCACCCCTCCACGAGCTACTGTTCATCTAGCCCTCCACCGTCTACTGTTCATCCTGCCCTCCACGGAGTGGTCCTGTTCATCCAGCCCTCCACGGGGTCCTGTTCATCCAGCCCCAACCGGCTTGATCGATTGGGGTCATGTTCATCTAGAGGCAACACCACGGGGTCCTGTTCATCCACCCCCACCGGGAACTGTTCATCCAACCCCCCCAGCAACACTCACTGTTCATCCAGAGGCAGCATCGATCGGCTTCAGTTAGCAGCAGTAGCGAAGGAATCGCTCGATCGGGTTCAGTTAACGGCCATCGATGCTCGGGTTCAGTAACGCATAGCCTGCAGTGCAATCGCTCGGGTTCAGTTAGATCCCAATGCCTCACTCGGGTTCAGTTAGAGCCCAACGCCTCGCACCCACGCGCGTGCGTGTACGAGAGAAACACGCATCGCTCGGCCCCAACCACCCACCGTAACTGGGAACACCCCGATATTTTCCTCGCCCTCGCTTCTACCACGGGTTTTTCCGTCATGGACGGCCCAAAGAATGTCATGCAGCTGCGTCTCTGGCCCGCCCAGGACGAAAAACTCATTTTCTGTCATGATTTTTTGTCATAGAAGTAGGACCCCACCACATCTATGATGATACCGTGTTTTGTCATAATTATTGTCATAAGTATGACAGAAAAAAAATTTGTTCGGTCCAAAATGTCACGAATGTGTCTTTTTTTTGTAGTGTGTGTCACTATCGCGTGTTGTCGCTGGGTGTGCGGGTCGCGGCCGCATGCTGGCCGCCGGGCTTGCTCACCGTCATCTCGTGCGCTTGTTGACTTGCCACGTCAGCCCTGACGGTGGGCCCCACTTGTCATAAACCTGTTTAAATCTTCTAAACTGGTCATTTTTGGAAAGTGTTAGTTTTTGCTACGAGTTAGTAAAAATGGTAGTTTTTTGCATAAATTTGTAAAGTAGTAGTTTCTAGACACGTTTTCATGAAATGTGGTAGTTTTTGGTTAAATACTCCATGCATGCGGTACCTGCCACGTGGGATTTCTTTTTATTTCCGAACATTAAAATGTTTTATCTATTTAACCGTATGTCAAAATTTAGATCCGTTTTCACGGTTAGCTTTTTCGCGACGAGATGTTCCAAACTAGATCCCATGTTGATATGTTCTGATAACTCTTTTTTCCAACACTAGTTGCCAGATTACAATCACTTGGTCACCACTTGGTCACTAGGTATAGTCAAGTTGCTTACCAGGTTAAAATCAAATGGTTGCTAGATTTTTTTCACTTTGCTGCTTACCAATGTAAGCCTTTTCTGATACTAATCACGTATTTTTGGTGCTCGGAGTGGATCGAATACTCACTACTGACTCTTAGATCATCGCTATGACAAATAAACATGTGAAAATAATCTGGTAACTGTGTGTTGTTTAGATGGTAACTATTAACTATTAATATGGCAACTACAATTTTATAACCTGGTAATTGGCGACGAAAAAAAAGGTTTGTGAAACTATATGGACATGTACATCATGGTTATGATAAAAACATCTAAAATTTACCTGGTTGCTATGTATTATTTGGATGGTAATTGGTAATCACTAATATGGTAACTACCATATTATAGCCTGGCTACGACGAAAAAAAGTTTGTCAAAACATATTAAGATGGTATCTTGTTTTAAAGTACTCATCGAGACAAACCCAATGGCGAAAACGGATCTTCATTTGGATTAATGGTTTAAGAGATAATTTATTTTGAATTTTTGGATTAAGGAAAGATTCCGTGCATGCATACATGATTCAGTCCCTCTCCAATACCAGAAAGCGCCGGATGGAATCACTTTGTGGGGCATGTCCCCTTGTTAGATTAACCGATAAATAAATAAATATATCTTCTCTAATACTAATTTTTAATTTTTTTACTATCTTCTCTAATACTAAAGAGGCAAATTTTCCACCTATTTTTCGTCTTTCGTTTTCTCCATCACGGACTCCGGCTTGTGAGACCTGGATGGATTACTGCTGAAAATTTTAACTTTCCGAAACACTTTTAGTTCAATTGCCATATAGTTTGTTTTACCACTTAGTTCTTGTACATCGGCCTGCTACTTAAGAGTTGATGTCATGCATCCATCATGTAAACTGCATTTTTCAGCATACTCGTTCTAATTTTCAGTTCAGATGTTGACTAGCATAGGAAGGCTTTCCTTCAGGAAACTAACCAAAATCAGACAACCAATGGATCTATCTTTAATTAAAGAAAATATATACAAACAACACTAATTTTTCTGTACAATTGTTCTCAAATTACAACTTCACACAAATAGTTGTGACCCTGACAAGGAAACACCACCGCGTTTTCTAACCGTAGGTAGTCAGGCATGACTGAGCATATGTAGAATAATTGAGTTCTAGCCTATGTGAATTCAGCAGTGATCATGACCGTACAGTAGAAATCAAAACCTTGATGTAACATCCGCTAAGGATCTACACATTCAGCAGTCTTCGCATTTGCAAGCAAAACACAGGATTATGTTGCTTTCGCAACAACCATGAAAAATGGATCCAGGTCTACAAGCCTGAACATCATACAGAGCCATGCTAGCCATGGATAGACAATAATACCTTGATAGTCCCACGGTTCTGGGCTATGGCACCATGTCGAATCACAGAGCAAAATTTGAAGTCCTATGACCTGACATCATACCTTCTAGCTTGAGTTTGGGCTCGAAAACCTTTGTATGGTGCGCTTTGTGTATTTTTCACTTCCAGTTTATCAATTTGAAGCACAGACAGTGCTACCTCCATAATCCTGAATTTCACCTGAAACATTGGAAATGCATGAAAATGAGCGAGTCCTTCCTCCAGACGTAGATTTCCAGAGAGGGATGGTGCTTTATCTTTATGAATATGCCCAATTGTCCAAAAACATGTCTACATAAATAAATAAAATGCTATTAGACAGACATTTTGAGGTATATGTAGTGTTCTAAAGTTTAGAAGATTCCAAACATCATATTAATAATAGTGCATGATGATTGATTCACCAGCACATCGTTTAGGTTTTTCTAGTTCCGAGCTTCCTTTATTAGGTCGTAGCTTGATGCGTGATGACAGAAAATGGCACAGGTGAAGTTACAGAAGTGATGGCAAACAATGTACTGACCTAATCAGCAAGGATGTCGACTATACCATGGTTTGTTGTCAAATCAACAGAAGCAATTAGGGAGGCAACCGAAACTGCACTGTTATAGAATCAATAGGTTTTCCAGGATCATTCCGTATCCCCACCATCACATTGACATGGCAATTCCCAGAATCAGATGATAACCGTGGCTTCATATAAATTGGTGTGGTCTTTAGTTTCTTAACCCTGATTATTTATGATCAAACAATGAGAACATATAACAGACATCCTAAGATGGGAAAAACATAGGAGCAATAGTACTATTTAGAAGTAGATATTTATGCACCTATAACTCATAAGCTTGAACTGCACATCAGGAGGAACAAATGATAGGATCTGATTGGCCTCCTATGGTCTGAATCTGACACATGAGTGTAACCTCACACCATTGATAAGGGTGGGATTAGCAAATGACAAGGTCCATTCTGGTAATCCTGGAAGACTGGAATTCACTTCAATTACACCACATGTCTCACATTTCACTAGAACCCCTTCTCTGCAAATAAAATCAACCAGTAAAGATGCCAAACATAAGAAATATTCTTTCAGATGTGTGGATGCCAAAAGATAACAAAGTTGGGTAGCTGGATCATCTCATCAGTCATCACAAAAGAAAAAGGAACTTCTACATTGCTAACCACCACTTCGCCTATTGTATTAATTTTGGCCCTTTGTTCAAAATTTAGTACTCCTTCCATATCACGAATAGTTGACGTTTCAGACAACAATTCAGATACCAATGCGGTGTTAACTGCCATGCTTGTTCACCTTCTTGCTCCTACTTAATATAGATGCAGTTTCACATATTGACCAATACGGTGACATACAAGTACAAGGATCAAATTTTGTCGCTCGCATTTTTTGGGAGCATCAATAACACAAGGACAAACCTAGCCACTACTGGAATCAGCTACTTTGCCATCTGCCAGCTCTTTGTCGTCCGCTAGCAGACGGCAAAGAAGCTCTTTGCCATCAGCTACCTAAAAGCAGACGGCAAAGAATAGGCTGATGGCAAAGAAAGCCTTTGCCATCAGCCTATTCTTTGCCGTCCGCTAGCGGACGGCAAAGAGGGAGGGGGCCCCACTGAGGAGCTGGGTAAAAAATACTTAACGGCCCCCTCTTTGCCGTCCGCTAGCGGATGGCAAAGCGCACATTAGCGGACGGCAAAGGTGGCGGACGGCAAAGATTAAACGTATCTAACGGCCGGCGCGCCCCACCCCCCTCTCTCTGTTTCCCTCCCACACGCGCGCGCCGCCGCACCCACCACTCGCCGCCGCCCGGTCGCACCACCTCCCCGCCGCCCCACCGTCCCCCCGCCCCGTC
>NC_041390.1:431196165-431201254 GCF_002162155.2 Triticum dicoccoides
GACCCCGAAACAACACCCCAACACCGACACGGCACTACCCCGACATCGACACGACACCCTGACCCCCCGACCCCAAACAGCACCCCGACCCCGACACGGTACCCCGACACCGACAGGACACCCCGACCACCGACACCTCCCGAAAAGGTGTTCTTTGGCCTTCTAGAGGCCGACGGGGTCATATATTTGTGAATTATTAGTTAGGTCCTATATTTTTCGTTTTGTTATGAAAAACATCATATATAATTGTGTTGATCGTGTAGTTTTAAATGTGCGGTTGTTTCATCGCTGCGAGGTTTGGTGTTTGACGACCTCGCCGTGCGTTTGACAAGCTCTGCCCCTTCATTCGTGGGTGAGCACAAATGACAAGTCCTCCTCCCCCATTAATTATTTGATCTATTCCGATGAAACTTGATAGATAGATATATATGTGTCTTGAATCATCAGTATGCGTAACCAATATGTGTCTCCCGTTCGAAAGTGTCATAGTTATAAATATGCATTCATTTGCATATTTATAACCTTGATTCTTTCGAATTGTCCAACGCTATCCATGGACAGCCCGAGTATGTGTAGATTGGGTTCGTTTTCCCATATGCTTTGCTCCGGATCTGACGCATATATTTCGTCAGTGCCTCCCCTGTTGTTCTCCGGGTACACATCCTCTCTGTTTATTGCAGAGACGTGTATCAGGAGAACAGCGGGGAGGTGCTGCCGAAATTTTGCGTCAGATCCGGAGCATAGCATGGGAAAATGAACCCAATCTACACATACACGGGTGGGATTAGGACCTATCATTACCTATTAGAGTGTAGGTTGCATGGACGTAATAAAATTGACAAAGTAGATCAACTGATGAATATATACATGGTGAATTACATATATAATTGTTGTGTGCCCAGTAGCTCTGAAAGTCAAGATGAGTGACCGTGCGTGGATGTATACGGGTCACACTGGTCAGAACAAATGGAGCGCTGAATGGTTCACAAAAACTAAGGGGTTTGTGCAAGCCGCATTTGCATATGGCCAAAAGAAAACCTGGTGCCCCTGTTTCCGGTGCGGCAATTGGGAAAAGAAGACAGAGGCTGAAATGGGCAAACACCTGCAGAAGAGTGGTTTTACGCCCGATTATACGGTGTGGACATTTCATGGTGAGTCTGCCCAACGTGACCGAGCTAAGGTGGATCATCGTCGCACCGACGAGCATGGTACCGGGATGGAAAACATGGTGCAAGGCTATGATGATGCTTGGGATTCGGACGAGGAGATGGAGGAATCTGCAAAGGCCTTCAATGAAATGTTGGAGTCTTCGAAACGTCCGCTCCACGAGCACACTGAGCTTTGTCAGTTGGATGCCATCTCACAAGTAATGGCTCTGAAGGCTCAGTTCAACTTGGGCAGAGAATGCTATGACGCAATTATGACAGTATTTGGACGCTTTCTACCCAAAGGCCATGTAATGCCTGCAAACCTGTACCAGTCGGACAAAATCCTCCGTGCACTAAAGATGCCCTATGAGAAGATACATGCCTATGAGAAAGGATGTGCCTTATTTAGGCTTGACTATGCGGACTTGAACTATTGTCCCATTTGCATGTCTTCCAGGTATATTGTGGTAGACAACGGTATGGGTGAGAAGACACAGAACAAAATCCCCGTTAGTGTTCTTCGGTATATGCCAATCGTACCAAGACTTCAACGTCTTTTCATGGTCTAAGAGACGGCCAGAAAGATGACATGGCACAAAACAGGCAAAAGAACCGAACTAGATGCAGATGGGAATCTGATGATGGTACACACATCGGATGGTGTTGCGTGGAAAAAGTTTGATGAATTACATGCTGACAAAGCGGCAGATCCGAGGCATCCTCGAGTCGGCATCAGCACGGATGGGTTCAGTGTGTTTGGTATGACGGCAGCCCAATACAGTTGTTGGCCTGTATTTGTCTTTCCACTCAATCTCCCCCCCCCCCCGGACAGATTATGCAAAGAAAGAACATTTTCCTGATGTCGATAATTCCAGGACCCAACTATCCGGGCAAAAATATGAATGTGTACATGCAGCCGCTTAAGGACGAATTGCAAGAAGCCTGGGATAATGGGTTCAAGATATACGACGCCTTTAGCAAACGGAACTTCATAATGCGTGTCTGGTACATGTACTCGACGCATGACTTGCCGGCGTATGCACTATTCGTTGGCTGGTGTGTGCATGGAGGGTTCCCGTGCCCCACGTGCAAGGGAGCTCTTGAGTTTCATTGGCTTCAAGCCGGTCGCAAGTTTTCTTGCTTCGACATGCATAGACAGTTCCTGGATCCTCGCCATAAGTTCAGGAAAGACAAGAAGAACTTCATCAGGGGTAGAGTTGTCAAAAACTCTGCACCACCTGCAGTGACAGGCCAACAGACCCTAGATCAGTTAAACGCTCTCGAGCCAGATCCACAACGTCCAGGGCACTTCAAGGGGTATAATACTAAGCACGCGTGGACTCACAAAACATGCTTATGGGATCTGCCTTGCTTCAAAGACCTCCTTTGCCCACACAACATCGACGTGATGCACACTGAGAAGAATATTGCCGAGGCACTTTTTGGTACATTGTTCGGCATAGATGGGAAGTCAAAGGATAATACTAAGGCTAGAGTCGATCTAGAGGCGCCATGTGATAGGCTGTTACAAAACATGAAAGAACCGAAAGGAAAGCAGAACTAGACGAAGCCAAAGGCATGGTTCAATCTTGGAAGGCCAGCTATGAGGGAAATTCTCTTGTGGGTGCAACAGCAGTTGATGTTCCCCGATGGGTATGCAGCGAATCTAAAGAGGGGAGTGAATCTTGATAAACTGAAGATATTTGGTCTCAAGAGTCATGATTGGCACATATGGATTGAGCGGGTAATGCCAGTGATGTTGCGTGGCTTCATCCCTGCGGATGAATGGCTAGTACTGGCAGAACTCAGCTATTTCTTTCGTGTTCTTTGTGCGAAAGAACTATCGCCTGGCGTGCTAGAAGAAATGGAAGAGTTGGCGCCGAAGTTGATCTGCAAATTAGAGAAGATCTTTCCACCGGGCTAACTTAGGCCCCTCCGAGATGGTGTGCCGACCGGATGGATTGTTGGGAGGTGTTGGTCAATGCGTGGTGCTCAGAAGAATGGCTGGCCACCCACAAAGAGGCCAAGGACAAACGTGCCCAAATGGAAGGTGTGCCACACCACCAAGGCAGCTCCAACTTATTTCAGTACGGGCGGAACTGGGTATGTGGTTTGCTTCATGATTCATGCAATTCATTCATCATACTAGCTTTAGCCCTTTAATTACTAATTTACTTTGTTTCTCTCTTTCAGGCATGCTACAATATGGCGGATAAGGTGCCAGAGGTGTACGACCTGTATGCCATGGCCCACACTGGCCCTTACAAGAAAGTCAAGGCATTCTCTGCGTCTGACCTCAATGATCCAAAGAACTTCACCAACATCTCCGCCCACGACAAGCTCGTGCAATATAGAGATCAGGGGAAGGTGAGGAAAGGGGAGGACTTTAACCCGAGCCAGGGTCCCATTGATACAGAGCTGCTGATGATATCTGGTGGCGGGAGGTCCCATGGCTCCATAGCCATGGGAGATGGACTTATCCGTTGTCCTAGCACTCTCCCGGAGATCAAGGCGCGCCAGTCGAGCTCCGCTCCTGAGATAAGGCCTCGTGAATGGCCAGTCCAACTCGCCTTCAAGGTTAGTTATACGTACTCAGCTATCTTTCTCCATTACATTGTGTGTGCTTCCATCAATGATTACAAATGGTCATGTGAGTGGTGTTGCAGGCTGCTATACGGAGTGAGAGAGATAGAACGGAGAAACTTCTGGCGGAGGCGGCGGAGAGGCAGCGGGAGTTGGAGGAGAGGATGACAAAGACGTTGGAGGAGGAGAGGGCACGGAATGACATGCAGGCAAGGGCCATGTATGAGCTCCTTGTGGTAAGTTTCTTCTGCATATTACTTGCTAGTCTTAACATTTGAGTCTCATTACTAACTAGTATGACTCTGTTGTGAAAACCAAATGTGCAGTCTGTGTGCGAGAAGTCCGGTCAGACCGTTCCGCCGATGCCAGTGATTGCTCCTGGGAGCACGGTGAGTTTAATTTGAATGGACATTACTTGCTAGTCTTAACATTTGAGTGTCATAATGCTAACGAGACATTGGAAATGATCTTTGGTGCAGCTTAACTCCAGAAACGCATCGCACGATCCTTCTCCAGCTACCGGCGAGAGCCAGCCCGCTCCTTCTCCAGCTACCGGCGCGAGCCAGCCCGGTCCTACACCTCCATGATCACGGTAAGTTTCTATAGTGTTTTGCTTAACAAATGCATAAAGACCTAGACTTAGCTTTATTTCCTCCAATATGCTTACCATAATGACCTAGAGTTAGCTTCTTTTCCTCCAAAATGACTTAATAAGCTTACTGACCTCATAAACCATCCATTCTACCTAAGTTAGCTCTAAAACAATATGTACTTAGCTTACTTATGTCAAAAATTGCATAATTAACTTAGTTAGCTCATAAACGATCCACTTTACCTAGGTTAGCTCCAAAATGACCCATCTTACCTAGGTTAGCTTATAAATGACCCAGTTTATCCAAGTTAGCTCTAAAATGACCCAATTTACCTACAGTAGCTCCTAAACGATCCATTTCACCTAAGTTAGCTAAAAACGATCCATTTCACCTAAATTAGCTCTTAAATGATCCATTTCACCTAAGTTTGCTAAAAAAAGATCCATTTCACCTTAGTTAGCTCAAAAACACCTTAGTTAGCTCATAAATGATCCATTTCACCTAAGTTAGCTCATAAATGATCCATTTCACCTAAGTTAGCTCAAAAACAATCCATTTCACCTTAGTTAGCTCAAAAAGATCCATTTCACCTTAGTTAGCTCATAAATGATCCATTTCAACTAAGTTAGCTCATAAATGATCCATTTCACCTAAGTTAGCTCAAAAAAAATCCATTTCACCTTAGTTAGCTCAAAAAGATCCATTTCACCTTAGTTAGCTCATAAACGACCCATTTCAAGTAAGTTAGCTCATAAATGATCCATT
>NC_041390.1:431201424-431230779 GCF_002162155.2 Triticum dicoccoides
ATCCATTTCACCTTAGTTAGCTCAAAAAGATCCATTTCACCTTAGTTAGCACATAAACGACCCATTTCAAGTAAGTTAGCTCATAAATGATCCATTTCACCTAAGTTAGCTCATAAATGATCCATTTCACCTTAGTTAGCTCAAAAACTATTGATTTCACCTTAGTTAGCTCAAAAATGATGCCCTTCACCTTAGTTAGCTCATAAATGACCCATTTCAACTAAGTTAGCTCATAAATGATCCATTTCAACTAAGTTAGCTCATAAACAACCCATTTCAACTTAGTTAGCTCATATATGATCCATTTCAACTAAGTTAGCTCATAAATGACATACTTCTTGTTCTAGTCTTCTTCTTGGTCTAGTCACCTATTTCTAACTTTCTTATTTACCATTTTGCAGATTTCATTCACTTCATGGAACCTAGCTTGCTATGATGGAGTGCTTGCTTTTCCTTTCATGAAACTTTGCATTGTATCTAGCTTGCTATGATGGAACTTCCTATTGTAATATGTATATGGATGGAACTTGCTTAGGTATGAACAATGTGTATGGATGAAACTTATGTGATATGTGATATGAAACTTATGTGCTGGATATCTGATATGGAAATATATCTATATATGTCATATATATTTGCTCTGAAAATTGTTGGATTCAAAAAAACAGAAAAAGAGCCAATATGCAGGCTCTTTGCCGTCTGCCACCGACGGCAAAGAGCTCTTTGCCATCAGCAGCGGATGGCAAAGAGGCCACGTGGCAGGTAGCTGTGCTTCCTGGGAGGCTGACCAATTTGGTCAGTTTGCCTACAGTGGCTGACAGCAAAGGCTTTGCCGTCCGCGGCGGACGGCAAAGAGCAAAAACTTTGCCTACAGCGGCGACGGCAAAGGCCTGCCATGTAGTGACGTCGGCTGACATCACACGGCGGACGGCAAAGGCCTTCCGAAGTTTGCCGTCAGCGGCAGACGGCAAAGGCCTGCCGTTAGCCACCTAACGGAGTAACAACGCACTTATTGCCGTTTGCACTCTTTGTCGTCCGCTGCTGATGGCAAAGGCTCCTTTGCCGTCAGCCGCCCGAAGCAGACGGCAAAGTACCTCTTTGCCGAACCTTACTTTGCCGTCACCTTTTGCCGTCCGCGGTGGACGGCAAAGACCTTTGCCGTCAGCCATCCATGCCTTTGCCGCCCGCCATGGCTGACAGCAAAGTAGCTGATTCCTGTAGTGAGCCATGGATGCCTAAAATCCCCCAATGTCATCATTTCGTGTGCTTTATGAAAAAACCTCCAATGTCATGTTTTCATGATATGAAGGTAGTAACACATATCATATTTAATGGCAGATTTGGAACACAATATAGAATATTCACTAGTTGGTACTCTGGATATACCGAAGTCTAGTCATAGTTTCCTGCAGATAATTCAACAGTGCATCACTATTGACCTAAGGTCCTAGAAGCCAGTCAAATATTTGATGAATTTTCTATTACTTCAAAATCTAAATGTGCGAATTGAGAATACGAGTTCACACATGCATCAAAGGGGTGTAAAAATCCAAATTCATAGATCACATGAAATAACTTTACTATACCTAGATTGGTTAAAAGGAGAAATGTCGGAATAGCTATTCACACATGCATCTAGTTCCTCAACTATGTTAACATGGACCCCATTGCTTGCATCCTTGACAATTCTTGCTCTCCAAGGTACAAAGGAAGCAGTTGCATCCGGAAGTTTGTTACCAATAGTAGAACTTTTACCAGTCATAATGTTCAGCATTTTGCTGACCATATTTGGTTGGGCAACCAACTCCTTTAAGATGTTCGGCTCGGTAGTGAGTGGAAAGCCATTGTCCATCATTTCATCTAGAATCTGGATTCATATAAGAATTATATTGTTTACAGAACTTACATTAAAATGAATAGTCCAGTTTTACCAGTCATGGACAACACAAGCAACCAAGCGATTAAAATAGCTGATTGCGATTAAAGTCTCAAATGCAATAGACATCCTTGATTGATGTTCCTTTAACAGAATGAACTTAACAGATGTAGAAAATAATTTCCAACAAATAGATAGTTCTACGCATTGAAATTCCACGAGCTTTGTAGCTCTCTATATGCAATTCAATTTGTCCATAGTAAAACTGCTAATTCTAGTGTGTTATCTTATTTTCCAAACTTTAAAGCTTAGTTCTTTTTCATAATCTATCAAAGAAAATTATCTTGGAATGAAATAAAGTGAATACCAGTTCCACAGTTATAATGTGATAGGAGTGAGAAAAGATACCTGATAAACAATTACAAAGTTATCATTGATTGTGTCTTCATTTATATCTCCAAGGTAATCTGTCAAGACATTCGCCACACAAGAGAGAAACTAGATGCGAAAAATCATATTAGCACACCCAAAGTTAGCAAAAGTTAAAAGCTGCGGTATAGGCTATCTGCTATTTCAGGGACAGACAACTTTAGGAAGTTACAACATAGTTGTATGTGTCTTCTAAGGAATCAAATGTCATTGAATTAAAGACAAAAGAGTGCAATATGAAGAGCACACCTTGATAGCCATCAACGGGGTATCTCCACTTGGGTGCATGTCAGGAACATCTGGCCGTTCCGATATACTTGGAACAAGTAGTGTGTTGGCGACACCATGACCTGCAAGACCTTCCAAGGTGCAAGAAACATCATGACGTCAACACTATAGCAGCTCGAAATTTGCTGCTTTAAAATGATTTTTCTACAATAGCAACTGTTGGTGAACGTAGCATGCAATTTCAAAAAAATTCCTACGATCATGCAAAATCTATCTAGGAGATGCATAGCAATGAGAGGGGGAGAGTGTGTCCACGTACCCTCATAGACCGAAAGCGGAAGCGTTAGATTAACGCGGTTGATGTAGTCGAACGTCTTTGCGATCCAACCGATCAAGTACCAAACGTACGACACCTTCGAGTTCAACACATGTTCAGCTCGATGACGTTCCTAGAACTCTTGATCCAGCAGAGGGTCGAGCGAGAGTTTTGTCAGCACGACGGAGGGGTGACGGTGATGGTGACGTGATCCACGCAGGGCTTTGCCTAAGCACTACGACGCTATGACCGGAGGAGCAAACTGTGGAGAGAGACATCGCACACAACTTGGAACAATTCTTGTGTCTCCAAGGGGTGCCCTGCCCACGTATATAAAGGAGGGAGAGGGAGGAGGCCGGCCCTAGGGGGCGCACCATAAGGGGGGAGTCCTACTAGGACTCCCAGTCCTAGCGCCCCCTTCCCTAATCCAATTCGGCCTCCTCCCTTGTGGGGTCACACCAGCCCCTTGTGGGCTGGTTAGCCTACCTCCTATGGCCTATATGGCCCATATCTTTCCACGGGGGGTTCCGGTAACCCCTCCGGTACTCTGTTATGTACCCGATACACTCTAGAACCCTTCCGGTGTCCGAATACTACCTTCCAATATATCAATCTTTACCTCTCGACCATTTTGAGACTCCTCGTCATGTCCGTGATCTCATCCGGGACTCTGAACAAACTTTTGTCACCAAAACACATAACTCATAATACAAATCGTCATCGAACGTTAAGCGTCACTAGTGCAGAACCGGGCAATAGCACCGGTTTGTAAGGCCTTTTAGTGCCGGTTCGGTAACCGGCACTAAAGTGTGGGCACTAAAGGTCCCCCCTTTAGTACCGGTTCAGCACGAACCGGTGCTAAAGGGCAACCACGTGGCACGAGCCAGCTCCGGGGGCAGGGAGCCCTTTAGTACCGGTTGGTGACACCAACCGGTATTAAAAGGTTGGGGGGTTTTGGGTTTATGATTTCTTTTTCATTTAATTTTGTGTTTTCCATTTAATTCTTTTTCATTTGCTAGTATTTTATGATACTACATATTGTACACGTTATGCATATATATAAATAGAATTTCTAGTAGAACCGATCATATATATATATCATCGAATGTCTCACAACCACCATTAATTAATTCACATATATATACAATTAGCTAGCTATATACAATTTCTCCTAATTGGTGCCTTTTTAGCCAGTCGCATTAGCCTAATTGGTGCCTTCGGAGCACGATAACAATTGGAAGTGGTTCATGGGGGCGGTAGCGGGTAAAAGTATTCTCCTTTGGGATCTATGACCTGGTCGAGCAAAAATCCCGCTATTTCCTCTAGAATTGCTTTTATGCCGTCCTCTGGTAGGAGCTTCTCCCGCACCTCTTTGAACTGTTAAGAAGGAGATCAATATGCATGTGTATTAGTTGTGTGACTAGATATCGATAATGGTGTAAAAATTGTGAATAGTGTTCTAACAAACATACCCACTCCTGTCTTTGAGATCTGCTCCTTTTGAACGCCATCATGCGAATGTTCTCGCAAACGTAGTATGCACACAAATTATTCCCCGGCGCCTGCTTCAGGGCCTTTACGAGAATGGAATTTGATCAGATAATAATTAATAAAGTGTGATAATTGAAGAGATGGCAGCTAGCTAGTACTACTTAATTACTTACCATGGGTCGATACCATTTCAGATTTTGTTTCCATGGGCCTGGAGTGACCCTGATGAACTTTGCCCAAGCCCCGCCCGCCAACAAAGAAAATGAATAAATGGGTTATTAAATAGTTGTTATCAGGAAATGACGAACTAATTAAATAGGCCGAGATATAGTTAATAATGATTGAAATTACCTGTTGACTATCCCCTTCACGATGGTGTAGTTAGTTGGTTTCTTAAGTAGTGAGTCTAGTACTTCAACTGTTCCTTCATCAACTTTAATGATTAACAAGATCCAGTGAAATTTGCATGCACACACGTTTGCATGTCTTAATTAAGCGGGCATATGTAAGCAAAAACATGTAGCTAGCTAGTTGGCAAAAACCGAATTTGTAGTACAAGACAGTGTGACTCACTCGAAGTTGTAAGGAAGTAGTATATCTTCATTGTATTTGAGGCGCTTGAAGAACTCTAGCATGCTTTCCTCTACACTTTTTTTGGTAATATGGATCTAATTTCGATGTGTATTCATTAATGATATTTGGGTCAACGAACCCAATGCCATAGCGTCCACCTTTTTTCATCTCATAAATCTTCATCTTGCATAATACCACAGAAAAGAATATAGTGAGGATAATTACAGGTAATGATTGATCAAAATGATCACTACAGCTAGCTTGAGACTTAAATTACAGGAAAGAAATCACTTACAGACAATAGAAACTGACGATAGATTTGTCGAGTGCGTCTTGATTGTATAACTGAAATAGTTTTGTATACTCAACGGACACAGCTTTCTCATGGTAGTAATGATCCTTCTTGACATTCCCCATGAGGGACTCTCGATTGGAAATCTTGGTAATGTCCATGTACCATTGATGCAATTCATACATTCTCCTTGGGAGCTTCTTGACCTCGTCTGGCTCGACCAAAGGTTGGCCCCGGACATATTTCCGTTTTAATTCCTCCTCTCTAGTCGGAGACATGGGCTCGATATCGAGGAGTTGTTCAACTGTGATCATGAGGCTTTTAGCCTGCTCAATATGCTCCTCGGTTATTACCACATCGCCCAGCCCGGGAACGTTAACGGTTTGCCCACAATAATATTGGGCGCGCGTACTCTCATGTGTTGTTGGCACAACAAGCGGGGGGATTGATTGCGCCGCCTGTTCTCCCAGCTGGGGAACGGTTTTACCGCATGTTTTGCCAGCTGATTTGCTCGAGCTCGAGCTCGCCTCTTTTTGTAGACGTGCTAGATATAACTTCCTGAGGTGGCGCTCATAGTCTGTGTCAACAGGCTTGGGAGCTGGTGCTCTAGCCATACGAATGAAGTGGTCAATCTTTTCCTCAGGCACTTTCTCCCTTGGCGGCGGTGGCGGTTTGGGTGCAAAATCGGCTTCCACCTCGGCCTTCGATATGGCTGCGTTTTCCTCCTCGAACTTGTCGTAAGGCCTCTGCGGAAGAGACGCGAGGCTACTTGGACCATATTGAAATTGCTTGCCTCCGCCTATACCTCTAGTACTACCTCGACTTGTACCGCTATGCACCATAGCTGAGGCGGCTCTCTTCCGTGATTGCTGACGTGGCGAAGACGGCTGACATGGCTGAGTTGGAGGAGGAGGAGTGGCCTGAAGCTGTGCCGGACTTGGAGGAGGAGTGGCCTGACGCTTTGCCAGACTTGGAGGAGGAGGAGTGGCCTCAAGCTGTGCCGAACTTGGAGGAGTGGCTGGACGCGTTGGTGGACTTGGAGGAGCGGGAGTCTGCTGACTCGGTGGCGGACTTCGACGAGGAGTCGGATGACGCGGTGTCGGTGGCCTTCGAAAGATGATGCAATCCTTTCTTCATAGGATGATACGATGGTTGGCCTCTCCTAGTGTGTGCTCCTTGTCACCTCCAGGAATGTCAAGCTCTAGCCCCGAATATTGGTCCACCACCTCATCAACCAAGACACGAGCATACCCCACTGCAATCGGGTTGCAATGGAAGGTTGCCTCAGGGGGGATTTGTAAAAGCAAGGGCGTGCGCTACCTTCATGGATATGTTCTTCATTTTGAAGTGTAGCTCGCAGTTAGTGTTCTCCATGATGTCATCCACTGGGTAGCTATCCAGCAATGCATCGCCCGGGGCAGAACCCACGCTGCTTCTCGGCATGGATGGGACGGTGCTATCCAATGCTGGATGATCCGCTAGCTGCTGCAGCTGCTGAGACCCCCTTTGCTGGCTAAGTGAGTCGATCTGCTCCTGCTGCCGCTGGAATTTGACTGCCAAGTCCATGTGCGTTGATTCTAGGCCTTGAAGGCGTTCATAGTCCATCTTCCTTTGCTCCTCCTCCATCTTCCTCTTCTTCTCCTCCGCAATCTTCTTTCTCGCATGGGTTCTGTAGTCGGTGTTCCAGTCCGAAAACCCCTCATACCACGAAATAGCGCCCTTGCCTCGTGTTCTTCCCGGGTGTTCAGGATTTCCCAGGGCACGCGTAAGCTCGTCGTTCTCTCTGTTGGGCTGGAACACCCCCGATCGAGCCTCTTCTATTGCAGCAAGTAGCTTATCTTCGGCTCCGTCCAGACATGACTTCTTCGAAACTTTGCCTGTCTTCGGCTCCAACTCCCCCCATGCGCATAGAACGAAGTCCTGCACCTGGGGGCCAGCTCAATGTTTCTGGAGTGACACCTGCATCCTCCATCTCTTTCTCAGACTTATCCCACTTAGGCATTCCCACCGCATAGCCACATGGCCCCAGCTTATGGAACTTATCCTTTTTTGCGGCATTGGCCTTGTTTATTCTCGACCGTTCCTTAGACAATTCCGAATCCTTGAATTTCACGAAATCGTCCCAATGAGCACTTTGCTTCTCTAGTGTTCCCTCGAATACTAGAGTCTTCCTTCATCCCTTGACGTACTTGTCCCATTCACGATTCTTGTGGTTCTTGAATGCAACTGCCATCTTCCTAAGAGCAGTGTCGTTGACTTTCTCCACATCTGCATCTGTAAAATGATCTGGTAGGGTGAAATGTTCCATGAGCGTTTCCCAAAGCAGAAGTTTTTGTATGTCATCGACAAAAGTAACTCCTGGACGTGGCTTTGCTGGCTCTCTCCATTCTTGAAGGGAGATTGGGAGTTGGTCCTTCACAAGAACTCCGCACTGACGAAATGAACTTGTCCGCAATCTTCTTAGGCGCTAATGGTTCACCATTAGGTTTGATGGCCTCGATATTGTACTTTACGCCCTCCTTCAACTTTTTGTTCGGGCCTCGTTTCCTGTCGCCTAAAGATTTGCTCAATCTGGATGGCTGAAAGAAGAAAGATCGATTCGTTAATATATCTTCAAGTCATTTAAAACATGTGTTGATCACCAGATGCCTGCTTATATAAATATATATACCTCGCCGGTCTTTGTTGTTTCAAGATCAACATTTTCTTCGTCATGTTCATAGTTCATGACTTCATCAATTCGGTCATCGCGATCGAATATCATATCACCCTCCCCGGTGTTGTTTAGATATTCGGAGCCGTCATAATCTTCTTCATTCTGATCATCATCTGGCCTGCGAGGATTGCGTATGATATTGAACAGGGCCTCTTCTCCCTCTCTGCCGGTATTGTCCGCCATAGGTTTTATTTAACTAATCCAAAAGAAATATATTCAAATTACAATGCATGGATGCAATCAATTAATAAGGAAAAACTGAATCAATCATAGTACATAATAAGCATCATCGAATATAATCTCGAATACGTCGTCTCGAATAATAGATATAATCTCAAATACATCGTCTCGAATAATATATATATATAATCTCGAATAAATCATCTCGAATATTATATATCGAATACATCACTAGCTAGCTAGCTAGCTAATAAAGATCGAATACTAGAGAGTAATCTAGGCGGTGGACAACCAAAGTGAAGGAACCATCACTTGATCATAGTTCGGGTGATCTCCCCAAAGAACCTGCCAGGTATTGGAGAAACTGACGTCCATAGCAGCCATGTAGCGATGGACGTGCTCGTCCTCCTCCCTGACACGGCGACGTACCACCTCCGGCGGGGCCGGCTCCCTCCGCACGAAAGTGGCCCACGCGAACGCCACCAATGGAGATGAGGGTCGACGATGGGACCCGGGGCCGGGTTCCTCACCAAGCGTCACGCCCCTGAAGGTAGCACCTCCCAGTGCCAGCCCGGCAGAGCCCAGCCCCGGACATGGGTCCTCTGAAGTAGGACATCGTCGCGAACGGGTCGACGGCGAGGATGCGGGCCGGGCATCATCGATGACAAATACTATATGCCGCAAAAGTAAAGTAACATTTTTTAAATGATGGATTGTGATTTCATATATGCAAATTCTAAATTTTATACCTAAAACTAACATTTCTAATATTTCTATAACTAAAACTAACATTTGTAATATTTCTATAACTAAAAAACATTTCTATATAACTAACATTTCTATATAACTAATATTTCTAATATTTCTATATAACTAACATTTCTATATAACTAACATTTCTAATATTTCTATAATTAAAAAACATTTCTATATAACTAACATTTCTAATAATTCTATAACTAAAAAACAGAAAGATTGCTAACATTTCTATAACAATGTGTGTGTGTGTGTGTGTGGTACATGGCGGCCGCGGCAGGAGCTCACCGGCGAGGCGTGGCGACGGGGGGCGGCGATGGGGACGGGGACGAAGACGGAGACGGCGACGGGGACGGGGCGGCGACGACAGGGCGAGGCAGCGACGACAGGGATGGGGACGGGCCGAGCGGGGACGACGGGAGGACGGGGCGGGGCGCGGCGCGGCAATGGGGACGACGGGGACGGGGACGGCGATGACGACAGATGGCGACGGGGACGGCGATGGGGGCGGCGACGAGGGGCGGCGGCGACGGGGCAGAGGAGAAAGA
Source organism: Triticum dicoccoides (assembly GCF_002162155.2). Taxonomy (NCBI): domain Eukaryota; kingdom Viridiplantae; phylum Streptophyta; class Magnoliopsida; order Poales; family Poaceae; genus Triticum; species Triticum dicoccoides. The sequence goes on from NC_041390.1 coordinate 431,210,830, forward strand.
AGCAGAGGGAGAGATGAGAAACTGACAAATTTTTTGAAGTGCTTTCTGTCGGATTTCGGGTTCCGGCAGACCCTTAAGGTTCGAACACTGGGGTGCGCATGGAGATTACGCCTTCTACCTCCCCGTCTTGCAAAGATCTAAACTACTAAAAGAACTGCACAAGGGACACAAGATTTATACTGGTTCGGGCCACCGTTGTGGTGTAATACCCTACTCTAGTGTGTGGTTGGTGGATTGCCTCCTGGGGCTGATGATGATGAACAATACAAGGAAGAACAGCCTCGCGAGGGCCTGTTCTTGGCTGGGGTGATGAACTGCTAGGAGGAGTTCAGCCACCTTTTTCTCTCTCTCTTATTCTTCTTCCTACCGATCGAATGAACAGAGCCAAACCTTCCACCCGCCTGCTATGTGGGTGGCTGGTCCTATTTATAGAGGCCCTGGTCCTCTTCCCAAATATTGAGCGGGAAGGGAGCCAACAATGGCGGGCTAATTTGAAGGGGGACATCAAGTATCAACTATCCTGACAAAAGCAGTCTTCGCCTGCGCAAAGCTCTGGTGATGACGCCGTCCTGGGCTCCACGGTGACCTCCATCTCGTATCCTCCTGGTCTTGATCTCGTTGCACCGAAATGGCAACCTTTTCCTGATGCCTCAGTACTTCGCGGCTGCGCTTGCCCCCTTTGCACCAAAGAGGAAAGAAGGACGCTGCGCGCGCTGGCACCCGCCTGGCGCCCTGAGTCGTCATGGCTTGCATCACGGGCACCTCGCGAGGTACCCTGCCTTGATCTCTCCGCCTCCTCGCGAGCCAGCCTGACGGGGCCGTGCCTGAGGAAGCTCCATGTCGTCCGCCTCGCGAGGCTTGGCCCCTCGCGAGGGTCTTGAGTCTTGTGTTGATGAAGATGGGCCGTGCTGGGCCTCCTTTGAGCCACGCCTTAGGCCGCAGGTAGGCAAGTCTGGGGACCCCCGTTCCCAGAACGCCGACAGTAGCCCCCGGGCCCAAGGCGCGCCCGGACTTGGCCGTACCGAGAGGCGAAAGGGTAAGGGCGAAGCGCCACGGGCCCTAACAGCCTGCGGCCTTGGGCGCCGCATGGCGGTTGATGGGACGTGGGCGGCACTGTTCCCCCCACGCCCCCTTATTCTTCGCCCTGCTAGGCGGACTTGTAGTTGCACATAGCCGCTCCCCTTCTTATTGCTCGAGTGTCTCCTGTTCTTCCTTCCTTCGAACGCCTACTCCCGCCTCCAATCTAATCTCGAATCTTCCCCCTCCTTCCCATCGCCATGACTCCGACGAGGAAGGAGAGAGGGGAGAAACCCATGCCTCCGTCTTGTGCGCCGCCATCGGTGGCCCCCGTCGTCGGCCAGTCGACCGTACTCAATCAAGAGTGCCTGGGCAGGGACAGCTTGGCTCTGTCCACCGTCTTCAATGAGTGCGGGAGGACGACGGCTTGGCCCGCGTCCCACTTCTCCATTGACAGGATAGCAACCGAGGTCCCATGTTTTACCTATGCCTTGTGGGCGGGTCTGGTTCCCCCCTTCTCTGATTTCTTCAATGCCGTGCTCTCCCATTATTAGACCCACATGATGCATCTAAGTCCTGAGTCCATCACCCTCCTTTCGGTCTTCGCCTTCGTTTGCGAAGCCATGGTGGGCATCCCTCCTTGGTTGCCTTGCTACGCCACTTCTTCTCACTGCACCTTGTCGACCCTTCCCAATGCTGGGCGTGCGTGAGCTTTGCTGCCGAGCCTGAGACCGAGGCCTCTGGGATTGACTTCAAACTCCCCTTGCCCGCGGTTGGGTTCCGTGAGCGGTGGTTGTATGTGGACGCAGGGGTGCCCGGCCCCCAGCTATCAGAGCCGACCTTGCCTGTTGTCCCCCATTCGGGTTGGGGCCAGGAGACGCTCAAGAGCCCCCGGCTCGTCTTTGTCTGGAGCCGCTTCGCGCTCCTGAGGAAGCTCAGCGTGACAGCGCCTAAGGTGGTGAAGGAGTTTCTGTTATGCCGTGTTGCTCCCATTCAACGCCACTCTCGCCGGATGTGGGCCTTCCATGGGCGCGAGGATAGCATGAGGCTCCAGGAAGAGGACCTGGCTCCCGCGGTGCTGAAGTCGACGCTCTTGACCTTGGCTAGGGACCCCAATCCCGGCAACGTCCGGCAGGGAGGGGCCTTGCTGTATCTCTGCCAGAGCAGGGCTGACTTCGTGAAGCAGATGCCCATCTTTGATGAGTGGGGGTTGCGCCCCGCCGGCCTCCAGGGACCTCGCGAGAATCCAATGGTGGTGACTGCCCTTCCAATCGGCCAAGGCGACTCCTCCTCAAGTGGCGGAGCAGGGAGGCAGGAGGCGCCGGGGGCCGAGGGGGCTCCTGATGAGGTGGCAGCGCCGGGTGATGCTCGCGGGGGGACAGCTCCTGGGACCCGTGCCGCTGCGGTTGAAGGCGGCAAGCAACCTCTCCCAGCGCCCGGGGCTGAGGCCTTGGAGGCCCCAGCCGCGTCTTCTGGTGAGGTGATGGACGGCACGCGCCAGGCAGGCGCCCCTGACGCGGACCCTCTGATGCTCCGTCCTCGCGGCAGGTTGATCCTTGCGCTCTTCTCTTGGGCCGCTTCCGCGTGGACTTTGAGGCCCTCCGGAGGAAAAGGGAGGCCCTGGGTGATGACTTCCCTTGTTGCGTGCAGAAGTGCAGGAAATACTTCGCCACTGACGAGTAAGCCTTCTTCCTCTCTGGCTCCTGATCCTCTTGTTGCTTTCACTGATCCTTGCTCCGCAGGCCCCTCCCGGCCGAGCTCGCGGAAGTAGCAGAGGTGCCGCCTCCTTTGGCTTCGCCCCCTCTACCGTCCTCAAATGCTCCGAGCAGCTCCGCCCTTGTGGTGAGGGCGTCTGAAGGGGCGGACCATCCCGAGGTGCACCGCGGCCCTTCATTCCCCGCGATTTTCCTTCATGAGCCCTCTCGGGGAATAGCCAGTCTGCCGTGGGCTTCTCGTCTGGTCGTGGACTGCGACTGGTCGAGGCGCCTCCTACGCCCTTCATCTGGAGATGGGCTGGCTCCAGGCCGGGCTTCTGGTGCAGCGTGCCCGGCCGTCGCGAGGGCGCCAGCCCCCAGCCCCCTGCCCGGAGGAGGAACGATGATTCTTGGCCCCCGACGCTTGCTTGGGGCGGATGACGATGTGGAAGACGTGCTCGAGCGCGCCCGGGAGCATCGCGCTCGCCGCCAAGGATTCCTTCGAAGGGCGACCGACGCGGTGAACTTGCTTGGGGAGGAGCTTGCTGACGAAGACGCGCACCTGGAGGCCGAGGGCCTGCGCCTGGCTGCTGGGAGGCGCGAGCTGGAGGCCGCCATCGCCCTAGCGCGCCGTTAGCGTGATCTTGACGATGAAGAGGCGAAGGCGTCGCTGGAAGCCTCTCGAGTGGCCCGATCCCAGGCCACCGAGGATGCCCGGAGAGCTGACCGATGGCGAGAGGCGGCTGAGGAGCGGGCTCGTGAGGTCCTGGCCCGGTGCTACTCACTAGAGGAGCAAGTGGAGCTGCGCGAGCTGGCCCTTGCGTCGATGCGGGTGGCCTCCCGTGACCCAGCCGAGCTCCAGAAGCGCGAAGAAGCGTTGACGCTGGAAGCCGCGGAACGCACTCGTGAGTACGAGCGGCTGGAGACGAGGGAGCGCTTGGTGACGCAGGCGGAGGACGATGTCGCTGCACGGGAGGCTTGTGTCCTGGAGGAGGTCGGTCGTCGGGTGGCGATGACGCGCCAAGACCTCGAGTGCGAGTTCGAGAGGAGGCTAGAGTTGATCCGGGTCGAAGCTGAAGGGAGGACCGCAGCCTTGAGGGTCAAGCGGGAGGAGGCAACGTGGCTGGCCGACGCCTCCCGGGCCGCCCTTGAGGTAGCGTGAGGGGAGTTAGCTGCCTCCCAGGCCGAGATGCTCCGTCTTCGTCAGCGGGTGGAGGAGGCTGAGGGCGTCGCGTGCCAGAATGCGGACGAGATATGTTAGCGGCAGGTCCTGGAGCAAGTGCACGGTCCCATGCTCGCCACGCTCTGGGAGAGAGCTAGCGCGGCCTTGGGCAACATCTGTGAGGCGGCTGTTGGCGAGCCGCACACAGCCAACTATGCTGGCAACCTTCAGTTCTTCACTGCCATGGTGACGCAGCTGGAGGCGTGTTCGGCAAGGGCCGATAGGTTGGTGGAAGAGAGGAGCCGCGCGCTGCTCGGGCGCGCCTTCTCCCGTGTCTTCAACCATCTCCTGAACATGGATTCCTGCTTCGATTTTGACGCTGTCATCGCCCCAGTTCCCCAGGCCGTCTGAGGTGACCTGGCGCGCTGGGTGGAAGACAACGTGGACGCCCTTGTCAGGGCCTTCGCTTCGGACGACGATGTTATCGTGGGTGCTGATGAGGGCGGCTTGGCGAGCGGCCCTGACGCCGCCGACGGCGACGCAGACGATGATGGCGAATTCGGCGACCCCAACGAAGGCTTGGGAGGTGCTTCCGGGGACGCATTGGGGAATTGGTCCGACTGAGTGTGTATCGCTCCTGTCTTTTTTACCCTGCATGAATAGAACTCAGGTTTTTGACCTAATGGTTGTGAGAGCATTTTGGGAGGGGAAGCCCCTCATGTAGAACCTGTGTTCGTCGTATCAGTAGTTGTCAGCGCCCATGCTAGGCGGTTGGCAGGTTTACCTTTGTTTCGCGCAAGCCCCGAAGCAGCCTGTGGGAGGGCCTTTTCCTGAACGCGAGAGCTTCACAGGCACTCGCCTTGCTTCACAGGCTCTGGGCCTTTTCCTAAGCGCGAGAGCTTCACAGGCACTCGCCTTGCTTCACAGGCTCTGGGACTTTTCCTTAAGCGCGATAGCTTCACAGGCATTGGCCTTCTTCACAGGCTCTGGGCCTTTTCCCAAACGCAATAGCTTCACAGGCACTCGCCTTGCTTCACAGGCTCTGGGCCTTTTCCCAAACGCAATAGCTTCACAGGCACTCGCCTTGCTTCACAGGCTCTGGGCCTTTTCCAAAACGCGATAGCTTCACAGGCACTCGCCTTGCTTCACAGGCTCTGGGCCTTTTCCAAAACGCGATAGCTTCACAGGCACTCGCCTTGCTTCACAGGCTCCGGGCCTTTTCCGAACAGGGCAACCTCCGCAGGCACCCGAAGATCCTCCCGAGAGCCAGCAACAGCAGCAATTTGGGTTGCGCACAAGCCAGGCCTGACCGGACTCGCGAGGGGCTCGTGAGGGGAGGCTGCTGTGGCAAAGCGGTAAACAGAACGCGAGAAACGGCTCGAGCGAGAATAAGCACCCCTTCCCCGAACACACGCAAATCTCAAATTTGAATCCAACTTAAATCCAGCGGGGGAAAAGCTACAGCCAAAGGGAAAGGCAATGAAAAGCAGACAAAAGGCCGCGTCCGGCACCTAATCTAGTCTTGGACGTCTTCTCACCACAGCAGAGCTAAGTGCTGTCCACTGGGCGTGGGAGGGAGCCCAGGGCCTGAGGCCGGCACCCCTGAGACTCCGGGGCGTGTACAGCCCCACTCATTATTACGTGAGAGTGTCACGGGGCGGCGAGCTTCACAGGCACCGGGCCTTCTTCACAGGCACTGGCCTTGCTTCATATCGCCAGACAAGGGCCCCGCCTTGCGCCACACACTAGTGCCATCAGCAACGACCGGAACCCAGGACGCCGCCCGATGGGGTAGAGCGGTCGCCAGCGGTTCCCCCGACAACCACGGGTCCTCTGCCAGGGGCAGGCCCTGAGGCACCTCCCCAGCAGAGGGCCTACCTCCTGAGAACGCCATGCTCCGAACGTCGTGGTGGTGATGTCGGATCTCGGCCCCTCTCCTGCAGCCCCCTGCGCCCTCCTCCCGAGGGGTAGGAGACTGTGGGAGCGGGGCAGCTGCTTGCCGCGGCGACCTGCACCTCCTGTGATCCATGGTTAGCGTATACCTACTCCTGAAGAGTTAGCGGTGCCCGATAATCGTTGCCTCCAGTGTGGCCAGCGGGTCCGTCCCGGGGCTCCTGGAAAGGCACAGCTTCCATTGCCTCGTCCCCCCAGCTTGGGCCGAGGAGCGAGCCTTGTCCGTTCTCGTGAGGGTGTCCTTGGTCCATCATGAGGGGCACGTATTCCTCCGTCGCCGTCATCCCGAGTGCCACGCCGTGATGCCCCGCATGCCACGCAGTCCCACCTGTCATGCCTACTGCGGGGTGGCAATGCGGCCGCCCACCGGGTCCGCGGGTCGCGTTGAGTCCTTCTTCTTCGCGGGCCGGGGGCGGGGGCAGCGCCGCCGCCGGTCCGGTGCTGACAGCTTCGCTGGTGTCGGAGTAGCCCTGGAGCCCGCGGGCATGCGCGGAGCCCCCGCGCGGGTCGCCCTGGGCTTGAGATGGGAGCTGGGTGGAGAAGGGGTGAGCCCCCGAGGCGGCGAAGCCCAGGAGCTCCGCCACTCGCTCCAGCAGCACGTCGTGGCCGCCCTCCAGCAGTCTGCACCGCACCAGCTCTCGGGCCACCGTGAGCGCGGCCCTCGAGTTCGCCTGCTCCCGGCGGGTGTAGGGTGTCGTGGTCGCGGTGTGATTGGAGGCCCTTGCTACCGACCGTGCCTGCCGCGGCGTAAGAGTTGCCAAAGTCTGTCCGCGTCACCCGCGGCCCGCAGCGCCCTGCGGACCGTGAGCTGCCTGGGGCACGGGGTTGCCCAAGGCGAGCGGTTCCGCGCGGTCGGGCCACGCAGCCCATGGGTCGGGGTTGCCCTCCTGGTCGCCGGGCATGGTGATGACGACGCGACGGGGCGCGGATGGTGGAAGACGGATTCCGGTGCACCCCTACCTGGCGCGCCAAATGTCGGATTTCGGGTTCCGGCAGACCCTTAAGGTTCGAACACTAGGGTGCGCGCGGAGATTACGCCTTCTACCTCTCCGTCTCGCAAAGATCTAAACTACTAAAAGAACTGCACAAGGGACACAAGATTTATACTGGTTCGGGCCACCGTTGTGGTGTAATACCCTACTCCAGTGTGTGGTTGGTGGATTGCCTCCTGGGGCTGATGATGATGAACAATACAAGGAAGAACAGCCTCACGAGGGCCTATTCTTGGCTGGGGTGATGAACTGCTAGGAGGAGTTCAGCCACCTTTTTCTCTCTCTCTTACTCTGCTTCGTACCGATCGAACGAACAGAGCCGAACCGTCCACCCGCCTGCTATGTGGGTGGCTGGTCCTATTTATAGAGGCCCTGGTCCTCTTCCCAAATATTGAGCGGGAAGGGAGCCAACAATGGCGGGCTAATTTGAAGGGGGACAGCAAGTATCAACTATCCTGACAAAAGCAGTCTTCGCCTACGCAAAGCTCTGGTGATGACGCCGTCCTGGGCTCCACGGTGACCTCCGTCTCGTAATCCTCCTGGTCTTGATCTCGTTGCACCGAAATGGCAACCTTTGCCTGATGCCTCGGTACTCTGTAGCTGCGCTTGCCCCCTTTGCACCAAAGAGGAAAGAAGGACGCTGCGCGCGCTGGCACCCGCCTGGCGCCCTGAGTCGTCATGGCTTGCGTCACGGGCACCTCGCGAGGTACCCCGCCTTGATCTCTCCGCCTCCTCGCGAGCCAGCCTGACGGGGCCGTGCCTGAGGAAGCTCCGTGTCGTCCGCCTCGCGAGGCTTGGCCCCTCGCGAGGGTCTTGAGTCTTGTGTTGATGATGATTTGCCATGCTGGGACTCCTTTGAGCCACGCCGCAGGCCGCAGGCAGGCAAGTCTGGGGACCCCCGTTCCCAGAACGCCGACATTTTCTTATATAGAACAACCTTTAGTACCGGTTGGAGCCACCAACCGGTACTAAAGGTCTGTTTTGGCCAGGCCAAGCGGCGGGAACGGCACCCCTTTAGTACCGGGTGGTGGCTCCAACCGGTACCAGTACCGGTTGGAGCCACCACCCGGTACTAAAGGGGGTGCGCTGGCACAGGTGCGGTGCATCATGTTTAGTCCCACCTCGCTAGCCGAGGGGCGTCCGCACTGGTTTATAAGCCCCAGTGTGATAGCTCCCTCGAGCTCCTCTCCAAAGCAGGCCTACTGGACCGAAATGTTCTGCTGCCCTGTGGGCCTACTGGGCCTTTGCGGGCCTGCATCCTGGCCCAACAATAGGTTGGGTTTCTAGTCGTATGCAGGCCGTTGTGGCGCAGTAGGTGGGCTTTTTTTCTTATTTTTTTTCTTTATTTATTTTTGTTTTATTTATTTTTGAGTTGTTTTTTTCTTGTATTTAGAGTTTCTTTGTGAATATTTTTGATTTAGGTACAAAAAATTACAAACTTTCTGTTAGTACCGGTAGTTTACAAATTTGAATAGTTTAAATTTTGAATTATTTGAAATTTGTGTGAATCACTAGTTTGTGAATAACTTAACTTTGAAAATAGATTTTTCAGTGATTCTTTTTTCTTATGTTTAATATTAGTGTGTTTTATCATTATATTCAATTTGGTAATGCTTAGGTTATTTAAAAAATAAAATGCCTTTGTAACGGATGAGTTTTCTCCGAAACCCTGATACTTCGAAAGAGATTGTTAACTTTGAAAATAGATTTTTCAGTGATTCTTTTTTCTTATGTTTAATATTAGTGTGTTTTATCATTATATTCAATTTGGTAATGCTTAGGTTATTTAAAAAATAAAATGCCTTTGTAACGGATGAGTTTTCGTCCGAAACCCTGATACTTCGAAAGAGATTGTCCATTTTGTACACGAAGTGCATCCAGTTTTTGCGGTAACCCTCTCTACTTTTTTGCACATGCTACATGAGTGAAATTATGATACCATGCCAACTTTCAACCTTTTCTGAGTTCATTTGAAATGCTTTTCAATTTCATGGTCATTTAGTTGAAAAAATCAGTAAATGCATGAAAGAATTTGCTTGCACATAAAATTTCTTCGCGTTTCAAATGCCAAAACACATAACTAGCTACCCTAACTATTACTGAGATTCCCCACTGGGTGTGAAACACAGAAGAAAGTGATGATAGTGAAGCCGATCACATCCCAGATCTTTGGGTGTGAAACTTTTTCTTCGCGTGTGTCCCTTTGCGCCGTAGCCATGGAAAATCTTCATCATTTAACTGGATGCTCGGGTTAATATTCACTGTGAATGGAGCAATTTCGTCAAACTTTTCATAATCTCCTGACATGTCTGTCTTGTCATCCACTCCCACGATGTTTCTCTTCCCAGAAAGAACTATGTGCCGCTTTGGCTCATCGTACGATGCATTCGCTTTGTAGACAACCTGTGGCACATCATTTGCTAGGACGAATGGTTCGTCTGCATACGCAAGATTGTTGAGATCCACTGTTGTCATTCCGTACTGCGGGTCTTCGGTTACCCCGCCTCGTGTCATATTGACCCATTTGCACCGAAACAAAGGGACCTTCAAACCACGTCGATAGTCAAGTTCCCATATGTCCTGTATATAACCATAATATGTTTCCTTTCCCGTCTTGGTTTCTGCATCAAAGTGGACACCACTGTTTTGGTTGGTGCTCTTCTTATCTTGGGCGATCGTGTAAAATGTATTACCATTTATCTCATACCCTTTGAAAGTCATTATATACGAAGATGGTAACTGGGACAGCAAGTACATGTCATCTTCAGTAGAGGCATCATGCATGGTACGTGTCTGCAACCAGCTGGCGAAACACCTGGTTTGTTCATGTGTAATCCAGTGATCAGGACTGCTCCGGGTGTTTGGAGCGTAGCAAATTCTTGTGTTCATCCATATACGGCGCCACCAAGGCGGAATTCTGTAGAACTATGTAGTGTGCTTCAGTGAGAGAATGTCCGTCCATACATATTATTTGTTCCCCTCCTAGCGTGCCTTTTCCATCCAGTCTGCCCTTATGTCGCGATTCAGGAACACCAATCGGCTTAAGGTCAGGAATAAAGTCAATACAAAACTCAATGACCTCCTCATTTTCATGGCCCTTGGAGATGCTTCCTTCTGGCCTAGCACGGTTATGAACATATTTCTTTAAGACTCCCATGAACCTCTCAAAGGGGAACATATTGTGTAGAAATACAGGACCCAAAACATTAATCTCTTCGCATAGGTGAACTAGGACGTGCGTCATGATGTTGAAGAAGGATGGTGGGAACACCAACTCAAAACTGACAAGACATTGCACCAAATCATTCTCTAACCTTGGTATGATTTCTGGATCGATTACCTTCTGAGAGATTGCACTAAGGAATGCACATAGCTTCACAATGGCTAATCGAACGTTTTCCGGTAGAAGCCCCCTCAATGCAACCGGAAGCACTTGCGTCATAATCACGTGGCAGTCATGAGACTTTAGGTTCTGGAACTTTTTCTCTGCCATGTTTATTATTCCCTTTATATTCGACGAGAAGCCAGACGATACCTTAATACTGAGCAGGCATTCAAAGAAGATTTCCTTCTCTTCTTTGGTAAGAGCGTAGCTTGCATGACCCTGATGTATGCCGTCTTTTCCGTGCATATGTTGCTGGTCCTCCCGTGCCTCAGGTGTATCTTTTGTCTTCCCATACACGCCCAAGAAGCCAAGCAGGGTCACACAAAGATTCTTCGTCACGTGCATCACGTCGATTGCGGAGCGGACCTCTAGGTCTTTCCAATAGAGCAGGTCCCAAAATATAGATTTCTTCTTCCACATGGGTGCGCGTCCGTCAGCGTCATTCGGAACAGGTTGTCCACCAGGACCCTTTCCAAAGACCACCTTCAAATCCTTGACCATATCATGTACATCAGCACCAGTATGGTGGCGAGGCTTCGTCCGCTGATCTGCCTCACCTTTGAAATGCTTGCCTTTCTTTCTTAAGGGATGCCTGCTCAGAAGAAATCAACGATGTCCCAGGTACACATTCTTCTTACAATTAGCCAAATATATACTGTCGGTATCGTCCAAACAGTGCGTGCATGCGTGGTATCCCTTGTTTGTCTGTCTTGAAAGGTTACTGAGAGCAGGCCAATCATTGATGGTCACGAACAGCAATGCCTTTAGGTCAAATTCTTCCCCCATGTGTTCATCCCACGCACGTACACCTGTTCCATTCCACAGTTGTAAGATTTCTTCAACTAATGGCCTTAGGTACACATCAATGTCATTGTCGGGTTGCTTAGGACCTTGGATGAGCACTGGCATCATAATGAACTTCCGCTTCATGCACAACCAAGGAGGAAGGTTATACAAACATAGAGTCACATGCCAGGTGCTATGGTTACTGCTCTACTCCCCAAAAGGATTAATGCCATCTGCACTTAGACCAAACCATACGTTCCTTGCGTCATCTGCAAACTCCTTCCCATACTTTCTTTCGATTTTTCTCCACTGTGACCCGTCAGCGGGTACTCTCAACTTTCCGTCTTTCTTACGGTCTTCTCTGTGCCATCGCATCGCCTTGGCATGCTCTTTGTGTTGGAACAAATGTTTCAACCGTGGTATTATAAGAGCATACCACATCACCTTGGCAGGAATCTTCTTCCTGGGGCGCTCGCCCTCGACATCACCAGGGTCACCGCGGCTGATCTTATAGCGCAATGCACCGCATACCGGGCAAGCGTTCAAATCCTTGTACTCACCGCGGTAGAGGATGCAATCATTAGGGCATGCATGTATCTTTTGCACCTCTAACCCTAGAGGGCAGACAGCCTTCTTTGCTTCGTACGTACTCTCGGGCAATTCGTTGTCCTTTGGAAGCATATTCTTTATCATTACCAGCAACTTTCCAAATCCCTTGTCAGATACACCATTCTCTGCCTTCCATTGTCAATTCTAGTGTGGTGCCCAGCTTTTTCTTGTCACCTACGCAATTCGGGTACAACAATTTTTTGTGATCCTCTAACATGCGTTGCAACTTCTTTTTCTCCAAATCACTTGCGCAGTTTCTCTTTGCATCGGCAATGGCCTGACCTAGATCATCAACGGGCTCATCCGATGCCTCTTCTTCAACTTCTTCCCGCATTGCCGGCTCAGCTTCTTCCTGCATTACCGGCTCAGCTTCTTCCCTCATTGTTGTATCATCGTATTCAGGGAACCCATGGCCAGGATAGCTGTCGTCGTCCTCTTCTTCTTCATTGTCTTCCATCATAACCCCTCTTTCTCCATGCTTGGTCCAAACATTAAAGTGGGGCATGAAACCGGACTCAAACAGGTGGAAGTGAATGGTTCTTGATGTAGAGTAATTGTGACCATTCTTACATCCAGCACATGGACAAGGCATAAAACCATCCACCCGCTTGTTTGCCTCAGCCGCAAGCAGAAAAGTACACACACCATTAATGAACTCGGGAGAGCATCGGTCATCATACATCCATTGCCGGATCATCTTCACTACACAGCACCGAAAACACCAAATTAATACAATAAATAAAGTTCATACATAAAGATCATACAACACTTAAATGCAACAAACAAATAACTATCTAGCTCAACAAATGCGATCAAGATCGCAACTAAGGTAACAATTGATCCAACAGCATAATGATACCAAGCCTCACTATGAATGGCATATTTTCTAATCTTTCTAATCTTCAGGCGCATTTTGTCCATCTTAATCTTGTGATCATCGACGACATCGGCAACATGCAACTCCAATTCCCTCTTCTCCCCCTCAATTCTTTTCAATTTTACCTTCAAATCCTCGTTTTCTCTTTCAACTAAATTTAACCTCTCGACAATAGGGTCGGTTGGAATTTCCGGTTCAACTACCTCCTACATACAAATATCTATGTCAACCTGATGGGCATAATTTGTCATAAACACGAAATGCAATGAATAGTTTTAAAAGAGAATATACCACATCCGAATCATAACCCGGACGAGGGCCGACGGGGACGGATATCAAAACCATGGAACTATGTATAACAAACAACGTATGGGTAAGATAATTATATGAGTAACTATATATACAAATCACACAAACATAAAAATTTTATATAAAACTTCATGAACAAGAGGCTCACCACAAGGTGGTGCCGGCGATGGGAAGTTGCGGGCGATCGACGGTGGTTAGGACGGAGATTTAGAAGGCACTAAGTAAACCACACCTACATATGCAAACTAAGTGTTATTTTGACCTCAAATTTCATATAAATCAAATACTAGCACATATATATAATTCCTCCCAAATTACTAAACTCAAAAATCAATCACTATATAAAGCATTGCATGAGCTAATCTAGCAATGAGAGATGAAAGGACAAAGTTGCTAACCTTTGTGATCATTTGAATGGATGGGGGCCTTCAAATCTTGACAAATTTTGGGCAAAAAGTGTGATGATCTTGAGAGGAAGAGGGAAAAGAACAGAGAGGAGAGGGGAAAGGGGAAGAATAGAGCAAGCTCGGGTGGACGAAGGGTCTATGTAGGACGACCTTTAGTACCGGTTCGTGATACGCCCCGGTACTAAAGATGCTGGAGGGCCCCCGGACTGACAACATCCTGCCACCACTCACTTTAGTACCGGTTCGTGGCACGAACCAGTGCTAAAGGTTCACCAAGAACCGGTACTAATGATGTCCGCCCGCCTAGCCGTTGTAACCGGCACTAATGGACACATTAGTGCCAGCTCAAATTCAAACCGGCACTAATGTGCTTCACATTTGACCCTTTTTCTACTAGTGCGTGCGGACCCTATGGGTTCAAGAAATATGTAGACATGACTGAGACACATCTCTGGTCAATAGACAATAGCAGAACCTAGATGCTCATATTGGTTCCTACATTTTCTATGAAGATCTTTATCGGTCAAACCACAATGATAACATACGTCATTCCCTTTGTCATCGGTATGTTACTTGCCTGAGATTCGATCATCGGTATCCTTATACCTAGTTCAATCTCGTTACCGGCAAGTCTCTTTACTTGTTCTGTAATGCATGATCCCGCAACTAACTCATTAGTCACATTGCTTACAAGGCTTATAGTGATGTGCATTACCGGAGGGCCCAGAGATACCTCTCCGATACTCGGAGTGACAAATCCTAATCTCGATCTATGCCAACCCAACAAACACCTTCAGAGACACCTGTAGAGCATCTTTATAATCACCCAGTTATGTTGTGGCTTTTGATAGCACACAAGGTGTTCCTCTGGTATTCGGGAGTTGCATAATCTCATAGTCAAAGGAATATGTATAAGTCATGAAGAAAGCAATAGAAATAAAACATAACGATCATTATGCTAAGCTAACGAATAGGTCTTTTCCATCACATCATTCTCCTAATGATGTGACCCCATTCATCAAATGACAACACATGGCTATGGTTAGGAAACTTAACCATTTTTATTAACGAGCTAGTCAAGTAGAGGCATACTGGGGACACTTTGTTTTGTCTATGTATTCACACATGTATCAAGTTTCCGATTAATACAATTCTAGCATGTATAATAAAAATTTATCATCATATAAGGAAATATAAAATAACAACTTTATTATTGCCTCTAGGGCATATTTCCTTCAGTCTCCCACTTGCACTAGAGTCAATAATCTAGTTCACACCGCCATGCGATCTAACACCAAAAGGGTTTACTATAGTCAGCAATCTAGTTCACATTGCCATGTGACTAACACCCAAAGAGTACTAAGGTGTGATCATGTTTTGCTTGTGAGAAAAGTTTAGTCAACGGGTCTGCCACATACAGAGTTGTATGTATTTTGCAAATTTTTCTGTGTCTACAATTCTCTACATGGAGCTTAGCTAATTGCTCCCACTTTCAATATGTATCTAGATTGAGACTTAGAGTCATCTGGATTAATGTAAAAGCTTGCATCGACATAGCTCTTTACGACGAACTCTTTATCACCTCCATAATCGAGAAATATTTCATTAGTCCTGTTAGGTAACTAAGGATAACTTTGACCGCTGTCCAGTGATCTACTCCTGGATTACTATTGTACCCCCTTGCCAAACTCATGGCAAAGTACACAATAGGTCTGGTACACAACATATAATACTTCATAGAACCTATGACTGAGGTATAGGGAATGACCTTCATTCTCTTTCTATTTTCTATCGTGGTAGGGTTTTGAGTCTTACTCAACTTCACACCTTGCAACACAGGCAAGAACTCCTTCTTTGACTGTTCCATTTTGAACTACTTCAAAATCTTTTCAAGGTATATACTCACTGAAAAAATCTTATCAAGCGTCTTGATCTATCTCTATAGATCTTGATGCTCAATATGTACACAGCTTCACTAAGTTCTTTCTTTGAAAACTCCTTTCAAACACTCCTTTATGCTTTCCAGAAAATTCTACATCATTTCCGATCAACAATATGCCATACACATATACTTATCAGAAAGGCTGTAGTGCCCCCACTCACTTTCTTGTAAATAGAGGCTTCACTTCAAGTATTTGTAAAACTATATGCTTTGATCAACTCATCAAAGTGTATATTCCAAATACGAGATGCTTACACCAGTCCATAGATGGATCGCTGGAGCTTGCACATTTTGTTAGCACCTTTAGGATCGACAAAACCCTTCTGGTTGCATCATATACAACTCTTTTTGCTTTCTTACTTAGCTACTTTGTAATTTAATTTAGCTCTTCACCCTCCCCCCTCCTCACCCACAAAGTGGGATGGCCTTGTAACATACAAACCATGTATAGTTGCTGATTCTTTAATTTAATTGCAGTAGGAGCCTCTCCTACTGTTTCAGGGTTCAAAAAAAACTCTTCTTTAATAAATCCATTCAGGAATTCAGTTTTGACATCCATTTGCCAGATTTCATAAAATGTGGCAATTGCTAACATGACTCGGACAGACTTGAGCATCTCTACGAGTGAGATAATCTCATCGTAGTCAACACCTTGAACTTGTTGACAAGTCGAGCTTTGTGAATAGTAACACTACCATCAGTGTATGTCTTCCTCTTGAAGATCCATTTATTCTCAATGGCTCGCCGATCATCGGGCAAATCCACTAAAGTCCATACTTTGTTCTCATACATGGATCCTATCTCAGATTTCATGGCCTCAAGCCATTTATCGGAATTTGGGCTCATCATTGCTTCCTCATAGTTCGTAGGTTCGTCATGGTCTAGTAACATGACTTCTAGAATGGGATTACAGTACCACTCTGTTGGAAATATGCCCTAGAGGCAATAATAAAATGATTATTATTATATTTCCTTGTTCATGATAATTTTCTATTATTCATGCTATAATTGTGTTATCCGGAAATCATAATACATGTGTGAATACATAGACCATAACATGTCCCTAGTGAGCCTCAAGTGAACTAGCTCGTTGATCAAGAGATAGTCATGGTTTCCTGACTATGGACATTGGATGTCATTGATAATGGCATCACATCATTAGGAGAATGATGTGATGGACAACACCCAATCCTAAGCATAGCACAAGATCGTGTAGTTCGTTTGCTAGACCTTTTCCAATGTCAAGTATCATTTCCTTAGTCCATGAGATCATGTAACTCCCGGATGCCGTAGGAGTGCTTTGGGTGTACCAAATGTCACAACGTAACTGGGTGACTATGAAGGTATACTACAGGTATCCCCAAAAGTATCTGTTTGGGTTGACACGGATCGAGACTGGGATTTGTCACTCCGTATGACGGAGAGGTATCTCAGGGCCCACTCGGTAGTGCATCATCATAATGAGCTCAGTGTGACCAAGTGTTTGGTCACGGGATCATGCATTACGGTACGAGTAAAGTGACTTGCCGGGAACGAGATTGAACGAGGTATTGGGATACCAACAATCGAATCTCGGGCAAGTAACGTACCGATTGACAAAGGGAATTGTATACAGGATTACTTGAATCCTCGACATCGTGGTTCATCCGATGAGATCATCGAGGAGCATGTGGGAGCCAACATGGGTATCCAGATCCCGCTGCTGGTTATTGACCAGAGAGTCGTCTCGGTCATGTCTGCGTGTCTTCCGAACCCGTAGGGTCTACACACTTAAGGTTCGGTGACGGTAGGGTTGTAGAGATATTAGTATGCGGTAAACCGAAAGTTGTTCGGAGTCTCGGATGAGATCCCGGACGTCACGAGGAGTTCCGGAATGGTCCAGAGGTGAAGAATTGTATATAGGAAGTCCAGTTTCGGCCACCGGGAAAGTTTCGGGGGTCACCGGTATTGTACCGGGACCACCGGAAGGGTCCCGGGGGTCCACCGGGTGGGGCCACCTATCCCGGAGGGCCCCATGGGCTGAAGTGGGAGGGTAACCAGCCCCTGGTGGGCTGGTGCGCCCCCCATGGGCCTCCGCTGCGCCTAGGGTTGGAAACCCTAGGGGTGGGGTGCGCCCCACCTGACTTGGGGGGCATGTCCCCCCTTGGCTGCCGCCCCCCCTTGGAGATGGGATCTCCTAGGGCCGGTGCCCCCCCTAGGGGCCCTATATATAGTGGAGGGGAGGGAGGGCAGCTGCACCCAAGTCCCTGGCGCCTCCCTCTCCCCTTGTAACACCTCTCCCTCTCGTTGGAGCTTGGTGAAGCCCTGCCGAGATCACCGTTGCTTTCACCACCACGCCGTCGTGCCGCTGGATCTCCATCAACCTCTCCTTCCCCTTGCCGGATCAAGAAGGAGGAGACATCTTCCCCAACCGTACGTGTGTTGAACGCGAAGGTGCCGTCCGTTCGGCACTCGATCATCAGTGATTTGGATCACGACGAGTACGACTCCATCAACCCCGTTCTCTTGAACGCTTCCGCTCGCGATCTACAAGGGTATGTAGATGCACTCCCCTCTCCCTTGTTGCTAGATGACTCCATAGATTGATCTTGGTGATGCGTAGAAAATTTTAAAATTCTGCTATGTTACCCAACAGTGGCATCATGAGCTAGGTCTATGCGTAGTTTCTATGCACGAGTAGAACACAAGATGTTGTGGACGTCGATTTTGTCAATTTACTTGCCGTTACTAGTCTTATCTTGATTCGGCGGCATCGTGGGATGAAGCGGCCCAGACCGACCTTACACGTACGCTTATGTGAGACAGGTTCCACCGACTGACATGCACTAGTTGCATAAGGTGGCTAGCGGGTGTCTGTCTCACTACTAGGAAAAGGGCTAAAGATGACATTGACACTAATGGCGCACCAGAGAAGTGGTGCGCCACTACTATATACTAAGGGCGCACCATGTGGAGATGCGCCATTAGTGTGGAAGACACTAAAGGCGCACCAGGCACACGGTGCGCCACTAGTAACAAAATGTTTTTTTTCATTTTTTCAAACATACTAATGGCGCATCGGGGCAGAGTGCGCCATTAGTAGTTAGAACTACTAATGGCGCACCAGCCATAGAGTGAGCCACTACTTTTTTTTTACTTTTTTGCAAAACTATTAATGGCGCACCGTTGCATTGTGCCACGGTACGCCATTAGTATAAAAATTATTTTTTTTACTTTTTTGCAAAACTACTAATGGCGCATGTCTGTGTGGTGCGCCATTAGTATGTTGGGTTACTAATGGCGCATGGCTTTGTGGTGCGCCATTAGTAACCTGGGACCAGCTAGATATTTTTGGACAGCCACACCTACACACTCACTTTCCCCACTTCATTCCCCCCACCTCCTTCTCTAAGCTTGTCAGCTGCCTCCTCCTCCTCACCTTATTTGCACCGTAGATTCATCAAAATTAAGTGTTGAAATTACCTTTTTTTGATAGGTAAGTAAGGGGACAGCTATCTTCATGTTGTAGATCTACTTTTTTTCTCCCTAGCTCGCTCCAACAACATACACATGCACTTTTGTGGCCTAGCTAGTTCTATGTATGTTTGTGGTGTTGCATATGTTTATGGTGTTGCATATATGTTTGTGTTTGCAGGTACCAGTATTTGAAATGCGATAGTTGCCAATATTTTGCGGGAATGTTGATTCATTTCCATTTTGGAGAGAATTTTGGCACTATGCATTCTTTTTGGTCCTATTTTTAGGGAAAGTCATGCCAAATTTTTTCTTGGTTCTAAAATATCGTTTTGCTCTACCCCGCAAGCGACCATGGTCCGCATGATGACCGAAGGCATCGTGAATAGGCTTTTGAGCTCTACGAAGGCCGAGATGCTTCAAAAGAACGAGACGGAGATAAGATGTCCGTGTCAAAGATGCAACTGAAGAGCCTTATTGCGGGCCCGGATTCCGGGCAGGTTGTAACACCCCGGATATGATTTACCTGATATGTAATCCAACTCTTGCCCTTTCTGGCGTTAAGTTATTTTATTTTCTCGGGTTCAGGTTTTTGTCTCCATGTGTTGTTATCGTTGTCATGCATCTCATATCATTTGATCATGTGCATTGCATTTGCATACGTGTTCATCTCATGCATCCGAGCATTTTCCCCGTTGTCCGTTTTGCATTCCGGCACTCCGTTCTCCTCCCGTGGTCATTTCTACCTTTCTTTTGTGTGTGGGGATTAAACATTTCCGGATTGGACCGAGACTTGCCAAGCGGCCTTGGTTTACTACCGGTAAACCGCCTGTCAAGTTTCGTACCATTTGGACTTCGTTTGATGCTCCAACGGTTAACCGAGGGACCGAGAAGCCCTCGTGTGTGTTGCAGCCCAACACCCTTCCAATTTGGCCCAAAACCCACCAAAACCCTCTCCATCATCTAGAGTGTTCGATCACGTTCGCGTGGCCGAAAACCACACCTCATTTGGACACTCCTAGCTCCCTCTACCTCTATATATAGACCCCCTCCTCAAAATTCCGGATCCCCTTCTTCCAAACCCTAAAAAATCGGCTCCCCTCGCCGCCGGACGTGTCCGAATTGGGCCGGACACGTCTGTCGCCGCCCGTGACGAACCGCGAGCCGCCACGTGGCGCCGCGGGTTCCCAGCTCGCCGCCGGCCCGCAGGCCCGCAGCCGGCCCCCGAGCCCATCGCCAGGCGCGCCCCCGCGCCGCCTCGTCCCTTCGCCCGCGTCGGCGAGCTCCCCGCTCCGGCCGCTGCACGCATCGCCGGCCTCGCCGCTCCGGTGAGGCACCGCCGCACCGACGTCGCGCCGCCGCCG
>NC_041390.1:431231276-431372372 GCF_002162155.2 Triticum dicoccoides
CGCCGCCGCCGCGCACCCTCTCCGGCGACGACCGCGCCGGATCCGCCGCTCGTCGCCCTCGGCTTCCGCGCCCGCCACCGCCTCCTCACCGCCCTGGCAAGTCCGACTCCGGCGAACCTCGGCAGTCACGCTGCTGCTACAGTGCCCTCGGGCCAGATCTGGATCCAGTTTTCGGATCGGTTGACTTTTTGCCCCGAAACCCTAATTATTTTGCTATGTTCGTCGTGTCGTATCTCCACATCCGTAGCTCTGATTTGGGCATATAGCATATCAAATTGTTCGCCTCAGAGAGCACATCATTTCATCTCATTGCATAATTTTCATTTGAGTTCATCTTGATGCCCTAAATGCTGTTGGAAGAATGCTATTTGAGATAATTATCAGATCTGCTGCTCCAATTAGATATTTGTCATTTTTGCCATGTTTAATGTGTGCATGATATGCCCCTGAGCTCTACGTATGTTTTGTTATATGCTTTGCCATCTTTCCATAGGTGCAACCCATGTATTTTTGTGATGTGTGTGGTGACTAGCACAAGCTTGCAAAGTGGTGCATTCGTTAATGCTGATTTCAGGGACTTAGCAATTCCACTAAGTCCTTGATCTGTTTATTTCATTATGCCACATGTTCATGTTGTTTCCTAGTGATCCGTGCCTCTTTTGAGGATGATCAGTAAGGATGTTTTGTTAATCTTGTAGTGATCTATCCATCCATGTCTTTGTTTGCAATTATGGAGCACCCTAGCTTGAGTCAATCGAGCTCTACTTTTGCTATTTCATGAATCTGGGCAGATTGTCTACTTGTTAGCGATTTTGCCGAGGATGTTGTAGTTGATCCGGGCATGCTATGTTATTGTTCTAGACATGTCTAGCTTGTAAAATGTGTATTCTTGATGGGTGCATGCTTAGATTGTCATGACTTTCTCTCTAGTGAGTGCATCGAGCTCGTAAACATGCCTACTTGATATCTGTTTTGCATGCTCCAGTTTTTCTCGAAGTCTGTGATCTGATTATGTTTTTGCCATGTTCACATGCTTGCAATTGTATTTTCTGATCCCTTTTGGCTCAAGGTCACTAAGGGACTTTTGTTAAGCTCTTTGAGTAGCTCCATGCCATGCTTTACTTTGCCATGTTCAGGCCCTGTAGCATATAGTTTTCATGCTCTAAAGTGTGCTACCTGATCTGAAATTCCAGACAAGTGTTAATTTCACTAAGTCTGAAATCTGTTTACCAAATGCATTTTTGCCATGCTTGTTTGAACCTATAAATTGATGAATTGTCCGTAGCTCATTGTTCATCTTTTGTTAAGTATCATGAATGGATCCCTGCCATGTGTTTTGTTGTCATGTTTGGGTGATGTAGCATGCTCATCTTGTTGCATTTAGATGGCTACTTGCTGTATATCGCAGACCGTTGTCATATTTGAATTGCTTGCCATTTCCAAACCGTGACTTTGATTCCGGTGATCTTTATATCGTTTTCAAGCGATTTCATCTCACCTTTCCAGTGGCACACTTGGATTTCCGAGTTGAGGCCAGGTTCATTCATTCCTTGTCAATTCTTACATATGCATCACATATCGCATCCCGCATAGCATACCATGTTTGCATCATGTTGTTTGAGCTTTGCACGTGGTTGATTGTGTTCCGTTTGCTTGTTTGTCTTGTTTGGGTAGAGCCGGGAGACGAGTTCGCTAACGAGGAGCCCATTGAGTTTGCTTTCGAGGATCCAGTCAACTCTGACAACTATGCATGCAAGATGATCATACCCTCGAAATCACTTCTATCTTTGCTTTGCTAGATGCTCGCTCTTTTGCTATGCCTATGCTACAATGCCTACCACTTGCTTATCATGCCTCCCAAATTGCCATGTCAAACCTCTAACCCACCATGTCCTAGCAAACCGTTGATTGGCTATTTTACCGCTTTGCTCAGCCCCTCTTATAGCGTTACTAGTTGCAGGTGAAGATTGGAGACCGTTCCTTGTTGGAACATTATTTACTTGTTGGGATATCATTATATTGCCTTGTTATCTTAATGCATCTATATACTTGGTAAAGGGTGGAAGGCTCGGCCTCTTGCCTAGTGTTTTGTTCCACTCTTGCCGCCCTAGTTTCCGTCATATCGGTGTTATGTTCCCGGATTTTGCGTTCCTTATGTGGTTGGGTGATAATGGGAACCCCTTGATAGTTCACCTTGATTAAAGCTTTTCCTGCAATGCCCAACCTTGGTTTTACCATTTGCCACCTAGCCTCTTTTTCCCTTGGGTTTCCGGATCCTGAGGGTCATCTTATTCAAACCCCCCCAGGCCAGTGCTCCTCTGAGTGCTGGTCCAATCGAGCGATGTCCGGGGCTGCCAGGGGCAACTCTGGGGTGGCCTACCCGACGTCTGGCTCATCTGAGTGTGCCCTGAGAACGAGATATGTGCAGCTCCTATCGGGATTTTCGACACATTCAGGCGGTGTTGCTAGATTTGTTTTAACTTGTCGAAGTATCTTGTAGAACCGGGATACCGAGTCTGATCGGAATGTCTCGGGAGAAGGTATATTCCTTCGTTGACCGTGAGAGCTTGTCATGGGCTAAGTTGGGACTCCCCTGCAGGGATTTGAACTTTCGAAAGCCGTGCCCCCGGTTATGGGTAGATGGGAATTTGTTAATGGCCGGTTGTAGATAACTTGAACCTTAACTTAATTAAAATAAATCAACTGTGTGAGTTACCGTGATGGTCTCTTCTCGGCGGAGTCCGGGAATTGAACACGGTGTTGGAGTAATGCTTGCCGCAGGTTGTTCTCTAGTTACTCGTTCGCGCTTTGCCTTTCTCTTCTCGCTCTCTTTTGCGAACAAGTTAGCCACCATATATGTTAGTCGCTTGCTGCAGCTCCACATATTGTACCTTGCCTTACCTATAAGCTTAAATAGTCTTGATCGCGAGGGTGCGAGATTGCTGAGTCCCTGTGGCTCGCAGATTACTTCCAAACCAGATGCAGGGCCTGACGACTCCGTTCCAGATGACGCGCTTGAGCTCAAGTGGGAGTTCGATGAGGACTCACGTTGTTACTATGTGTCTTTCCCTGATGATCAGTAGTGGTGCCCAGTTGGTGCGATCGGGACCGTGTCGCATGTTGGGTTGATCTTTTATTTTGGCGCCGTAGTCGGGCCATGAGTGATTGGATGATGTAATGCTATTTATGTACTTTGATTGGCGTGGCGAGTGTAAGCCAACTATGTTTCTCCCTTTTTATCTATATATTACATGGGATGTTGTGAAGATTGCCTTACTTGCGACATTGCTTTCAATGCGGTTATGCCTCTAAGTCGTGCCTCGACACGTAGGAGATATAGCCGCATAGAGGGCGTTACACAGGTGTGGGACCACCTGCTCTTGCGTGGTTTCATGGATGGCTATCGTTGTCAAGGTGATGAAGATGACTATGAAGTTGTCCATGGGGGCCGGGCAAGAAATGAGGAAGGGCAGCAAGACAACCACCGCGGCTCGGGCGGGCGAGAAGACGAAGAATCTCCAGGACATGATCACGACGGTGATGATGTACACAGTCATCATGTAGAAGATGCCAGACATGATGATGAGGAAGATGCCGGAGCAGACGAAGGGCATGATCATGAAGATCAAGATGCCGGAGGATCAGACGACGATGGACCATCGATGGGCTGGGTGCAGGACCCTCATATTCAAGAGCTGCTTCTCAAGCAGACGGATAACGCAAGAGCTGCCGCCCGAGAGAAAGCCAAGCTGGATAAACTGGAGATAGACGCGGTTACTCCATTGTATGAAGGATGCAGACCCGAGGATACCCGCCTGAAAGTAACACTCATGGCTTTGAAGATGAAGGTAAAACACAAAATGACCGACGCATGCTTCGACGAGAACATGTCATTCTAGCACGAACGTCTTCCCAAGGGGAACAAGTGCCTGACCAGTTTCGAGGAGGAGAAGAAAGTCGTGTGTCCTCTGGGTTTACCGCACATGAAATACCATGTGTGCATGAACAATTGCATCATTTATCAGGGCGAGCACGCGGAGTCTACCATATGTCCGGTGTGTGGCGTCACTCGATACAAGAAGAGGAAGAAAGCTCCTCGAAAAGTGGTGTGGTACTTTCCGATCACTCCTCATCTGCAGCGGTATTTCGCAGACCCTAAGGTAGCAAAGCTCCTATGTTGGCACGCGGATAGGGAGGAGAAGAAGCGAGAAGATGACACAAATGATCCGGAGATAAATAAAAAAGACAAGATGCTTAGTCACCCTAAGGATGGGAGCCAGTGGCAAGCATTGAACTTCGAACACCCAGAATTTGGGAAGGATCCAAGGAACATCGTGCTGGGCGCGAGCACCAATGGAGTCAATCCATTTGGCAGCCAGAGAAGCACACATAGCACCTGGCCTATGTTTGTGTGGATGTACAACCTTCCCCCCTGGTTGTGCATGAAGAGGAAGTACATTCACATGAGTATGCTAATTGAAGGGCCGAAACAACCAGGGAACGACATCAATCTGTATATAGGGCTGCTGAAAGAGGAGCTAGACATGCTGTGGAAAACGCCAGCCAATACATGGGACGCTGCAGGGAAAGAATATTTCCCTATGAGAGCCGCACTGCTCACGACGGTGCACGACTATCTCGGTTACGGATATCTCGTGAGGCAGGTGGTCCACGGATTTTCTGGATGCGTCAGGTGCATGGACGACACAATGTATCGCCAGCTAGATAGAGATCCCGGGTCTTCGAAAACCGTGTTCATGGGACATCGAAGGTGGCTTCGCGACGATGACCCATGGAGAAAACGCAAGGATCTGTTCGATGGTGAAACTGAACTCCGAAGACGCCCGCGTACGAGGAGCGGCGAGGAAATAGACAGGCTGTTGAAAAATTGGAAAGATTGCCCACTGCCGGGAAAGAAGCAAAAGGCGCCAGAGCCGGGAAAGAAGCGAAAGGCGCCAGAGCCGCTGCTGAAGGTATGGAAAACGAGGTCTGTTTTCTGGGACTTGCCGTACTGGAAGATCCACCGTGTGCCTCACAGCCTTGATGCCATGCATATCATGAAGAACGTGTGCGAGAGTCTGCTTGGTACCCTACTCAACATGCCAGAGAGGACCAAAGATGGGCCGAAAGCAAGGGCAGGCTTGAAATCAATGGGCATCAGGCAGGAGCTTCACACTAATGATGATGATGATGATGATGATGATGATGACGATGATGATGATGATGACGAGGCGAAGCAGGACACAGAAAGTCGTCGCAAAGGCAAAAAGGCCAAGAAGACCGGAAATGACTACCCTCCCGCGTGCTTCACTCTAAGTCAGGAGGAGATCGAGAAGTTTTTCACCTGCCTCGTAGGAGTAAAACTTCCTTATGGTTACGCGGGGAAGATAAGCAGATACCTAGACCCAGCGAAGCAGAAGTTCAGCGGGATGAAGTCTCACGACTGTCACGTGTTGATGATGCAGATACTTCAAGTTGCAATCCGTGGGATCATGGACGTGCACGTCCGTGAAATGCTATTTGGCCGATGCAACTTTTTTGACGTCATCTCTCGGAAGTCGGTTGGCGTGAGGCAACTCAGAAGGCTATAGGAAGAGATCGTGGTGATACTATGCGAGCTTGAGATATACTTCCCTGTCACACGCCTAGTGCTAGTATGCTCTGAGCTAGCTAGTCTTGTGTTGCATCATGTTTAAATTCTTATGAATTTGAATTGGGGACTGTTGAAACCCTAGCACAGATGAATCCAACTAGGTTCAAATAAAAAAAATATCATTTTCAATGATCCCAAAATTCCTTTGGAAAAGTTCATCATTTTTGAATTGGTCTAGAACCTCTGCCAAAAATGGTGCACAATTTCCTAGGTCACTTTGGATTTTTGAATGAATTCATAAAGTATTTGAATTTGGGCATTTAATTGCTATAAATAATTAAAATGCCCAAATAATTCTGAAAGTGGTTGAGGGCTATTGGATATATTCTCAAAAGTGCCCACAATTATTTTCAGGGTTTCTGAAAATGCCTTAGCATTTTATTTAAGTCAAAACAGTTACAGAAATAATAGGAAACCAGAAAATAGAGAAAAGAGAGAGAAAGAGTTTACCTGGGCTTCTTACCTGCAGTAGAGCCGGCCCAGCTCCTGTTCTGGCCCAGCCCACCAGGGGCTCCCCGGTCTTCTTCCTCCTTCGACAGAAGGACAGAGGGCGCGTGCCCGATGCGTGCGACCACGCGCCGCGCCACCTCCTGCTTCCCGACGCTGCCCCGACGTGCCTACGAGCGCCACGCACCCCCCTGGACCCTCTCGCTCACTCCCTCGATCTCATCTCCCTCCTCTGCTCTCTCTCTCTCTCGCCAACTCAACGCACCGGAGTGCGCCACCGGAAAACACCGCGACCACCGCCGTCCCCTTGCCCCGTGGCTGTGCCCCGAGCTCCGCCCAGGCTCCAAGTACCTCTCCGTCGACCCACGCAAGCTCGGACGACCCCAAGACGACGTGGTGGCCTTCTTCCCCGTCCAAGGCCGCCGGATGCCGCCGCCCGATTCACTATCTCCGCCGTCTCCTCGAGGCCACTGAGCTGCTCAACGACCTCCCAGTGAGCTCGCCCCTCTTTCCCCTCTGCCCCCCTGCTTGCTCCCGTCCTCTAGCCGCTGCCCGGAGATCACCCGAGGCCGCCGTCCGCCATGGCCGATGAACCCCGTGCTCTCGGGCCCCTCCGCTCAGACCAGTCGCTCCGGTGTGCTTCTGCTGCCCCATAGGTGCCGCCTAGCCACTCTGTTTCCTTGCCCGAGCAACAAGCCGCATCCCCGTGTGTGTCCGAGCTCCGGCCGCCGCCTGGCTTGACGCCATCGCTGCTGCCGTCCACCTCGCTCCCTCCCGTGGCCACCACCGGATGCGCCGCACTGCCAGCAACCCATAGCCGCAAACCGCGGCCTAAATGGTGCTCTGTAGCGCGATTCCGACTCCCTCTGCTGCGGATTTGGTCGCCGGCGGCTAAACGCCGGCGGCTGACGTGGCCGTCATTAGCTTGAGGCTAATTAGCGCGTTAATCTCACCCTGTGCCACTGACAGACCGGCCCCACCCCCTAGTTAACTGCGGGGTAAACCCCTATTAAATTTTAACTTAGACAACATGGACCCACACGTCAGTTGACCCGCTGACGTCATCGTTGACTGGCCCCACCTGTCTGTGACTCGAGCCAGCACTATGAGACTGACCAGTGGGACCCACTGTTCAGGTTTGACCTGGCCAGCCACAGTTGACCTAATGACGTCATTCTTATGTCATGCTGATGCAGTAAAGCCTTTTCTGGAATTTAAATAAATCCTAAATGATTTATTATTTTCAGAAAATACCCAAAACTTCCAAAATTCATAGAAATTAAACCGTAACTCCAAATGAAATAAATTATATATGAAAAATTATCAGAAAAATTCAAGGAATCTGTTTATGGCATTTTCATGCATGTTTGAACAATGTTTGTCCTCTGTTTTGGACAAAACAAATAAATGGCATTTAACTAATCATATATGGAGTTTGAATTTGAATCTTGTATTCAAACCAACTTCATTTAATTGTGTTGCTAGTTGCATTAGCCCAATCAACAGCATATTGCCATGACATTATCATGCATCATAATTGTTGCATTGCATTGATTGTGTTCCTCTTTGTTTGCCGGTATTTGTCCCCTCTCGGTAGACGCTGCTCCGACGCTATGATCGTTGACACTGATGAAGACTCAATGTTATCTACAGAAGTGCCAGGCAAGCAAAACCCCCTTGCTCATTATGATACAATCCCACTCTCTCGCTCCTGCTCTCTTTTACTGCATTAGGACAACAACGATTCAACTGTTACTTGCTGCGGTAGTTGATCCCTTGTCCTCTGCATGACCTGTCATTGCCACAGTAAATAGATAAAACCCACTAGCATGAGTAGGAGTTGTTTGAGCCCTGATGTGCCTACTCATTCATGCTTGTTTGTCATGCCTGCTACTGCTTAGAGTTGAGTCAGGTCTGATTCATCGGGGATGAATCGGAGGTGTGTAAACATGTCCTACTGTTGAGAGCTAAGTGTGCGAACACGATTTGGTAAAGGTAGCGGTGAGAGGCCATGTAGGAGTACATGGTGGGTTGTCTCATTGAAACCGTTCTTAGGAACTGAGTTCTGTGTCTGTGATCTATGAACAGCTACTACCACTCATTGGGATCCTTAATTCACCCTCTCGGCTTCTTAATCACCCTAGTCCTCTGTCCAGTAGTAGCAACTAGTTTCTGGTGTTTGTAGGATATGTGTTGGCGGTCGTGCGTAGCGCTGACCCTAGGGGTGGGCTATGTTGCGGTAGATACACCGTGGCCGGGCATGTCGGGCGCCCATTTGGTGTCTCGGAACCCTGTACACATCGTTCGGGGCCGTATGTGGAAACCTCGGCCGGACTCCCTGCGGATGGAACCTAGATAGGCGATAAACCTGGACTAGAGACTTGAGTGTTTAGGTAGGCAGTGGCCGACACCCTCGTTGGGCTTCCGCTTGAAGGTTGCCGAGTACATGTCATGTAAACGACGGTAAGTGGTGGGAGCGTGTGTGAAGAAGTACACCCCTGCAGGGTTATCATTATCTATTCGAATAGCCGGATTCCTCGGATATGGAAACTTGGACCCCTTGCATAGTTCATAGACAAGTGAAAGTGGATACTCTAAAACTCGCAACATAAGTGTGAGTGCTATGGATGGCCTTCTCGTAGGGAGACGGGAGCGGATCCATAGTGGTGTATTGAATGGTGAATATGTGGACTCGTGTGCGCCACCTCAAAAGAGTTGCTTGCAGTCGTAGTTCAGGTTAGCCATTGAGTCAAAGCTGGCTTGCTACAGTTAAACTCCACCACCCCCCTCGTTGATACCGATGCATATGTAGCTAGTTCTGATGTAAGTCTTGCTGGGTACATTTGTACTCACGTTTGCCTATTTTATGTTTTGCAGAGAGACATCAGTCTCGCTAGTAGTTCCGCCTGGACTTCGACGTTTAGCTTGATACCTCAGCTACGATCTTTTGCCCTTGGCAGGATCTGGTAGATAGTCAGGCTTCTCAGCCTTCTTCATTTGTAGTTGTCTGTACTCAGACAAGTTAAGCTTCCGCATGTGCTTGTTGCTTGTATGCTCTATGTGTTGGGTCATAAGACCCATGTTTGTAATATCTCGCTCCTCGGAGCCTAATGAATAAATACTTTGAGTCGTAGAGTTATGTTGTGATGCCATGTTGTATTTACACATATCGAGCATATTGTGTGTATGATTGAAATGCTTGGTATGTGTGGGATCCGACAATCTAGTTGTTTATCCTTGGCAGCCTCTCTTATGGGGAAATGTAGTCCAGTGCTTCCTTGAGCCATAGTAGTCCGCTACAGCTCGGTTCACCAGAGTCCTGCTAGCCCAGCACTACTACTCAGATCACTTGACTGGCCGGCATGTGTTTCACTTCGTTCCTGTGTTTGTCCCTTTGGGGAAATGTCACGTGGTGACATCCGGAGTCCTGCCTAGCCTACTACAGCCCGGGTTCCCGGAGTCCTGTTAGCCCAGTGCTACAGCCCGGATTCACACGCTGCTAACCGACATGCTCGATGTGATTCATGTATGCCTGTCCCCATAGGTTAGTGCCGCTTTGGGTTCACGACTAGCCATGTCGGCCCGGGTTCTCTGTCATATGGATGCTAGCGACATTATCATATACGTGAGCCAAAAGGCACAAACGGTCCCGGGCGATGGTAAGGCGACACCCGTGGGAATACCGTGCGTGAGGCCGCAAAGTGATATGAGGTGTTACCGGATAGATCGATGTGACTTGGAATCGGGGTCCTGACATTCCTGCCCGCATTCTTCAACGTTATGGTGCATCTGCTGGTCCATATCGTGGAGGATATCATCCAACTCGGGCCGACATTCCTGCACAGCATGATGCCGTTTGAAAGGATGAATGGTGTCATCAAAGGATACGTTCGCAACATGTCACGTCCAGAGGGAAGTATAGCCAGGGGCTTTCTGACCGAAGAGTGCATCTCCTACTGCATGAATTGTCTAGGAATCGAGAACCCCGTTGGTCTGCCCGTCAACAGGCACCTCGGCAAGCTCGCTGGATGGGGTCACCGTGAGGGTCGCTGCGAAATGCATGTCGACTTCGAGGGTCGACTTGCCGACTTTGAAAGAGCAAACCTAGTCGCGCTACAACACATAGACGTGGTCGATCCTTGGGTGGTCGATCCTTAGGTCTCATAGCTAAAGCACAAAACCTTTATTGAGAAGACGTACAATGACCGAGGCCAACAGAGGATGGACAAAGATATAATCAAAGTGCACAACTCATGTTTCACGCGTTGGTTCAAGCAGAAGCTTCTGTCGTACCCTTTACATGAGGATTCTTCCGCTGAAGAACAACTCATATTCGCCTTGTCACAGGGCGCCGAGCACAACCTGATGACCTATGAGGCGTACGATATCAACGGCTACACATTCTACACCAAGGACAAGGACATGAAGAGCGATGGTTATCAGAACTCCGGGGTAATGATGGAATCCTACACCGGTAACGACAAGGACAGATACTGCGGAAGGATCGAGGAGATCTGGGAGCTGAGCTACGCTGGAGAGAAGGTCTTGATGTTCCGTGTTAGATGAGCCAAGAGCGTCCTAAAAGAAGACCGGTATTTCACCACCATGGTTATACCCGAAGCCAAATCCAAGACCGCGGGCACAAACATCACCATGAAAAATGAGCCATGGGTACTGGCTTCCCAAGTGGACCAATGCTTCTTCATTACCGACCCGTCAAAGCCCAGTCGTGTTGTCGTGAGGAGAGGCAAAAGGAAGATCATCGGAATGGATGGAGTAGCCAATGAGTAAGACTTCGACAAGTACGGCGACACGAAGATCGAACATGACGACGATGATGAAGTAGTAGCAGCATACACCACAAGAAGAAGCAGGACCACCCTACCTAAAGGACGTCTGTTCCACAGAAGAACTCCATTTGCGAAAAAGAAGGGCAAGAAGATTATGAACAGATAGCTAGCAAAGATCGACTATATTTAAATCGTAGTCTTCATTTCTCGGTTGTATTTCATGGGCACTTTTTGATATCATGAATATTTTTAAATTTCATGGGCACTTTTTGAATTCATGAATATTTTTTTCAAATTTGATGATATTTTTTCATATTCAATATGATAAAATATTGAATACTCATGAGGACACTCGATCTCGATCCCCCTCCATCTCGATCGCTATCCCCCTCCATCTCGATCTCGATCCCACCCGCACCCTCCCCCGCTAGCTCCACCGCCGTCGACGACCCACCGCAGCCTCCCCCGCTCCACCGCCGCTGACGAGCACCCCCCGCACCCTCCCCTGATCCACCACCGCCGATGAGCACCCCCCACACCCTCTCCCGCTCCACCGTCGCCGACGAGCACCCCCCGTTTCATATTCATATTCATTTTTAAAAAAATAATAATAAAGTGTAGACTACAATTGTTGTTAAACAACAATTATTACTGTTTTTATAAAAAATATATTACTTTTTCATATTCAAATTCATTTTCTAAAAAATTATTACATGCAATAAAAAATAAAAATAAATTACTTATGACGCACCTTTGGCTGGTGCGCCATTGCTATTTATAAAAAAAAGATTACTAATGGCGCACCTCTGCCTGGTGCGCCATTGCTATGTAAAAAAAAAGATTACTAATGGCGCACCGACCACGGGTGCGCCATTAGTAAGATTCCCCCCCTAGCTAATTCCCTCCCTCTCGCCAGATCCCCTTCGTCCCTCTCCCTCGCCAGATCCACCCGCGCGCTGCCCCGACGCCGCCGCCCCGACCCCCGCCGCCCCCGCGCCCCCCACCACCACAGCTCCCCCGCCGCCTCTCCTTCCCTGCCTTCTTCTCCACCCCGCTGCCCCGACTCCCGCCGCCCCCGCGCCCTCGCGCCCCCACTACTGCAGCTCCCCGCGCCGCCGCCCCCGCGCCCGCCACCACTGCAGCTCCCCCGCGCCTCCACCCCTCGCCCCCACGCTGGAGGAGGAGGACGAGTAGGAGGACGAGTAGGAGGAGGAGACGGAGGCGGCCGACACGGAGCAGGAGGCCGCGGAGGATGCACTGCTGGACCGCGTGCAGGCCCTCATCTCCCGCGTCGTCAAGCAGGAGGCCAACCCCAACCCGCGCCTCATCCACACCCTTGCCACCATCCGCGTCGTCGAGCAGGAGGCCAGGTAGTTCGCCCATCCCCTCCCTCTCCCCCTTTCGCCCAAATGCTCAAATCAAGGGTTGTTAACGGTTTCACTGTATGTTCGCTTTAGTTTGATGGCGATGCCTTCGAATGATTTTGATGTACTTCCCTATTGTGTAGTGTTGGTGAATGCTAGTGTTGTTTTTATTGTGTAGTTTATGAAGGTTTTATCTTGGGAGTTTAAACATTCATGGTCATGGTGTTTCTGATATAGCTTACCACTCATGCCAAGTGGTGGTCGTGGTGTTATTGTATCAAACTTTGGATTTATTAAGATTTGCAAACTGCACTGCAGAAGTTTGCCACCACAACAGGGTTATTAGTTTTAAGTTTGCATATGAAAAGTGAAAACAATCGTAGTACTCAGTTTTATTTTATTTTTGCACCATGAAACACTTGAGGAGACAGACTGCTATGGTCTCAACTATGTTACTGTACCAGCAATAATTGTGCAAGATCGCTGTGGGATGAAGTACAACCATGCAAATTCCTGACAATATTTGTTCATATCTGCAATGTAGGTGGAAAATGAGGGGTTAAAGTCTTCCATTTTTTACTTACACCTAGTGATAGATACTCACCCAAATGATCAATGAGGGCGAGGAAAAAAAGGCCCGGTTTTCAGAATCTTGGATTTTTTTAATGTTTTGACTGAGTTTTTTTAGATTTTTTAACAAGTTTAATCAAGTTACTATCATGACAAGTATGGCAGGAGAACCGATCATATATGAGATACTAAACATACAAGTTCATGACAGGGAATAAAACTAGCATATCTACAACCATTTGCATATGAAGCACAACAAGTATCAATGGCCACCACTATTCTATCTCTAATCTGACACCAATCCTAAAGCTGCACTTAAGTATTGCTTATTATTCTTTCCTGAGATAAATAGTAATAAAAATGTGCTTGCTAGCTGCTGCCACTTGTAGCCACGAGACAAAGTCTCATTTTCCTCTGCTATCCATATGGTCTCAATTTTGACTCCAAAGATAAAAGGAGTTTTTTTTGTACTAGTAGTTGACCCATGTACTCAAGGCATGAGTTACTCCTTTCACTTAAGGCAGTTTTGAAAATGGGATACAGAAGCAGATATTCAACAGCTTGGTTAGGCCATAATTAAATTAACTTAAATGGGCATGGAATTGCAAATACTACATGGTACTGACTCTCCTGTGAGAAAGACCTAAGCCATCATGATGAGGAAAGAGTACACTTAACTCTGAATCCTCGACATGTTCAGTGTGCTATCATTATCATTAATCATGCCCAGATTAAAAGACAACAACAATATGCCCAGGTTAAAAGACAATATCTCTGTTTTTTGGCAGTAATAATAGCCTTGTCACTACCTACAGTAGAACATCATACTTTGTTAGCTTTTTCTTGTCACTATCTAATCTGCACTATTAGACAAGAGCAAGATGCAGGTTAACCTAGCTAGCCTTGTACTGCAAGCACAAGTTAATATTACTCCTCTGCACTATTAGACAAGAGCAAGATGCAGGTTAACCTAGCTAGCCTTGTACTGCAAGCACAAGTTAATTTTACTCCTCCCTAATTAACAGTACTCCTAAATGACAGATATAACTACTCCTGACTGACCAATACTACTGGAGGAGTACTCCTTAACTGAAAATATATAAGTTAATTAAAGGAAAAGGCTTTAGTTTATTTTTATTAACAAAAAATGTTTTAGTTAATTAAAGGAAACGTTTTCAATTTATTTTAATTAATAGAAAAATGTTTCAGTCAAAGTTACAGTTAAAGCAGATAAGAGAATGCTCCTACTGCACTTGCTACAGAGTCTGTAGGGGGGACTACTCAAGCAGTGCAAGCAAGCAAAATTGCAAGCTACTGCTGCTGCAAGAAAATTCTGTTAAAGCTTCCTTGGTTAACATTCTGGTTGTAGTCCTGCTTCTTTTTCTTGCTACTGCTGCTGTTGTTATTCTGCTGCTGTTGTGTTGTTATCTGCTGCTGGTGGTTTCTTCTTGCTGCTGCTGTACTTGCTGCTAAGGTTGTAGAAATCTATGGAGTTGGCACTTTACATAAGGTGGTATATCATTGTAGTGTCCTAATGTCTAAGACTATTGCATTGGAGGTTCATCTTGCAAACATATCAGAACTTGCAAACATTTTATTACTTGTTGCATTGGAGGTTCATCTTGTCTTGCAGCAAACAAATCAGCATTGGAGGCTCATCTTTATTACATATCAGAACTTGCAAACAAATCTATGAAAGACTTGTAAAGTTGCTGGGTTCTGTCTCCGACCATTGTGTCGTGATGAATTTGCAGGTACCCCGAGAGGCCCTTGAGTTTGCCGGAATGTCGATTAACTTCCGTTCCGGCAAATTCGGGTACTCCATATGTCCTATTTTCAGCAAAGGTCATGCTGAAATTTTCCGTGAATTTTAGCATGACTTTGCTAAAAATAGGACATATGGGGTACTTGCGACTAATGCATGGGCCGGGGTATCTTAGTACTTAGTTAAGTAGGATCAACTGCCCCGCCATTCTTGCTGCATTAAACCATAGGTGGCAATAGAGCCAAGTGATTAGGCCCAACTTAGAATTCTCCTTAGCATCGATAAACCCTAGATGATAAACCCAACATAGCTGGCAATAGAGCCAAGTGATTAGTGCCAAGTGATTAGGCCCAACCTAGGGTGCCTCGGCATCGATAAACCCTAAATGATGAAAACTTAACTTGGCTTCTATAGGGTGCCTCGGTGTCGATGAGAACCTAAATGATGTACGCTTAGGCTTTTAGGGTGCCTCGGCGTCGACAAACCCTAAATGATAAAAGCTTAGCTTTTAGGATGCCTCGATGTCGACAAACCCTAAATGATGAGACCATGATCTTGTTCCTTGACAATAACCAACTTTTTTACCAAACTTTTTTCCTATTTAGAGCGAAACATGGCCCACAACGATGAGGCCGGCGGTTCGGGCGGCAAGCAATTCTGGGAGTTGTCCCTGGAGTTGGAGGAAGAACCTCACCGCTATGAGGACGCCGCGGAAGACACCGATCCTGATTACACAACCCCTAGTGGCGTCGGGGATGACACCACTGATGATGGCGCTGCGGATGCCACCACTCATGATGGCGGCGCACGCACAGATGGCAGCCAACCAAAGAGGCAACGGAAGGACTAGCACCTGAATGTGCTCGGCACTGTCAGGGAGGATTTTACTGAAGTGAACTCCGACGGGCATCCGACGGCGCCCAAACACGTAGTCAAGGGGTACTCGGTTCAGCTCGGGTGCATTCTCCGGAGTACCGCCTCGATCAACACCGAGAACCTAAGGCATAAGGACCGAGGGAATTTGCGCAGCCTCCTCTTCACGAAGCTGCACGAACGATACAAGTTCCCTGCTGAGTTCTCAAACACACGCCTCTCGGGGAATAAAGTGAACGGTGCCGCCCTCACAAGGATGAGCACGGCCCTGTCTACTTGGAAAAGCACGGTGAAGGCAATGATTGACAAAAGTGATAGTTATGAGAAGATCAAGGCGAAATATCCTTTGATTAGCGAAGATGACTACAAGGAGTTCAAGATCAAGTGCAAGAGCCCCGCAACCTCCGAATTAAGTCAGTGGGGGAAAGAAATGCGGCAGTTGAGCTTAGGGGTCCACCAACTCGGTCTCGGCGGTTACAGAGTGGCGGAGCCTATATGGGACAAGGAGGACACGGAGTGTGTCGAGCAAGGCCTACCGCCCCAGAGCTCCCCTTTCGACACCCCTTTGAATTGGGCATTGAACGTAATGAAAAAAAAAGGATAAGCTCAGTAAGCCAACGTCAGCTGGTCGTGTGGCCGGCAAAGGCTTGTCCACAAAATGGTCGTCATACTATACCGCTGGTGGGCGAAAGGAGAAAAAGACCAGCTCAGAAAGCCAGTTGCCCGAGGTTGAAGCACTCAAGGCGCAAGTGGCGCGGATTCCGGAGATGGTCCAAGAGCAAGTGCAACAACAACTGGGATCGACGCTCACCGGCATTATGCCTACCTTGATTCATGGGATAACGACGTGGATTGCGGGTGGCCAACAGGGGCCGCCCCCGATTCCCAGCTTCACGGCCAGCAACTCGCACAACACGCAGGCGGCGCCATTGGTGTCTCCGGAGGCGGCGGTATTGGTGTCTATGGCGGCGGCACCATTGGTGTCTCCGGCGGCAGCGGTATTGGTGTCTCTGACACCATCATTGGAGCTTAATGCACCCGGGTGTACGCCGGCCGGCACCTCACCAGCAAGCGGCCCCTCCGTCAGTTGCACGCCCACCGTTGGTGGTGCCTTGACATTAGTCGAGCTCGACGGCATCACGGTAACTGAGCCTCTCGGCCGAGGACTTCATCTCCTTGCCTTTGACTGGGCATCCGCGACGCCCTACATGTTTTCGCAGGGCGCCGCCAACGTTCCTTGCACTCTCCTGCACTTTGTGGGCGGCGAGTTGGTCGATGTCGCCAAGGGCAGAATCGTTCAACCGGGCAACCCCGTGTTCCACGGTAATCCGATGCCACCCACAATGTATAGGGTTGAAGTGGTTCGGGTGCTGCCAGGCTGCGACGAGCTGTTACCTCCGATTCGACCCGCTGGGGCCGACAAAGAAGATGAGATGACCCTCAGCGCCTGCGTAAGTTGGCCCCTGCTTTGGCCGAAGAGCCAGATTCGTTTGGGGGCAGGGGACACCACCCCACAGACAAGACCGCCAGTCGTGCCGGTGCCAAGCCATGGCAAGAATGCTGCAACGCTACCGGACATGCCGGACATCCCTATGGCACAGGATCCGGACATGCATATGGCACAAGATCCGGACGATGACGACAATGGTACATTTACCAACGTCGATAAGTACTTTGCCGAACATGGGTACGATGACGAGTTCTGCGGGCCTCCTTGTCAAGAACCCAACCAAGACGATCGCGATCTAGCTGGTACGTCGCAGAAACCCAGTTGCAACAGGCGTCGTCTGGCGTTCAGTTCTCAGGAGACGCCTCCAGCTGTCGCCTTCACCGAGCCTCAGATAGCTGAGGTGCGAAATATTATCAGCCCCAACACGCTCAAGAAGGCGGTCTTTGAGCAGAACTTGATCCCATTACAACAGATCAATAAGAAGAGCCAGAAACGGCAGACTAAAAAGGGCGCCGGTGCGAGCCAGCCGGCACCGAGTACGATCCGTGCTCAGGACGGGCCACCTTCACCTAAGGATATCTCGAGGAGGGTTCATGTGGTGGGTAGGGCAATGCTACCGACAAATATGCTCAATGCTGCAACCGGTGCTATGCGGAGTCTGCACGACAATGTTCTTTCTTTGGAGAAGCGGCGTCTAAGAGAGAATGATGTGGCATACCCGGTTTTCGTGGCCAAGGTGCCAGAGGGCAAGGGCTTTGTGGATGGCGACATCGGGGGTATGATCGTCCTGTGGTTTGATGACATCTTTGCTATGTTTAACCTTCATCCGCTGCACTACACCTTCGTTCGGCTGTTTTCGCTGAGTATGGAGATGCGGATCATTAGAGACAAGACCCCAGACATCATGATCGTCGACCCCTTCTACATGCGTGCCAAGCTCTTGAGCAGCGCTGGGGACCGCCAAGTCGTGAGTTCACACCTCGAAGACGTCATTCTGGCAAACCCAGATAAGGATAACTTCCTTGTGGCTAACTTTCCCGAGTAAGTCATCCCTTAACCGCCCCTTAACATATGATTTCTTAGATTTCGATCATTCTTTTTTTTCTAACATTCCGTGTTCTGTGCAGTGACACACATTGCACACTCATCCTCTTAAGCCCGAAATATTCCATGGCCACGTATTTCGACCCGAACCGTAACTCCAAGATAGACTACACAAATATCAAGAAAGTTCTTGATGATGTTCTCCCCGGCTACGCCAAATCTGGAGGCACCTTCACCAGGGCAGTTCATAAGTACGGCAAGCACGTGTTCGCCCATAATACGACGTTCTGCTACGTCAAGCAGCCGCCTGGCGGTCAGAAGGATGCCTACTACACCCTCCATCACATGCGGGCGATCGTAAGGGACCATCATCACCTTCTTCTACCAAATAATCTCAAAGATTGGGTCGCGAGCTTGTCGGCAATCCAGGACGCGGATATCAGACAAGAATTCTTTCGCATCCAGTCAGTGTTTGCGGACATCATCCATCAAGATGTCCTTCATACCTCGGGGCAGTTCTACCTCAGATATCAACCATCCAACAGGGAGATAGACGGAACTCTACAAATGCAGGCTGACAACGCCCGCGATTTCATGACCACCAGGACAGACGGCGGCTTCATCAATGCTCCGGTCCCATGAGTCGAGTCGACAGTAGTGATGCTATGTGTAGTTCTAAAACATTTATTGGCTCATGTTGTAATTAAACTTTAATGAACTTGTATGTCTCTTTGGCTTGGACAGTCGTTCAACTTAGATGTAATCGATGCTATTTATTAGTAGGACCATGAATTGTGCTATTAATGTCATGTCTTGCTTTTCTCTTTCGATCCATTTGTTGCATACTTATATATTGCTTATGTATGTATCGTCTGTTGTTTGGCTTGTGCATAGAGATGCCGTCGTATGTCGTGTACAAGGGTAAGGTTCCCGGAGTCTACGACGAATGGGAGGAGTGTCAGAGATAGGTTCACCGTTTTAGCGGTAACAGTTACAAAGGGTACACCACTAGGGCGGAGGCGGAATCTAGATACGCCCGCTATCTAGCGGGAGAGAGGAGGGAGCGTTGGAGGAACCGGATGAAGAC
This sequence comes from Triticum dicoccoides, assembly GCF_002162155.2. Classification (NCBI taxonomy): domain Eukaryota; kingdom Viridiplantae; phylum Streptophyta; class Magnoliopsida; order Poales; family Poaceae; genus Triticum; species Triticum dicoccoides. The sequence goes on from NC_041390.1 coordinate 431,250,320, forward strand.
CAGTTTCATCGTGATGATGCTCATCGTGATGACCGCAGCTCTCTTCTATGTGATGGTAGTTTAGATGATCAATATCGACTTGTATTGTGAAGACAAACTCGATACTCGCAGTCTCGAGACTTGTAATGTTTTATCTTTGTTCGATCTTTTGAATTCAGAGACTAATATGATGAATTGTATTCGGAGACTAATCTTCTATTGTATTCGATGAATCTGCTGTTGCTATGTGCTACTGTCTATATTCTGTCAAATAATATATTTTGTAACATGTGCAAAAATCAGAAAAGTGAAAAAAACAAATATTCATACTAATGGCGCATCACTACAGAGTGCGCCATTAGTATGCCAAAGTATACTAATGGCGCATCACCAAACAGTGCGCCATTAATATGCCAAGTATACTAATGGCGCATCCATCCGCAGTGTGCCATTAGTGTGCCAAAGCACATGGTTAAATATGGCCCCTGGGAGGCATACTAATGGCGCATGGTGTTATATACTAATGGCGCACTGGGTGGTGCGCCATTAGTAATAAATACTAGTGGCGTGATATTAATGGCGCACCAGTGATGCGCCATTAGTAGGCAAAATTGGTGCGCCATTAGTAGGCCTTTTCCTATTAGTGTCTCTCCCACTTTAGTCGGATCGGATTCGATGAAAAGGCTCCTTATGAAGGGTAAATAGAAATTGGCATATCACGTTGTGGTTTTGGCGTAGGTAAGAAACGTTCTTGCTAAGAAACCTATAGCAGCCATGCTAAAATTTGCAACAACAATTAGAGGACGTCGGTCTTGTCTTTGCATCATGTTCCGTGTGATGTGATATGGCCAAAAGAATGTGATGAATGATATATGTGATGTATGAGATTGATCATGTTCTTGTAATAGGAATCACGACTTGCATGTCGATGAGTATGACAACCGACAGGAGACATAGGAGTTGTCTTTATTTATTTATGATTGCGTGTCAACATAAACGTCATGTAATTACTTTACTTTATTGCTAAACCGTTAGCCATAGTAGTAGAAGTAATAGATGACGAGACAACTTCATGAAGACATGATGATGGAGATCATGGTGTCATGCCGGTGACGATGATGATCATGGCGCCCCGAAGATGGAGACCAAAAGGAGCAAAATGATATTGGCCATATCATGTCACTATTTGATTGCATGTGATGTTTATCATGTTTTACATCTTATTTGCTTAGAATGACGGTAGCTTAAATAAGATGATCCCTCACAATAATTTCAAGAAAGTGTTCCCCCTAACTGTGCACCGTTGCAAAGGTTCGTTGTTTTGAAGCACCACGTGATGATCGGGTGTGATAGATTCTAACAGTCGAATACAACGGGTTTAAGCTAGATTTACACACGCAATACACTTAGGTTGACTTGATGAGCCTAGCATGTACAGACATGGCCTCGGAACACGGAAGACCGAAAGGTCGAACATGAGTTGTATAGAAGATACGATCAACATGAAGATGTTCACCGATGATGACTAGTCCGTCTCACGTGATGATCGGACACGGCCTAGTTGACTCGGATCATGTATCACTTAGATGACTAGAGGGATGTCTGTCTAAGTGGGAGTTCATTAAATAATTTGATTAGATGAACTTAATTATCATGAACTTAGTCTAAAAACCTTTGCAAAATGTCTTGTAGATCAAATGGCTAACGCTCATGTCAACCTCAACTTCAACGCGTTCCTAGAGAAAACCAAGCTGAAAGATGATGGCAGCAACTATACGGACTGGGTCCGGAACCTCAGGATCATCCTCATAGCTGCCAAGAAAGCATATGTCCTAGAAGCACCGCTAGGTGAAGTACCCATCCCAGAGAACCAAGACGTTATGAACGCTTGGCAGTCGCGTGCTGATGATTACTCCCTCGTTCAGTGTGGCATGCTTTACAGCTTAGAACCGGGGCTCCAAAAGCGTTTTGAGCAAAACGGAGCATATGAGATGTTTGAAGAGCTGAAAATGGTTTTCCAAGCTCATGCCCGGGTCGAGAGATATGAAGTCTCCGACAAGTTCTATAGTTGTAAGATGGAGGAAAATAGTTCTGTCAGTGAGCACATACTCAAAATGTCTGGGTTGCACAACCGCTTGTCCCAGCTGGACATTAACCTCCCGGACGAGGCGGTCATTGATAGAATCCTTCAGTCGCTCCCACCTAGCTACAAGAGCTTTGTGATGAACTACAATATGCAGGGATGGTGAAAACTATTCCTGAAGTATTTTCAATGCTGAAATCAGCGGAGGTGGAAATCAAAAAGGAACATCAAGTGTTGATGGTCAATAAAACCACTAGTTTCAAGAAAGGCAAGGGTAAGAAGAACTTCAAGAAGGACGGCAAGGGAGTTGCCGCGGCCGGTAAATCAGTTGTCGGGAGGAAGCCAAAGAATGGACCCAAACCTAAGACTGAGTGCTTTTATTGCAAGGGAAAGGGACACTAGAAGCGGAACTGCCCCAAATACTTAGCGGACAAGAAGGCCGGCAACACTAAAGGTATATGTGATATACATGTAATTGATGTGTACCTTACCAGTACTCGTAGTAGCTCCTGGGTATTTGATACCGGTGCGGTTGCTCATATTTGTAACTCAAAATAGGAGCTGCGGAATAAGCGGAGACTGGCGGAGGACGAGGTGACGATGCGCGTCGGGATTGGTTCCAAGGTCGATGTGATCGCCGTCGGCACGCTACCTCTACATTTACCTACGAGATTAGTTTTAAACCTCAATAATTGTTATTTAGTGCCAGCTGTGAGCATGACCATTGTATCTGGATCTCATTTAATACGAGATGGCTACTCATTTAAATCCGAGAATAATGGTTGTTCTATTTATATGAGAGATATGTTTTATGGTCATGCCCCGCTGGTCAATGGTTTATTCTTAATGAATCTCGAACGTGATGTTACACATATTCATAGTGTGAATACCAAAAGATGTAAGATTGATAATGATAGTCCCACATATCTGTGGCACTGCCGCCTTGGTCACATCGGTGTCAAACGCATGAAGAAGCTCCATACATATGGACTTTTGGAGTCTCTTGATTTCGAATCATTTGACACGCGCGAACCATGCCTCATGGGTAAAATGACCAAGACTCCGTTCTCCGGAACAATGGATCGAGCAACCAACTTATTGAAAATTATACATACTGATGTGTGCGGTCCAATGAGCGTTGAGGCTCGCGGTGGCTATCGTTATGTTCTCACTCTCACTGATGACTTAAGTAGATATGGGTATATCTATTTGATGAAACACAAGTATGACACCTTTGAAAAGTTCAAGGAATTTCAGAATGAGGTAGAGAATCAACATGACCGAAAGATAAAATTCTTACGATCAGATTGTGGGGGAGAATATTTAAGTCACGATTTACGGAGTTAAGGAAATGTGGAATCGTTTCACAACTCACGCCGCCTGGAACACCTCAGCATAACGGTGTGTCTGAACGCCGTAATTGCACTCTATTGGATATGGTGCGATCTATGATGTCACTCACTGATTTACCGCTATCATTTTGGGGATATGCTCTAGAGACAGCTACATTCACTTTAAATAGGGCACCGCCTAAATCCGTTGAGACAACACCATATGAATTATGGTTTGGGAAGAAACCTAAGCTGTCGTTTCTAAAAGTTTGGGGATGCGATGCTTATGTCAAGAAACTTCAACCTGAAAAGCTCGAACCCAAGTCGGAAAAATGCGTCTTCATAGGATACCCTAAGGAAACCATTGGGTATGCCTTCTACCTCAGATCCGAAGGCAAGATCTTTGTTGCCAAGAACGGGTCCTTTCTGGAGAAAGAGTTTCTCTCGAGAGAAGTAAGTGGGAGGAAAGTAGAACTCGATGAAGTACTGCCTCTTGAACCGGAAAGTAGCGCAGCTCAGGAAGATGTTCATGTGGTGCCTGCACTGACTAGAGAGGAAGTTAATGATGATGATCAAAGTACTTCGGATCAAGTTGCTACTGAACTTCAAAGGTCCACAAGGACACGTTCCACACCAGTATGGTATGGCAACCCTGTCCTGGAAATCATGTTGTTAGATAGCGGTGTACCTTTGAGCTATGAAGAAGCAATGGAGGGCCCAGATTCCAACAAATGGCTTGAAGCCATGCAATCGGAGATAGGATCCACGTATGAAAACAAAGTATGGACTTTGACAGACTTTCCCGATGATCGGCGAGCGATAGAGAGTAAATGGATCTTTAAGAAGAAGACGGACGCGGATGGTAATGTTACCATCTATAAGGCTCGACTTGTCACTAAGGGTTATCGACAAGTTCAAGGGATTGACTATGATGAGACCTTCTCACCCGGAGCGAAGCTGAAGTCCGTCCGAATCATCTTAGCAATTGCTGCATACTATGATTATGAGATATGGCAAATGGACGTCAAAACGGCATTCCTTATCGACTTTCTTAAGGAAGAATTGTATATGATGCAGCCGGAAGGTTTTGTCGATCCTAAGAATGCTAACAAGGTATGCAAGCTCCAGCGCTCCATCTATGGGCTGGTGCAAGCATCTCGGAGTTGGAACATTCGCTTTAATGAAATGATCAAAGCGTTTGGGTTTATGCAGACTTATGGAGAAGCCTGCGTTGACAAGAAAGTGAGTGGGAGCTCTGTAGCATTTCTCATATTATATGTGGATGACATACTTTTGATGGGAAATGATGTAGAACTTTTGGACAGTATTAAGGCCTACTTGAATAAGTGTTTTTCAATGAAGGACCTTGGAGAAGCTGCTTACATATTAGGCATCAAGATCTATAGAGATAGATCGAGACACCTCATAGGTCTTTCACAAAGCACATACCTTGATAAGATATTGAAGAAGTTCAATGTGGATCAGTCCAAGAAGGGGTTCTTGCCTGTGTTGCAAGGTGTGAAATTGAGCTCAGCTCAATGTCCGACCACGACAGATGATAGAGAAAAGATGAGTGTCGTCCCCTATGCCTCAGCCATAGGGTCTATCATGTATGCCATGCTGTGTACCAGACCTGATGTAAACCTTGCCGTGAGTTTGGTAGGAAGGTACCAAAGTAATCCTGACATGGAACACCGGATAGCGGTCAAGAACATCCAGAAGTACCTGAAAAGGACTAAGGATATGTTTCTCGTATATGGAGGTGACGAGGAGCTCGTCATAAAGGGTTACGTCGACGCGAGCTTCGACACAGATCTGGATGACTCTAAGTCACAAACCGGATACGTGTATATTTTGAATGGTGGGGCAGTAAGCTGGTGAAGTTGCAAGCAAAGTGTCGTGGCTGGATCTACATGTGAAGCGGAGTACATGGCAGCCTCGGAGGCAGCGCATGAAGCAATCTGGATGAAGGAGTCCATCACCGACCTAGGAGTCATACCCAATGCGTCGGGGCCGATCACTCTCTTCTGTGACAACACTAGAGCTATTGCCCTTGCCAAGGAGCCCAGGTTTCACAAGAAGACCAGGCACATCAAACGTCGCTTCAACTCCATTCGTGAAAATGTTCAAGATGGAGACATAGATATTTGCAAAGTACATACGGATCTGAATGTCGCAGATCCGTTGACTAAACCTCTTCCGTGAGCAAAACATTGTCAGCACCAGAACTCTATGGGTGTTCGATTCATCACAATGTAACTAGATTATTGACTCTAGTGCAAGTGGGAGACTGTTGGAAATATGCCCTAGAGGCAATAATAAAATGATTATTATTATATTTTCTTGTTCATGATAATTGTCTATTATTCATTCTATAATTGTGTTATCCGGAAATCATAATACATGTGCGAATACATAGACCATAACATGTCCCTAGTGAGCCTCTAGTTAACTAGCTCGTTGATCAATAGATAGTCATGGTTTCCTGACTATGGACATTGGATGTCATTGATAACGGGATCACATCATTAGGAGAATGATATGATGGACAAGACCCAATCCTAAGCATAGCACAAGATCGTGTAGTTCGTTTGCTAGAGCTTTTCCAATGTCAAGTATCATTTCCTTAGACCATGACATCGTGTAACTCCTGGATGCCGTAGGAGTGCTTTGGGTGTACCAAACGTCACAACATAACTGGGTGACTATAAAGCTATACTACAGGTATCCCCGAAAGTATCTATTAGGTTGACACGGATCGAGACTGGGATTTGTCACTCCGTATGACGGAGAGGTATCTCTGGGCCCACTCGGTAATGCATCATCATAATGAGCTCAATGTGACCAAGTGTTTGGTCACGGGATCATGCATTACGGTACGAGTAAAGTGACTTGCCCGGAACGAGATTGAACGAGGTATTGGGATACCAACGATTGAATCTCGGGCAAGTAACGTACCGATTGACAAATGGAATTGTATACGGGATTACTTGAATCCTTGACATCGTGGTTCATCCGATGATATCATCGAGGAGCATGTGGGAGCCAACATGGGTATCCAGATCCCGCTGTTGGTTATTGACCAGAGAGTCGTCTCGGTCATGTCTGCGTGTCTCCTGAACCCGTAGGGTCTACACACTTAAGGTTCGGTGACGCTAGGGTTGTAGAGATATTAGTATGTGGTAACCCGAAAGTTGTTCGGAGTCCCGGATGAGATCCCAGATGTCAAGACGAGTTCCGGAATGGTCCGGAGGTGAAGAATTGTATATAGGAAGTCCAGTTTCGGCCATCGGGAAAGTTTCGGGGGTCACCGGTATTGTACCGGGACCACCGGAAGGGTCCCGGGGGTCCATCGGGTGGGTCCACCTATCCTTGAGGGCCCCATGGGCTGAAGTGGGAGGGGAACCAGCCCTTGGTGGGCTGGTGCGCCCCCCATGGGCCTCCTCCCTGCGCCTTGGGTTGGAAACCCTAGGTGTGGGGGGCGCCCCACCTGACTTGGGGGGCAAGTCCCCCCTTGGCCGCCGCCCCCCCTTGGAGATGGGATCTCCTAGGGCCGGTGCCCCCCTAGGGGCCCTATATATAGTGGAGGGGAGGGAGGGCAGCCGCACCCAAGTCCCTGGCGCCTCCCTCTCCCCTTGTAACACCTCTCCCTCTCGTTGGAGCTTGGCGAAGCCCTGCCGAGATCACCGCTGCTTCCACCACCACGCCATCGTGCTGCTGGATCTCCATCAACCTCTCCTTCCCCTTGCTGGATCAAGAAGGAGGAGATGTCTTCCCCAACCGTACGTGTGTTGAACGCGGAGGTGCCGTCCATTCGGCGCTCGGTCATTGGTGATTTGGATCACGACGAGTACGACTCCATCAACCCCGTTCTCTTGAACGCTTCCGCTCGCGATCTACAAGGGTATGTAGATGCACTCCCTTCTCCCTCATTGCTAGATGACTCCATAGATTGATCTTGGTGATGTGTAGAAAATTTTAAAATTCTGCTAAGTTACCCAACACACTCAGGTGGGGAACGTGCTCTGGTTGACCTACGAGGTTCAGTAGTAACTTGATCTGAAGTCTCATGATCATCATCATTAGCTTCCTCTCTAGTTGGTGTAGGCATCACTGGAACTGATTTATGTGATGATCTACTTTCCTATTTGAGAGAAGGTACAATTACCTCATCAAGTTATACCTTCCTCCCACTCACTTCTTTCGAGAGAAACTCCTTCTCTATAAAGGATCCATTCTTAGCAACAAATATCTTGCCTTCGGATCTGTGATAGAAGGTGTACCCAATAGTTTCTTTTAGGTATCCTATGAAGACGCATTTCTCCGATTTGGGTTCGAGCTTATCAGGTTGAAGCTTTTTCACATAAGAATCATAGCCCCAAACTTTAAGAAACGACAGCTTAGGTTTCTTGCTAAACCACAGTTCATATGGTGTCGTCTCAACAGATTTAGATGGTGCCCTATTTAACGTGAATGCAGCTGTCTCTAAAGCATAACCCCAAAATGATAGTGGTAAATCGGTAAGAGACATCATAGATCGCACCATATCTAATAAAGTATGGTTACGATGTTCGGACACACCATTATGCTATGGTATTCTAGGTGGCGTGAGTTGCGAAACTATTCCACATTGTTTCAAATAAAGACCAAACTCGTAACTCAAATATTCGCCTCCGCGATCAGATCGTAGAAACTTTATTTTTTCTTGTTACGATGATTCTCCACTTCACTCTGAAATCCTTTGAACTTCTCAAATGTTTCAGACTTGTGTTTCATTAAGTATAAATACCCATATCTGCTCAAATCATCTTTGAAGGTCATAAAACAATGATACCCGCCGCGAGCCTCAACACTCATCGGACCGCATACATCGGTATGTATTATTTCCAATAAGTCAGTGGTTCGCTCCATTGTTCCGGAGAATGGAGTCTTAGTCATCTTGCCCATGAGGCATGGTTTGCAAGCATCAAATGATTCATAATCAAGTGATTCCAAAAATCCAATCGTATGGAGTTTCTTCATGCGCTTTACACCAATATGACCTAAACGGCAGTGCCACAAATATGTTGCACTATCATTATCAACTTTGCATCTTTTGGCATCAATATTATAAATATGTGTATCATTATGATCGAGATTCAATAAACCATTTATATTAAGTGTATGACCATAGAAGGTTTTATTCATGTAAACAGAACAACAATTATTCTTTGACTTAAATGAATAACAGTATTGCAATAAACATGATCCAATCATATTCATTCTCAACGCAAACACCAAATAACATTTATTTTCGTCCAACACTAATCTCGAAGTTAGAGGGAGTGTGCGATGGTGATCTTACCAAGCTTGGAATCACTTCCAACACACATCGTCATTTCGCCCTTAACTAGTCTCTGTTCATTTTGCAACTCTTGTTTCGAGTTACTAATCTTAGCAACTGAACCGGTATCAAATACCGTGGGGTTACTATGAACACTAGTAAAGTACACATCAATAACATGTATATCAAATATTCTTATGTTCACTTTGCCATCCTTCTTATCCGCCAAGTATTTGGGATAGTTCCGCTTCCAGTGACCATTCCCTTTGTAGTAGAAGCACTCATTTTCAGGCTTAGGTCTAACTTTGGGCTTCTTTACGGGAGTGTCAACTTGCTTGCCATTCTTCTTGATGTTCCCCGTCTTCCCTTTGCCCTTTTACTTGAAACTGGTGGTCTTGTAAACCATCAACACTTGATGTTTTTTCTTGATTTCTACCTTCGCCGATTTCAGCATCGCGAAGAGCTTGGGAATCGTTTCCGTTATCCCTTGCATATTATAGTTCATCACGAAGTTCTAGTAACTTGGTGATAGTGACTAGAGAACTCTGTCAATCACTATCTTATCTAGAAGATTAACTCCCACTTGATTCAAGCGATTGTAGTACCCAGACATTCTGAGCATATGCTCACTAGCTGAGCTATTCTCCTCCATCTTGTAGGCAAAGTACTTGCTAGAGATCTCATACCTCTTAACACAGGCATGAGTCTGAAATACCAATTTCAGCTCTTGGAACATCTTATATGCTTCGTGGCATTCAAAACATTTTTGAAGTCCCGGTTATAGGCCGTAAAGCATGGCGCACTAAACTATCAAGTAGTCATCATACCGAGATTGCCAAACGTTCATAACATCTGCATCTGCTCCTGCAATAGGTCCATCACCTAGTGGTGCATCAAGGACATAATTCTTCTGTGCAACAATGAGGATAATCCTCAGATCACGGACCCAGTCCACATCATTGCTACTATCATCTTTCAACTTATTTTTCTCTAGGAACATATCAAAACATAAAACAGGGATCTAAACGTGTGGTATTGATCTACAACATAGATATGCAAATACTATCAGGACTAAGTTCATGATAAATTAAGTTCAATTAATCATATTTCTTAAGAACTCCCACTTAGATAGACATCCATCGAGTCATCTAAATGATCACGTGATCCATATCAACTAAACCATGTCCGATCATCACGTGAGATGGAGTAGTTTTCAATGGTGAACATCTGTATGTTGATCATATCTACTATATGATTCACGTTCGACCTTTCGGTCTCCAGTGTTCCAAGGCCATGTCTGTACATGCTATGACCGTCAAGTTTAACCCAAGTATTCCACATGTGCAAAACTGTCTTGCACTCGTTGTATGTGAACGTAGAGCTTATCACACCCGATCATCACATGGTGTCTCGGCATGACGAACTGTCGCAATGCATACTCAGGGAGAACACTTATACCTTGAAATCTTAGTAAGGGATCATCTTATAATGCTACCATCATACTAAGCAAAATAAGATGCATAAAAGATAAACATCACATGCAATCAAAATATGTGACATGACATGGCCATCATCATCTTGTGCCTTTGATCTCCATCTCCAAAGCACTGTCCTGATCTCCATCATCACCGGCTTGACACCTCACTACAAAAAAATACACTTCCATAGTGATACGTGTTTGTCACAGTAGGTCACGTTTTCTGTCATGCATGTACATCCATGACGATTTTATGACAGAATCAAGATAGTCATACCTGTTGTGTCATAGAAGTGTTCCATGACATTACCAAAATTATCATCACGGAAGTGTCCACTTCCATGACGATAAATCGCACGTCATATAAGTACTTTTGGCAAGGGTGACCGACAAGTGGCATCCACCGTAACGGGGCGCCGTTAAGCTATCGGGTCCGGTTTTGGATCCGATAAACCTTTAACAGCCTGGAACAATGGGGATTTTCCATGTGTAAAATTATCATTGGCTGGAGGAAACATGTGCCAGCTCACTGTTAGGACATATGTCATCCACTCATTGGACATAATGCGCCAATGATACGTCGACACATGGCACGGCCCAACAGAGGCCCATTCCGGTGAAAAGGCCATCCCGTTTGACTTGGTCAAAAGATAGCAGGCCGGCCCACGGAAAGCATGTTAACGGCCTGTTCGCACATAGCCCATTTATAGCCCGCTAACCCCGGGCCCGTTACGGCCTATCAGAATTAGGCCCAGTAGCATCATCTGGGACGTTCAATATGATTCCAGCCCGTTGTAGCTTCTGGCCCATGTTTGGCCCATGACATTGTCGGATTTCGGGTTCCGGCAGACCCTTAAGGTTCAAACACTGGGGTGCGCGCGGAGATTACGCCTTCAACCTCTCCGTCTCACAAGGGACTAATCTACTAAAAGAACTACGCAAGAAACACGAGATTTATACTGGTTCGGGCCACCGATGTGGTGTAATACCCTACTCCAGTGTGTGGTTTTTGGATTGCCTCCTGGGGCTGGTGATGATGAACAATACAAGGGCGAACAGCCTCGCGAGGGCGTGTTCTTGGCTGGGGTGATGAACTGCAAGGGGGTTCAGTCACCCTTTCTCTCTCTCTCTCTCTCTCTCACTTGCCGATTGTGCCGAACTGATCGAACCGAACCGCCAACCCCTTTGCCATGTGGGTGGCTAGTCCTATATATAGAGGCCCTGGTCCTCTCCCCGAATATTGAGCGGGAAGGGAGCCAATAATGGCGGGCTAATTTGAAGGGGAACATCTAGTACATCTTTCCTGACAAAAGCAGTCTTCGCCTGCCAAAGGCTCTGGTGGTGACGCCGCGCTGGGCTCCATGGTGACCTCTGTCTTGTAGTCCTCCTGGACTTGGTCTCGTTGCACCGAAGTGGCAACCTTTGCCTGATGCCTCGGTACTCCGCGGCTGCGCTTGTCCCCTTTGCACCATAGAGGAAAGATGGACGCTGCACGCGCTAGAACCTGCCTGGTGCCTTGAGTCGTCACGGCTTACGTCATGGGCACCTCGCGAGGTACCCCGCCTTGATGTATCCGCCTCCTCGCGAGCCAGCCTGATGAGGCTTTGCCTGAGGATGCACCGTGTCATCCGCCTCGCGAGGCTTGGCCCCTCGCGAGGGTCTTGAGTCTTGTGTTGATGCAGATGGGCCGCGCTGGGCCCCCACTTGAGCCACGCTGCAGGCCGCAGGCAGGCAAGTCTGGGGACCCCCGTTCCCAGAACACCGACAGTAGCCCCCGGGCCCAAGGCGCGCATGGACTTGGCCGTGCCGAGAGGCGAAAGGGCAAGGGCGAAGCACTGCGGGCCCTAACAGCCTGCGGCCTTGGGTGCCGCGTGGCGGTTGATTGGACGTGGGTGCCTTAGCAACTGCGCGGGTTGACAAGGGAGAGGCATCTTCCCAGACTTCGCCCTTGCTTTCTCCAGTTGCTGCACAGATCCCCTTTCTTGCGCCTCCCCTTTCTTCCTCCAAACTTCCAGATCTACTCCGGTTGCGCGACCTAGGAAGCCATGGCGCCTCGCCAGCCTCCGGCCGAAGCTTGGTACTCTCCTGCTCTGGACCCGCCGAATGTGTCCAAGGCTAGCCTTGCCCGGCTGCGCCGGATGGCGGCGGCGCAGGGCCTCGATGGGGAGGAGGTGTTCAAGGCCGGCTCCACCACCCCTGAGGGCCGAGGGAGCACCTTCTATCCTCTCTTTGTAAGCTCCATTGCTGCGGGCTTGGTGCCTCCCTTATGCGAGTTCTTCTTCTCCGTCCTCCGCCATTACAACTTGCAGGCTCTGCATCTCCACCCCAACTCCGTTCTTCTTCTGGCGATCTTCGCTTACTACTGCGAGGCCCACGTGGGGGTGCAGCCTTCGGTGGCCTTGCTGTGCCACTACTTCTACCTCCGGACCTCCACATCTCCTTTCGCGTGCGCGAGCTTCATTGCGCATGGCAGCACCAATGCCATCTCGAGTCTCGGGAAGAGGGCTGATGGCTTCCGGAGCAAGTGGGTCTTGGTAGATGCCGGGCGCATCCACCCTCAGCTAATCTTGCCCACGGAGCCGCCCGTGAGCGCCGGCGACTGGTGCCGAGGGGAGCTCACAGATCCTCGCGCGAGACCGGTGTTGGAGAAGATGGACGCGGACTTGAAGCCGGCCTGCATGTCGACGGCGAAGTTGACTGGCGCGTCACTGCTGAGGGAGTTCCTGGAGCAGCAGCTTGCCCCACTTCGGCGGTACTCTCCTCCAATGTGGAGGCTTCATCCGAGCCCCGAGGTTGTGGACGAAGAGGATGTGAACGCGGTTCTTCAATCTCTGGTCGGGGGCGAGGAGGCAGCGTTGGAGGGCGCTCCCAAGCCCTTGTTCCTTCGCGACGACTGGAAGCAGGTGGTGAAGTCCATGCCCGTTTTCAACGGGGATGGGCTCGTGCCCGTGGCATCTTCTGGAGGACCGGTGGACGTGCCCTCTGGTGAATCCAGTGAGGAGGAAGACGAAGAGGAGCGGGGAGAGGGGCCCGACTCTGGGGCAACCGACGGAGAGTCGAGGGCTCCCCTCCCTCGGCGCTCGACCCGTACTCTCCGCCTTTCGCCGAGCGACGATGATGACGATGATGATGATGATGATGACGACGACATGCTGGGTAGCGGGAGCTCGCCCCCGATCCCGAAGAAGGACAGGACCGGGCTGATCCCCCGCGGGGCTGCCCCTACTCCGAGATAGTCCGCAACCACGCCTTCTGCTTCCGAGGTCGATCCTTCCAGCCGGCTGTTTGGCTTGAAGTTGGGCCGGAAGCTGCCCGAGCTCACCGGCGATGACCCGTAAGCGCTTGATCCTTGTTCCTTTGTTTCTCGTTACGCCGACAAGGCTTGATGATTGCTTCTCTTGAGTAGGCGTGCGCCCACGGCGAAGAAGCCGAAGAGGGATCCTGAGGCTCCATCCGCGGTAGCGCCTCCGCCTGCAGAGGGGGGTGACCGCGGCGCGCGGGCTTCTCCTGCCCGGTCGCCCTCGAGAGGCCTAGCCCTGTTGGCTGGGGCGTGCTGCAAGGCCTGCGGGGCCAACTTGCGGAGGAGGTTCGCCTTCGCCAAGAGCAGGAGAAGGGGGCGAAGGCGCGTGAGGCGGCGCTCGAGGACCGGGAGGCCAAGCTCAAGAAGCGCCACGACCACCTTGACGCGTTGAAGAAGGAGCTGGGGGTGACGAAGGCCGAGCTGGACGCCAAGGCTTGGGTCCTTGCCGAGGATCGCGTGGCCTTCACAGACATGGAGAAGGACGCCCGCGCTTCGCTGAAGATGCTTTACGAGAGCGGCCTGGACAGCCCGCTAGTTGGTGACGAGGACGGCCCCGCCAAGCTGCTTCCCTTCCTGGTTAAGGCTCTTGGGGACGTCGCCCTTGGCATCGGCCCGGCGGCCGAGGCCGAGGCGCACGTCCTGTCTTCTTCTGTGCTGACGCGGGTCTTCGCCCACATCTACCTCTGCGATCCCAACGCCGACCTCGACGGCCTGCTGGAACCAGTGAGCGGCGAGGGTGCTTCCGCCGCTGTCGAAGCCGTGAAGGGGCACGCGGAGGCGCTGCTGGAGAAGTTTCGGGCCTTCAGCACCAGGCCGAAGCAAGGCGCTGCCGACCCTGGCATTCCACGAGGCGAAGCCATCACCGACAAGTGACTCCATTCCATCCCTGCTCTTCTTTCAGTTCCTGCACATGCATCACGCCTCGGGGAGGCATTTTAAACTTGCATTTGGCATTGAGACGGCAATATGGGTTGTAATATTTGCTTTTAAATTCCTTGGATTTTATGCTTTTCTTCCCTACTTGCTTGCGTTCTACGTCGGCAGAGCCCATCCCCGCGCATGCCTCACCCAGCATCAGCCCCGACCGAAAACCAGGACAGGACCAAAGGAGTGAGCGGCCACGTGACAAGTTAGGCTCCTGAGTCGCCATGCTCAGGAGTCCCCCTTGGTGCACGAACAACAAGTAGGGAAGCGTGATGTAGGTGTGTCTTCCGTTCTACGTCTGCAGAGCCCGACTCCGCGCGTACCTCACCCAGCATAGCCTTTTGGAACTAAGGAGTGAGGGGCTACGGAGCCAGTTAGGCTCCTGAGTTGTGATGCTCAGGAGTCCCCCTTGACGCGCGAACAGCGGGTGATGAGGCGAGATGTAAGCGTGGCTACCGTTCTACGTCTGCAGAGCCCGGTCCCGCGCGTACCTCACCCAGCATAGCCTTTCGGAACTAAGGAGTGAGGGGCTACGGGACCAGTTAGGCCCCTGGGTCACGATGCCCAGGGGTCCCCCTTGACTCGCAAACGGCCTTCATACCTTGGCTCCGCTCGGGGAGAGACGCGCGGCGAACCAGGCCTGAGGGGCCTGGCTGGGCGGCGTACATCTAGGCATGACCCAGCCGTAGCCCCCGTGCCCAGCCCCCTCGCGCGGCGCTCCCGAGGGGAGGCGTTGCAATGAGGCCAGCCACTGAGCTCTGGGCTCCCTAAGGTTAACGCGGCCCGGAGGCCACCCTCAGTTGTTTATCACCAGCGTGGAGCATAGCACTTCCGTATGTGTACGGGCATAGCCGCTCCTCGGCAGTGTTGTCAGCCAGCGCGGAGCATGGTGCTTCCACTGGTACGTGGGAGAGGGCTCAAACACTACATCAACGTAGGACTGTGGGGTTTTCTCACTATCTACAAGATCGTTTTTAACACCTTTCATGGAGACCAACAGGGTTGTCTCACTATCTTGAACCTTATCTACATTACTTTCTCTACCATTGCATAGTGGGGTGCTCTTCTCTAATATTTTGTTCGCATACTACAAGTGAAACAACCAGACACATCATAGATTTAGCATGTAGTATACGAAACTCATTTTGTATACCGGTTTAGTAGTAAGGTGGACAGGATAATACCATGAAACAAACATATATCTATGTACTATGGTCACTGTATTATCCATATCATTCTAGTTTATGTTGCCAAATCAAAATAGAGACATAGTTCAACTCATATATTTTTAAGACACAATGGCATATACAGAATATAAGTGTGAGAAACTACACAGCGTTGGCAACACTTGTAATGTGCATCACATGAGAACATAACTGTTTATACAACTGAAACTGAAATCAACATAGAGCAAGAAGTTAGAATAGCAATCCAGTTAAAGAAATAGGTTAAAAACATACCTGTTGCGCCATTGGAGTTTCAGTTGGATCCCTTCAAGTTCGAAAGTAGTTGGTATGAGTAAATATAGTGATGCAACAACAAAGGAGTATGGACCATAGCTACGGAAAGCTGACCTGAGAACAGTTGCTCTTCTGCTTTAAACAAGGAGTTTGGGTTCGCTGTGGTCGTCTTCGTGCTTTGGGCACTGAGGGAGTCCTAGATTAGGGGGTATCCGGATAGCCAGATTATATCCTTTGGCCGGTCTGTTGGACTATGAAGATACAAGATTGAAGACTTCGTCCCATGTCCGGATGGGACTCTCCTTGGCGTGGAAGGCAAGCTTGGCAATACGGATATGTAGATCTCCTTCCTTGTAACCGACTCTGTGTAACCCTAGCCCCCTCCGGTGTCTATATAAACCGGAGGGTTTTAATCCGTAGGACAACATACAATCATACCATAGGCTAGCTTCTAGGGTTTAGCCTCTCTAATCTCGTGGTAGATCAACTCTTGTACTACTCATATTATCAAGAATAATCAAGCAGGACGTAGGGTTTTACCTCCATCAAGAGCGCCCGAATCACGGCAAAACATCGTGTCCCCTGCCTCCTGTTACCATCCGCCTTAGACGCCCAGTTCGGGACCCCCTACCCGAGATCCGCCGGTTTTGACACCGACATTGGTGCTTTCATTGAGTTCCTCTGTGTCGTCATCATTAGGCTTGATGGCTCCTTCGATCATCAATAGTGATGTAGTCTAGGGTGAGACTTTTCTCCCCGGACAGATCTTTGTATTCGGCGGCTCCTCACTGCGGGCCAACACTCTTGGCCATCTGGAGCAGATCGAGAGCTACGCCCCTGGCTATCAGGTCAGATTTGGAAACTTGACATACACAGCCGACATCCACGGAGACTTGATCTTTGACGGATTTGAGCCCTTGCCGAGTGCGCCACACAGTCACGATGAGCATGACTTAGCTCCACCATCGGACAGTGTTCGGGAGATCGAACCGGCGACCACTCCGACCCTCAAATCGGAGCCAATTGCACCATCCAGTGACGGGTGGATAGACCCCGCCACGGAGGCCGCACTCTCATCGACGATCGAGCCGAGTATCGACCTTACCCTTCACAAGAGCCGTGACGCCAAACTGTCGGGTTCTTCCCCGGCCATGGACTCTGAACCGCCTGCGCCCGTGCCCATCGAATCCGGCTGGGCGCTGATCATGGAGTTCACCTCCGCGGATATCTTTCAGCACTCGCCTTTCAGCGACATACTGAACTCATTAAGGTCTCTCTCTCTGTCAGGAGAGCCCTGGCCGAACTATGACCGGCAGAATTGGGATGCGTATGACGAAGAAATTCACCGCCCACCCACCACCCACTTAGTAGCCACTGTCGACGATTTGACCGACATGCTCGACTTCGACTCCGAAGGCATCGACGGTATGGACGACGATGTAGGAGGCGAACAGGAACCACTGCCCACAGGGCACTGGACGCCCACTTCATCATATGATGTATACATGGTGGACACACCCAAAGAAAACAACGACGAAGAACGGAAGGATGCAGCGAAGGGTTGTTCCCTCGAGAAGCAGTCAAAGCGGCGGCATAAGAGCCGCTGCAAATCCCGCCTCGGCAGAAGCAGCGATCATATAAACCCGGTGATAGAGAAAGGCGAGCTGCGGACGACAAACACGGCATTGAACCATCGTCCGACCACGGCAACACGGAGAATCAAACCGAACAACCCGACTCCGTCGAAGATAACAGTCCGGATGAAATCACACCGGACAGGCACCCGGAGCAACCGAATACCCATCAAAGGCTTGTTGCCACTGCGAGGAGTCTGAAGAAGCAAAAGCAAAGGCTCAGGGCTGCACAAGACACACTCAGAATCAAATGGAGTGAAGTACTCAACACTGCAGCGAAATACAGCGGTAATCGCCACACCAAGAGCTACCCGAAGCGAAAGTTGCTACCTGAATTCGATGAGGAGGCCTTAGATCCCCCGCAATCAAAAAACAAAATGGCCATACGGTCGGATAGATGACCTCATGGCCAACATAGAGCGACAAACAACGCCGGACATAAGCCAGTACGTGATCCACATGAGGGCTCGCATCAAAAGGACGACGCAACCAGATCCATCTACGGGCCACGCAAGCGCTCTCCAGCATGCAATGCAACACAACAAACATCCCAACACCACGGTACACCCAAATACAGGTGTGCCGCACACCCCCTATGTTTCACCGATGATGTGTTGGACCATGAATTTCCAGAGGGATTCAAACCCGTAAACATAGAGGCATACGACGGAACGACAAACCCTGGGGTCTGGATTGAGGTCTACATCCTCCATATCCATATGGCTCGAGGAGATGATCTCCACGCCATCAAGTACTTACCCCTCAAGCTCAAAGGGCCAGCTCGGCACTGGCTTAAAAGCCTCCCCGAAAACTCCATTGGAAGTTGGGAAGAGCACGAAGACGCTTTTCGGGCAAATTTTCAAGGGACCTATGTCCGACCACCGGATGTAGACGCTTTGAGTCATATAACTCAACAGCCCGGAGAGTCAGCCCGAAAGCTTTGGAACAGGTGAGGGAGTTCGGGATTAGGGGTCTCCGGACAGCCGGACTATATCCTTTGGCCGGACTATTGGACTATGAAGATACAAGATTGAAGACTTCATCTCGTGTCCGGATGGGACTCTACTTGGTGTGGAAGGCAAGCTAGGCAATATGGATATGTATATCTCCTCCTTTGTAACCGACCTTGTGTAACCCTAGCCCTCTCCGGTGTCTATATAAACTGGAGGGTTTTACTACGTAGGATAACATACAATCATACCATAGGCTAGCTTCTAGGGCTTAGCCTCTCCGATCTCGTGGTAGATCAACTCTTGTAATATCCATATCATCAAGAATAAATCGAGCAGGACGTAGGGTTTTACCTCCATTAAGAGGGCCCGAACCTGGTAAAACCTCGTGTCCCCTGCCTCCTGTTACCATCCGCCTTAGACGCACACTTCGGGACCCCCTACCCGAGATCCGCCGGTTTTGACACCGACATTGGTGCTTTCATTGAGAGTTCCTCTGTGTCGTCGCCGTTAGGCTTGACGGCTCCTAGTATCATTGATAGCGATGCAGTCCAGGGTGAGACTTTTCTCCCCGGACAGATATGTGTGTTCGGCGGCTTTGCACTGCGGGCCAACTCGCTTGGCCATCTGGAGCAGATCGAAAGTTACGCCCCTGGCCACCAGGTCAGGTTTGGAAGCTTAAACTACACGACCGATATCCGCGGAGACATGATCTTCGACGGATTCGAGCCCCTGCCTTGTGCGTCACGCGGTCACGATGAGTACGATTTAGCTCTGCCATCGGACAGTGTTCAAGAAATCACACCGGCAGCCGCTCCGACCCTTAATTCGTAGCCAGTTGCGCCTCCCATGGACGGATGGATAGACCCCGCCACAGAGGCCGCATCCCCAACGGCGATCGAGCCGAATATCGATCTTACCCTTCACGAGAGCCGTGTTGTTAAACTACCGGATAGTTCTTCGGCCACGGACTACGAACCGCCTGTGCCAGTTCCTATCGAATCCGGTTGGGCGCCGATCATGGAGTTTACCTCCGCGGATATCTTTCAGCACTCGCCCTTCAGCGACATAATGAATTCATTAAAGTCTCTCTCCTTATCAAGAGAGTCCTGGCCAAAATATGTCTGGTGGGATTGGGATGCGGATGACGAAGAAATTCGCCGCCCACCCACCACCCACTTAGTAGCCACTGTCGATGACTTAACCGACATGCTCGACTCCGACTCCGAAGACATCCACGGTATGGACGATGATGCAGGAGACGAACAGGAACCACTGCCCACAGGGCACTGGACGCCCAGTTCATCACATGAAGTATACATGGTGGACACACCAAAAGAAGATGATGACGAGGAACGGAAGGACGCAACGAAGGGTTGTCCCCTTGAGAAGCAGTCAAAGCGGCGACGTAAGCGCCGCTCCAAATCCCGCCTCGGCAGAAACAACGATCATATAGACCCAGCGTTAGAGCAGGGTGAACCATCGCCGGACCATGGCAACACGGAGAATCAAACCGAACAATCCGACTCTGTCAAAAGATAATAGTCCGGATGACATCACACCGGACAGACACCTGGAGCAACAGAATGCGCATCAAAGGCTCGTTGCCACTTCGAGAAGTCTAAAAAAGCAGAAGCAAAGGCTCAAGGCTGCGCAAGACACACTCAAAATTAGATGGAGTAAAGTGCTCAACACAGCAGCGAAGTAGGCGGTAATCACCCCACCAGGAGCTACCCGAAGCGGAAGTTGCTACCCGAATTCGAGGAGGAGGCCTTAGATCCCCCACAACCAAAAATTAAAAAGGCCATCTGGCCGGATAGACGACCTCACGGCCAACATAGAGCGGCAAACAATGCCGCACGTAAGCCAATACGCGATCCACACGAGGGCTCGCATCAAAAGGACGGCGCAGCCAGATCCATCTATGGACCACGCAAGCGCGCTCCAGCATACGATGCAACACAACAAACATCCGAACAACGCGGTACACCCAGATACAGGGGTGCCGCACACCCCCTATGTTGCACCGACGAGGTGCTGGACCATGAATTTACAGAGGGATTCAAACCTGTAAACATAGAGGCATACGACGGAACAACAGACTCGGGGGTCTGGATTGAGGACTATATCCTCCATATCCATATGGCTCGAGGATATGATCTCCACGCCATTAAATTTTTACCCCTCAAACTCAAAGGGCCAGGTCGGCACTGGCTTAAAAGCCTCCCCGAAAGATCCATTGGAAGCTGGGAAGAGCTCGAAGACGCTTTTCGGGCAAATTTTTAAGCGACTTATGTCCGACCTCCGGACGCGGATGATTTGAGTCATATAACTCAACAACCCGGAGAGTCAGCCTGAAAGCTTTGGAACAGGTTTCTTACTAAAAAGAACCAAATAGTCGAATGTCCGGACGCCGAAGAGTTGGCAGCTTTTAAGCATAGCGTCCGCGATGAATGGCTTGCCAGACACCTCGGCCAAGAAAAGCCGAGAACAATGGCAGCATAAACAAGCCTCATGACCCGCTTTTGCGTGGGTGAGGAAAGCTGGCTAGCCAGATGCAGCAGCAGCGACCCAAGTACATCCGAAGTTAGATATGGAAATGGGAAATCACGACGCAGCAAAAATAAAACGCGCCGGAATAAAGAAGACATCCCGAAGAGCACGGCAGTTAACGCCGGATTCAGAAGCTCTCAGCCAGGACAACAAAAGCCGCCCTCTAAAGGCAGCAGAGATGAACTGTCCAGCTTAAACAAAATTCTGGACCAAATATGTTAGATCCGTAGCACGCCTAGTAAACCCGCTAATCATACCCATAGAGAATGTTGATCCTTCAAGCAGTTCGGCAAGCTCAACACCATACACAGGGGGAGGAAACACCAAGCGAAGACGAGGATGAGCCTCTCAAGCAAGACACTGGGGAACAAAAGAAATTTCCACCAGAAGTCAAAACAGTGAACGTGTTACATGTGATCAAGGGGAGAAACAAAGCGGCACTCCCAGAGAAATATGCCCAAGGGCCTATCACCGCGGAGTCCTGGCACTGGTTGTCTCAACCGATCACTTTCGACCATCGGGGTTACCTAGCAAGTATACGGCGTGCAGGATGGGCTGCCTTGGTATTAGACCCAATAATTGACGGATACCATTTTCACACTAGTCCTGATGGACGGTGGCAGCAGTCTAAACCTGATATATCAGGACACTATCCGCAAAATGGGGATAGACCCAACAAAAATTTGTCACAGAAATACTACCTTTAAAGGAGTAACGCCAGGCCCAGGGGCTCATTGCACGGGCTCCCTACTACTAGAGGTTATATTCGGCTTCCCCGATAACTTCCGTAGCGAAAATTTAACATTCCACATTGCTCCGTTCCAAAGTGGCTATCAAGCGCTACTTGGACGCGAAGCTTTCGCTCGCTTTAATGCAATACCGCATTACACTTCCCTCACGCTTAAGATGCCCGGTCCACATGGCATCATTACAGTGAATGGAAACATTGAGCGATCCTTGCGCGCCGAACAGAGTGCGACTGCCTTGGCAGTAGCACACTAAAAACGGCCTCACCAACTAAAGCATTTGATAGGTCGTCAAGACCATGGACACGGTTAGATGAGTCCGGCACAGCTATATGTAATTCACACAGGTTTGATAGGCCACACCCCTATTACAAATACAAGGGGCTCAACGCGCGCAAACAAGTGGCAATTTTTACTCATCTTGAATTGTACATGGTTTCTTTAAACCTACCTTTTTGCACGACAACTTTTCACCTAAGTTTCTCTCTTTTACAGATGACCATCGTGCTACACCCGTCCAGGATACGGCACAACAGAGACACACGCGTAGACATACAATAGGGACCCGTTCCAAGGATTCTTTTTAGATTAAGACCCTGCGTACTCTCTCTTGTTGATACACATCCCTCGGATTCTCAGTACAATTGAGAAGGATGCTGGTGTCTTGGCATGTGGCCACATCAGAATAATGCACGTACCTGGTGATGACCCACAAGTATAGGGGATCTATCGTAGTCCTTTTGATAAGTAAGAGTGTTGAACCCAACAAGGAGCAGAAGGAAATGATAAGCGGTTTTCAGCAAGGTATTCTCTGCAAGTACTGAAATAAGTGGTAACAGATAGTTTTGTGATAAGATAAATTGTAATGAGCAACAAGTAACAAAAGTAAATAAAGTGCGGCAAGGTGGCCCAATCCTTTTTGTAGCAAAGGACAAGCCAGAACAAACTCTTATAATAGGAAAAGTGCTCCCGAGGACACATGGGAATATCGTCAAGCTAGTTTTAATCACGTTCATATGATTCGCGTTCGATACTTTGATAATTTGATATGTGGGTGGACCGGTGCTTGGGTGTTGTTCTTACTTGAACAAGCATCCCACTTATGATTAACCTCTATTGCAAGCATCTGCAACTACAACAAAAGTATTAAGGTAAACCTAACCATAGCATGAAACATATGGATCCAAATCAGCCCCTTACGAAGCAACGCATAAACTAGGGTTTAAGCTTCTATCACTCTAGCAACCCATCATCTACTTATTACTTCCCAATGCCTTCCTCTAGGCCCAAATAATGGTGAAGTGTTATGTAGTCGATGTTCACATAACACCACTAGAGGCTAGACAACATACATCTTATCAAAATATCAAACGAATACTGTCGGAGTAATGGGCCACGGGTAGGCTAACCCAGGCCCGGAACCTTTCAAGACATTAAGGCAGACTGCGCCCCTCGAGATCCCAGGATGAAGAGCCACCTTCTGAGAGTCGGCGGCGACGCGGCCGGCTACCCACTCACGGCCGAGTCCTAGGGACGACTTCAGGATGAGCCGACTCCTGACTGGCGACTTCCAGAGAAGCCGGCCTTGGGGAGTCGGCCCGCGACGCCAACAACCCCCATGCCCTCATAAAGAGGGATGGGACGGGGAGTGGCCATAGTAAGGTCCACTCCCACCCCTTTTCCAAGGGAAGGCGTGGCTACAGTACGCCGTACCCGCGGAAATCTCCACGCGGCGTGACACTGTTGCCATGCCGGCCCTGACATCAGCCCAGGGGGCGGAGCCCTGTGCCCACGAAGGCCTGCTGGTACGAGCCAGGGATGATGGGTCCCACCAGTCGGTGGGCATACGAAAGACGGCGAAAGCACCACCAGTCGGCCCGGATGGGAGCCGGCCACCGGAAGTCGGCCGGCCACTCCCACGGACCCCACGCGCCATTAATCAGACACGACAAGTAGTGGCCACAGTGATCGCCCGCTAGACGGCGGGGCTGTCGCCACGACCTCGTGACCGAGCCTGCGTCATTAGAGGCACGACTATAGTAATCTGCAGCCGGCAAGACCCGCCCGCGGCGGACGCGGCCTGTCGGCTCCACACCAAGCCAGTCGGCGGGGCCCACCAGTCGGCAGGCCCCAGGAGTCGGCGGATAAGACGGCGGCCAGAGAGACTGACGGCTGGGCCCGCGCCTAGCCGGATTACCATTGTACCCCTGGGGGTAGGCCTATATAAACCCCCCAGGGCATCCATGCAAAGGGTTGGAATCCATTAGCACTAGACAGACCATATAGGAAGGAGAGAGCTAGCCTTGCCTTCCCCTACCTCCAGGAAACAGCTCAAGGAGCAACTGTGTAAACACTTTGCCATAGTGATCATGCGGAGACCCCGTAGAGCAGCAGTAGGGGTATTATCTCCCCAGAGAGCCCTGAAGCTGGGTAAGATTCGCCAGTGTGCATGTCTTCGCCTTATCCCGTTTCCAGGCACCGGCGACGTTCTACTCGCCCCCACCATGATAAGCCATCCTTTGGCATATGTCGCACCTAACCCCCGACATTTGGCGCCCACCGTGGGGCATGGTGCATCGTTGTCCGGAGACCTGCTCTGGACGGGAACCCTTTTTCTCCCTAGCGAGCGCAGCCAGCTCGGCACGCCAGACGGAGTTTGCACTGATGCGCTGCACGGCGTTGAGATCGCATGTGCAGCCAGTTTCCTCGCCGATCTTGTCGGCGAGGTTCGCCTCTCCGACGAACCTGCATCCAACGCAAGCACGGGCGGCCCCGAGAGCCTCCTCGCAGGCCTCCTCGACCAACTCCACGTCGCCGGCGAGCCTGCCGTGGACTTGGAGTCTGTAGGCTCCACCGACCCGATGCTGGTGGACTCCGACACCGCGTCGCTCGACGCGTTCCCCACCAACGTGGTGGTCTACGACGAGCCTCTCCCTCGTGCGGAGAGCGACGGAAGCACCGTCACCGAGGTGCTCGTAATCGGTCATGACGAGCCTTCCGGCGGACGAGCGCATGACCCACTTGGCGCGGCACTTCAAGACCTGACTACGCCCATTCCGGAAGACGCTAACGCGGAGACGTTGGAGGCGCGCCGCCTTCAGCTCATCGAAGGCGCGAAGAAGCTGGCTAGCATGAGACGCTTGTCAGAAGCCTACCAGCGTGAGATGGATCGCGCTGTGGGTGGCTCGCCAACCCCAGCTGGGCCCAGCCGCCTTGGCGCGGTCCAGTAGCGCGGCGTGGCCATTGCCCACCTGTTCGGGGCAAGTCTCCCTGTGTACGCCACGCCTGCGGAGAACATTCGAGCCGCCCAGGTGGCGGCGGACGAGCTGGACAACTTCGAGGGTGAAGAGCACCGCCTGATGATGGAGCGAGTCCAGCGGCTCCTCGACGCGGCTGCCGCGCAGAATGAGGCCGGCTGCCGCACGGAGGCGCTGCAGCGGCAAAACGACGACCTTCGCCAAGATCAAGGCGCGACGTCTCGGACGCCGACTGGTGGCGCCCGAGGAAGGAAAGACAAGGATCCGGCTGGCAGCCACAGTCGGACTCACATTACCATAGAGCGCGACCAAGACGGCCGCCCGAGAGCAGTGGAACGATGGGACGATTGTCCGCCTCCTCCTCCTCGCAAGGAAAGGCGAGTCTCCCCGCTGCCTGTTGACCATCCGACTCTCGGCGACCGCCTTGGCCCCCAAGAGGGAGTCGAAGAAAACGACGCCCGCCACCGGATCGACCGACTTCACTGTTCCATGGCGCTGGAAGAAGAAGACGAGTTGGGTCCGCCTTGTTTCGGGCCCCGCATTCGAGACGAGCCCTTTCCCAAAGGGTTCACGCTCCCAAGAGAAACGCCCAAGTACACCGGCTCCGTGAAGCCGGAGGACTGGCTGGTTGACAACTCCACGGCTGTCAACATAGCGAACGGCAACACGCGTGTTGCCGTAAAATACGTTCCGCTCATGCTCCAAGGCACGACCCGGACATGGCCGAACAGCCTGAAGCCCCGCAGCATCAACAGCTGGGTCGACTTCACCGAAGCATTCGTCCGCAACTTCACAAGCACGTACAAGCGTCCTCCCAAGCCTCATCAGCTTTCCTTGTGCATGCAAGGCCCCAACGAGTCGACTCGCGACTACCTCACGCGTTGGGCCGAGCTCCGAAACTCCTGCGAGGGCGTGCACGAGGTGCAGGCTATCGAGTACTTCACCACCGGGTGCAGAGAAGGCACCCTCCTCAAGCACAAGCTCCTCTGCGACGAGCCAGAAACCCTTGACGAGCTGCTGATCATAGCAGACAAGTATGCCATGGCCGACTCCTCCATGAAGGCGGAGATTCAAGTTAGCGCAACTGGCAAAGTGCCCCCTCAGGCTCCAAGAACTCCAGCAGGAGACGCCAGTCGGCGACAACAGCAGAACGACCACAAGCGCAAGGCCCCGCAGCCGGCTTCCAGCAGCCGGCAGGTCGCGACAGTTGTAGACCAGCAGCCAGATGGGCAGCCTCCACCCAAGTGACAGAAAGGTGGCAAGCCCAACTGGGTGCCGGCTTTCTCATACGAGTAGACTCTGGATGGTCCTTGCAAGTTCCATAGTGGCGCGAAGCCGTCGAATCACACCACCCGGAAGTGCCACTGGCTCGCCAGGATCGCCAAAGGAGATGGCCTCCTCCCTCCCCTACCTGCTGGGCAGCAGCCTCCGCCTCCGCCCCAGCAGCCGGCTGTCAGGCCAGTCGGCACAGTACAAGATGAGTACCCCGAAGAGCACGGAGCCTACGTGATATTTACCAGCGTGGCTGATGATCGACGCAGCAGGCGGCTGTAGTGACAAGAGGTGAATGCAGTAGCGTCAGAGATGCCAGAGTTCATGCACTGGTCCGAGAAGCCTATCAACTGGAGCAGGGCTGATCACCCAGAGGTGATACCGAGTCTGGGCTCTTATGCCTTGGTCTTGGATGCCACCTTTGCCACAGATAGACGAGTTGCTCGTTTCTCGCGAGTTCTAATAGACGGAGGCAGCAACATCAACATCCTGTACAAGGACACCATGGAGAAGTTAGGAATCAAGCAAAGACAGCTTCAGAACAGCCAGACTATGTTCCACAGCATTGTTCCTGGTCTTTCCTGCTCACCAATCGGCAAGATCCTGATGGACGTCCTCTTTCGAGACAAAGATCACTTCCGCCGAGAGTCAGTTTGGTTTGAGGTGGTGGACCTCGAGAGCCCATACCATGCATTACTTGGCCGACCCGCCCTGGCCAAGTTCATGGCGGTCCCCCACTACGCCTACCTCAAAATGAAGATGCCCAGTTCCAGGGGGATTCTGACCGTAGCCGGCGACTACCGGAAGTCGTCTGCCTGCGCGGTTGGGAGTAGTCGGCTGGCTGAGTCCCTGGTGATCGCAGCCGAGAAGCGGCTCCTTGACCGGGTCGTGGCGATGGCCGGCAAGCAGCTAGAGGTGTCGCCTAACCCAAAGGAGTCGGAGGCTGGGGGTTCGTTCAAGACGGCCGAGACAAAGAAGATACCCTTGGATCCGGAGCATCCAGAGAGGTACGTTGTCATAGGCGCAAACCTTGACAGCAAATAGGAAGGCGACCTCGTCGATTTCCTCCATGAGAATCGGGACATCTTCGCATGGTCCCCCAAAGACATGCCAGGTATGCCGACGGAATTTGCCGAGCACAAGTTACATGTCCGATCTGATGCAAAGCCGGTCAGGCAGCCCTTGCGCCACCTATCAGAAGAAAAGAGAAGAGTTATCGGAGAAGAGATAGCCCGACTCCTAGCAGCCGGCTTCATTATGGAAGTATTCTTTCCAGAGTGGCTAGCCAACCCGGTCCTGGTACTGAAGAAGAACAAGCAGTGGCGAATGTGTATTGACTACACAAGCCTCAACAAGGCCTGCCCCAACGACCCATTCGCTTTACCAAGAATTGATCAGGTGATAGACTCCACAGCCGGATGCGAGCTGTTGAGCTTTTTGGATGTATATTCAGGATATCACCAGATCAAGCTGAACCCGGCTGACAGACTGAAGACCGCCTTCATCACGCCGTTTGGAGCCTTCTGCTACCTCACCATGACGTTCGGCTTGAGGAATGCCGGCGCCACCTTTCAGTGTTGCATGCAGAAGTGCCTCCTCAAGCAACTCGGTAGAAACGCCCACGTCTACATGGGCGATGTGGTGGTGAAGACGGAAAAGCATGGAACACTGCTGGAAGACCTCAAGGAGACCTTTGAGAACCTACGCCGATTCCAGATCAAGCTCAACCCTCAGAAGTGCGTCTTCGGAGTACCATCGGCCAACTCCTTGGCTTCCTGGTCTCTGAACGCGGCATAGAGTGCAACCCTGTAAAGATCAAGGCCATTGAGAGGATGGAGGTACCCAGCCGACTGCTGGACGTGCAAAAGTTCACCGACTGCTTGGCGTCCATCAGCCGATTCATCAGTCGGCTGGGCAAGAAAGCTCTCCCCTTATACCAGCTCATGAAGAAGACCACTTTTTTCGAGTGGAACCACAAGGTGGACGAAGCTTTTCTCCAGTTGAAGAAGATGCTGACTACTCCACCCGTTCTGGTGGCTCTGACTACTAAGGAGCCTATGCTCCTGTACATCGCCGCCACCAGCCGGGTAGTCAGCACAGTCATTGTAGTGGAACCAAGGAGGAAGGCAAGGCACTACCTGTCCAGAGACCGGTATATTACCTGAGCGAAGTATTGTCAGCCTCCAAGCAGAACTACCCCCACTACCAGAAGATGTGCTACGGCGTGAAATTTGCCGCCAAGAAATTGAAGCCTTACTTTCAAGAGCATCCAATCACTGTGGTCTACACGGCCCCACTTGCCGAGATCATCGGAAGCCGAGATGCTTCTGGCCGAGTGGCCAAATGGGCCATAGAGCTGGCTCCCTACACCATCCACTACCAGCCCCGCACCGCCATCAAGTCACAAGCACTGGCCAACTTTCTCGTCGACTGGGCCGAGACCCAGTACCTACCTCCAGCGCTCGACTCCACCCATTGGCGGATGCATTTTGATGGCTCCAAGATGCGCACTGGCTTGGGAGCCGGCGTTGTCCTCACTTCTCCTAAAGGTGACAAGCTCAAATACGCAAAGCAAATCCATTTTTCCGCCTCCAACAATGTCGCCGAGTACGAGGCGCTCATTCACGGGCTCCGGCTTGCCAAATAACTTGGCATTTGCCGGATCCTGTGTTATGGCGACTCGGACTTAGTGGTCCAGCAGTCGTCTGGCGACTGGGACTCCAAAGATGCAAACATGGCGAGTTACCGTTTCCTCGTACAACAACTCAGTGGGTATTTCGAGGGGTGCGAGTTCCTCCATGTGCCAAGAAACGACAACGACCAAGCAGACGCCTTGGCACGAATCGGCTCTACCCGCCAAGCAATACCATCCGGCGTCGCCCTTCAACGCCTCCTCAAGCCGTCTGTCAAGCCTTCACCAGAATCAGACTCCATCTTTGTGCCAGCTCCTCCCGAAGAAGTCGGATCTGACTCCAGAGCCCCGGCAGATGGTACAGGGATTTTTGCAGATGGCTCCAAAGCCGCCACAGTCGAGGCCGGCCCAGGGACTACAGAACCCGGCCCGGGGACTGCGGTGGCCGGCCCGAAGACTCCAGAACTCGGCCCAAGAGCTGCGCCAGTCGGCCCGGGGACTTCATTAATCCAGCAAGCGGTTGTTGACTCCAGCCCGCCGCCTCCCAGCCCAGCCGCCCTCGTCCAAGTTGCAGTTCTGGCAGTCGAAGAAATAGCAGCACCCTCATGGGCCCAGCCCATCCTCAAATTTCTGGTGAGCAAAGAGCTGCTGACTGATGAGACCATAGCTCGGCAAGTACAACGCCGAGCGGCAGCCTACACCATAGTCAACAGAGAGCTGGTCAGGCGCAGGGTCACTGGTGTCTACCAGCGCTGCGTAGAGCCAGAGCAAGGCCAGGCAATTCTCAAAGACATCCATCAAGGCGAGTGCGGCCACCATGCGACTTCAAGAGCACTTGTCGCCAAAGCTTTCCGGCACGGTTTCTTTTGGCCAACGGCCTTAGAAGAGGCCAAGGAATTGGTCCAAAAATGCAAAGGGTGCCAGAAGTTCCGCTCCAAGCCGCAGCAACCGGCTTCTGCACTCAAGACCATCCCCATTGCCTGGACTTTCTTAGTTTGGGGTCTAGACATGGTGGTACCATTCAAGACGGCACGAGGTGGCTTAACGCACTTACTTGTCGCGGTGGACAAGTTCACCAAGTGGATAGAAGCGAAGCCAATCAAGAAACTGAAGGTCCGACTGCCGTGACTTTCATCTCCGACATCACAATTCGGTACGGCATACCACATAGCATCATCACCGACAACGGCACGAATTTTGCCAAAGGCGCCTTGGCCCCTTCCTGTGTGACACAGGGCATCCGACTGGACTTAGCATCCGTCGCCCATCCACAGTCAAATGGCCAGGTGGAGCGAGGAAATGGCCTCATCCTGTCCGGCATCAAGCCCCGATTGATCGAGCCTCTGGAGCGCTCGGCTGGCTGCTGGCTCGACTAGTTGCCAGCCATCCTCTGGAGTCTGCGCACGACTCCAAACAAGTCAAACGGCTTCACGCCTTTCTTCCTCGTCTACGGTGCTGAAGCCGTCATCCCAACGGACATAGAGTTCGATTCCCTGCGAGTCACCATGTACACCAAGGAAGAAGCAGAAGAAGCATGACAAGACGGCGTCGACCTGCTGGAAGAGGGTCGGCTGTTGGCACTCAGCCGGTCCAGCATCTACCAGCAGAGCCTGCGAAGATACTAGAACAGGAAGGTCAGGCCGAGATCTTTCCAGGAGGGTGACCTCGTGCTCCGATTAATCCAGCGAACAGCCAGCCAGCACAAGTTGTCGGCACCTTGGGAAGGCCCCTTCATCATTAGCAAAGTGCTGGGCAACGACTCCTACTACCTGATCGACGCTCAGAAGCCCCGATCACGCAAGAGGGACGACTCCAGCAAAGAGACAGAGCGGCCATGGAATGCAAATCTCCTCCGAAAATTTTACAGTTAAACGCAGTATGTATCACGCTACCTTTTGTATTAAAAGTACCAAGACTTCGGGCCCCCCGAGAAGAGCTCGGGGACTGCCGTCTTTTATCTATATGATAAGAAATATGCCTTCGAGTATATTACTCTTTGTTATGCCGTTTGGCACCGGGTTCGACTAGTCGGCCCGGGGACTTGCCGACCTGTGCTATGAAATGCTTCCTGCAGCCGGACAAGTAGTGTGTGGCGTCTAAACCGTCTCCTGCCAGAAGCCGCGGCTCGCAGAGCGACTGTCTGGTGGGCAGGAGTAAGGAAAAATTGGCGTCCACATGAAAAATGGCTAAGGACTCAAAGCACAAACATAGCTTAAGGCCGGCTTCCAGCATTTTTTCGCAAACCGACTCTTGAATAGTTGGCTTGCCGCCTTCTATCCGACTTGTTAAACAACCCTAAAAACGGCTAAGTACTTGCCTTCCCAAAGTGACCAAGAATTTGATCCAGCAGCAGTCCACGGAGCGGCTGTCTGACTGACAAAGACGGCAACTGAGGGAAGACGGCAAAGGAAAAAGCCAAAAGAACAATGAGCAAGGAAGATAGAAGTCGGATGAATATTTACATAACAAAGGCCCTTGGCCAAATCTTCAAGCAGAATTTCAAAATACACTCCGCGGGTGGAATTGTGCAGATTAACGAGTTCTTCAAAAACTATTAGAACAGATAAAACAAAGACAAGGTGGCAGCCTAAGGGGCGGCAGACGGGTTTGGAGGACTGGAGGAGATGGCGGTGTTGGATGTTGGGGCGGCCGGCTGGGCGGTCTCGGCTTGATCACCTCTGGCAGCAGTCGGCTCGGGGAGGCACGGCTCGTTGGAGGCACGGTCGAGCTGAGGTTGGCCGTCCGCTCCGTCTTCCGGTGCCTCCGTCTCGCTTCCGTCCTCCGCCTCGTCTTCCTCCTCGACGCTGGAGCCGATCACCTCTGCCGAGTCCTTGCCGTAGTCGGGGTTCAGCCCAAACCACTCCGGCGGCACCTCCTTGCCGTCTTCAGCCCGCTCGGGGACAAAGATGCTGGTATTGGTGTACTCGGCGATCGCCGCCGCAAGCTTGACAAGGGCATCTTCTGCGGCTGCCAGCTCCCGCTGGGCCTCTTACCGGAGTGTGGCCAGCCGGTCTAGGTCCAGCCCCGGATACCACGCCTTGACGAATTCCAAGGCTCGGCGCGCTCCGGCCCAGGCCAAGGAACCATTCCAGGCCTCAAGACGGCCAGCCGCGACCTCCAGCCAGTCGGCAGTCCGACTGGGGGTGCGCGGAGCCTGCATGTCTGGCCACAGGGCGGCGATCGCTTGGGCGCCGACATGTTGAAGCCGGCACAGCCCCAATGCTCAGAATGTGCTCGTCAAGAGTCCGAGGGGCATCAGCGGCGATCTCCGCACCACCCGCCCTCCGCTCCTTGCGGTCGGCCTCGATAGCTTGAATGGCGGCCTGCGAGTGGCCGGGGAAGAAGTCTGCCAAGACGGAAAAAAATGAAGAACAAGTCAAAAAAGCCAGGAGTCGGCTTGACATATAGTCGGCGGCTCGAAGAAGGAATGCAAAGAAGCTCACCGTCGACGAGGTCCTCGATCTCATGGAAGCCGGTGACCAGCATTGCCTCCTTTTCAGTCCAGGAGGAGCGCTCGCTCGCGAACTCGGCCAGGAGGGCGGCTTCCACCTCTTCTGCCTCCTTCTACGTCTTCGTAAGCAGCTCCTTCTGCTCTGCCAATTGTGTGGCCAGCAGATCGCACTCTGCGGCGAGCTTGCTGCACTCCTCCCCCTTGGCGCGCAACACGGAGTTGGCTTTGCTCAGCTGCTGTTGAAGAGCTCCATTGGCCTCTAAAGAGAAAGAAGAAAGAAGGCGTTAAGTCATCAACGAAGAAGGTCGCCGGGGAGATCCGGCCTGACTGCTCAGCAGTCGGCCCGAATCTCGGGGACTACAGCCCGCGGGTGCGCCAGCGCGCCCCCGCAAAGAAGAAAAAGGACTCACACTCCGCCTCTCCGACAAGTCGGCAGTCTGCTTGCCCAGCTCTTCAACTTTGCGGTTGAAGGCGGTGACTCGGAGGTTGTGATAGTCCTGCAACAAGTATTTCAGAACAAAGGTTAGTACCCGGAACTTACCAATTGGAGTTCCAGGCCGCCTGCTCAGCAACCGGCCCACAACTCGGGGACTACACCTAGTGGGTGCGCTGGCGCGCCCCCACAGAGAGAAACAAGAAAACAGGGACAAAGGAGAAAGCATACCCGGATGGCTGCCCGCGATGCCAGGTGCGCCTTGGTGCTGTTCTGGATGGCGTCGCTCTCAGCTCGCAGCTTCGTCTGGACATCTAG
Organism: Triticum dicoccoides; assembly: GCF_002162155.2. Lineage (NCBI taxonomy): Eukaryota > Viridiplantae > Streptophyta > Magnoliopsida > Poales > Poaceae > Triticum > Triticum dicoccoides. The sequence goes on from NC_041390.1 coordinate 431,283,444, forward strand.
AAGCGCCTGGTTCAGCGGGCCCGTGCCACCTCCTCGTACACACCCGATGGGCGTGGCGCTCGTCGCTTCGGCATTTGGAATCGTCGAGCTGGCGGTGCCGGTCTCCAAGGGGTGTGGCGCCGAAGTCGCCTTCTCAAGACGGAGGTGCGTTGGCGAGCCGACTTGAAGGAGTAGCCTTGCCATGACCTCGTCTTCAGTCAGCGGCAAGGGTGGATCCGCCGGCAGTTTGCCTTGAGCGCTTCTAGACGGCGGCGGGGGCGGCTGTGGCGGCGCGACCACGTCCGACATGGGGGCGTCACCGCCGCCTCTCTCCACGATCGGGAACTCGCCGCCGGCTTCCCCTGACTGCCCCGTGAACTCCGGGGGCGGCGGTGCGGAGTTCAAAGGGGTGACGAACACCGCCGACCGCCGGGGCGCGACTTCACCTCTCTCCACGATCGGTAACTCGCCGCCGGCTTCCCCTGACTGCCCCGTGAACTCCAGGGGCGGCGGCGCAGAGTTCAAAGGGGTGACGAACATCGCCGACCGCCGGGGCGCGACTTCCTTAGCCGGCTTCTTTGCCGCAACGGTGGCCTCGGCCGCCTCCAGCTTCTTCAGGGCGGAGGCCTCCGCTTTCTCCCGGCGGGCGGCCTCGTCCTCCTCGCGCTTCTCCCGCGCGTTCCGCTCCGTCGCCTCCCGAAGGTCGTCGGCGGGGTCAATCCACCGAGTGGTGGCATACGTCTCCACCGACCCCATAATGGAGGCGGCGGCAACCCTCTCAAGAGTGAGGGGAGCCCTAAGACGAGAAAAGCATATGAAAAACTTAGACAAGATCAACAAAGAGAAAATAAAGATAAGGGATGGAGGCGCTTATGCAGAGACCAGCGGCGGCTTCTTCCCTTCCTTGCGGAAGCGGTTGGCTTTCGCAGTCGCCTCTTCCCGCTTGGTCGCGGCGGCCGCTCCCTTGAACTTCTTCAACCGTCCACCAAGCATACTCGGCCCGGCCCGGCGCTTCTTCGCACCGCCTTGAGCGTCCAAGCCGGTGGAGGAACTCGCGCTTGGCTGGCCAGCTTTTGGCTGGCGACGCGGGGTGACTTCTCCCTCGGCCTCGTCCTCGGGCCAGTCGGCGAAAGTGGCCGAAGGCCTGGAGCCGCCTACTTCTCCTCCTCCTCCCTCGGCGTCGGCTTCCATGGCTGCCGCCCCCAAGTCGGGATCGTCGACGTCGCTCTCCGCCCAATCGGGGACAAACTAACGAGCCGGCCCCCGCAGTGCCGGCCAAAGGAGGGACGAGAGGATTCTGATTCAAAACAAAAACGATCAAACTTGACAAGTCGGACGCGGCAGCAAAAGAAACAGAAGAAGAAGGAAGAAGACTTACAATAGGCGGGGGGTTGGCGCGCGAATACGGCTCCTTGCCGAACCGCCAGTCCACCGAGAGACCGCAGTTTGCGATGTAGTTCACCGTGTTCGCCACTTCCGCGTGAGGCATGTCCTTGGAGCACATCCGACTCGTGTCCCGATGACCGCTCATCTGGCAGATCAGGTGAGGTCGGCCTTGGAGTGGGAGGACTCGGCGCGCCACGAAGGCGGCCAGCAAGTCGGCCCCGGTCAGGCCCTCCGACTGCGTCAGTACTTGGAGTTGTGCGACGGCGGCGGCACCAGCGGGAGACAGCGTCCTGGATCGGGGTGACCAGTTGGGGAGCCTTCCAGCTGGCGCGCCGGCTTCTTAAGCCGGCAGGTTGACCCAGTCGCCTTCTGGGGCGATGTTCTTCACATAAAAATATGACCGCTGCCACATCTTCACCGACTTAATCAGTGCGATGGTGGGAAACGGATTATCGGCCACTGATCTCCGCATCGCGATGAATGCACCGCACTGGGCCGGCACGCCGGCGATGTGTGTGCTGAGCTTGGATTGGAAGAACTCCCCCCAGAGCTCGATGGTGGGGAGAACGCCGAGGAAGCCTTCGCACAGGGTGGCAAAGGCAGCCAGCAGCACCACCGTGTTCGGAGTAAGGTGGTGCGGCTGGAGCCCGTGGAACTCCAAGAAGGAGCGGAACAAGCCGCTCGCCGGCAGTCCCAGGCCACACATGAGGTGCGGGCGGAATATGACCCGCTCGCCCTCCTCTGGCGCCAGCGATATCTCTCCCTCCGGCGCGAGGCGGACCCGCACTAAGTCCCTGCCAGGCAGCCACCATGTCTCGCGGAGGATCTCGATGTCGTCGTCGTCAACCTCGGAGCCATCCCACACTCCGGAGCGAACAGCAGGAGGCGCGGCGGCGGAGGAGGAGATCATCGCTGCGGGCACGGCGTGGTTCGGAGCAGCAGCGGCAAGAAGAAGAAGAAGCAAGAAGAAGCGAAAGGAAGTGGGGAGAATGGGCGCGTGTGCTTCGCCGCCCCCCTCCCCCCGCCTACTTGTAGGCTCGTGGGCTGAGAAGCCGAGGGGGAAGACGTGGGATTAACTGCGCCCAGGACCCCACGACCCCCACGATTTACCACACAAAGTTACCACGCGCAATAACCGCGCGGGAACCCCAAACGTCCGCGCGGCTGCAACAGATCCGTTCGCATGCCGAGGCGTGGTAGTGGCGGGCCCCGCCTGTAGGCCTGTCCTGTCGCGCGCGTGGGTGATCAGACTAGCTCCGCCACATGGCGCCTCGCGACGGGTCAACCACGGGTGGCAACCCGGAAGCTTATCAGGCACGCCGCCTGAACTCCGCCGCAACGTCCAAACCTTTTTAGGGGCAAGTCGGCCTTGAGCGAGTCCGTCTCCAACTAGTCGGCTCGATAGAAGATGGCTAGCGAATCCCAGGCCCAACCGTCGGAGAGAAGAAACTGTTGAGGCTCCACGACATGTCGCCCTCGGAGCCTCACCAGCTTCGGGGACTACTGTCGGAGTAATGGGCCACGGGTAGGCTAACCCAGGCCCGGAACCTTTCAAGACATTGAGGCAGACTGCGCCCCTCGAGATCCTAGGACGAAGAGCCGCCTTCTGAGAGTCGGTGGTGAGGCGGCCGGCTGCCCACTCACGGCCGAGTCATAGGGACGACTTCAAGATGAGCCGACTCCTGACTGGCGATTTCCAGAGAAGTCGGCCTTGGGGAGTCGCCCCACGACGCCAACAACCCCCATGCCCTCATAAAGAGGGACGAGACGGGGAGTGGCCACAGTAAGGTCCACTCCCACCCCTTTTCCAAGGGCAGGCGTGGCTACAGTACGCCGTACCCGCGGAGATCTCCGTGCAGTAAGACATTGTTGCCATGCCGGCCCTGACATCAGCCCCAGGGGGCGGAGCCCTGTTCCCACGACGGCCTGCTGAACATATGATCTTCCACCAAATAAACCAACTAGCATCAACTATAAGGAGTAATCAACACTACTAGCAACCTACTAGCACCAATCCCGGACTTTGAGACAAGAATTGGATACAAGAGATGAACTAGGGTTTAGAGATGAGATGGTGCTAGTGAAGATGTTGATGGAGACTGCCCTCTCCTGATGAGAGGAGCATTGGTGATGACGATGGTGATGATTTCCCCCTCCCGGAGGGAAGTATCCCTGGCAGAACAGCTCTGTCGGAGCTCTAGATTGGTTCCACCAAGGTTCCGCCTCATTGCGGTGGAGTCTTGTCCCAAAAAGTTCCTTCTTATTTTTTCTCATCGAAAGACTTCATATAGGAGAAGATGGATGTCGGAGAGCCACCAGGGGGCCCATGAGGTAGGGGCGCGTGCCCTAGGGGGGGCGCCCCCCACCCTCGTGAGCAGGGTGTGGGCCCCTGGCCTTCATCTTTGGCGAGGATTTTTCTTTATTTATTTTAAGATGTTCCGTGGAGTTTCATGACTTTTGGAGTTGCGCAGAATAGGTCTCTAATATTTGCTCCTTTTCCAGCCTAGAATTCCAGCTGCCGGCATTCTCCTTCCTTATGTAAACCTTGTAAAATAAGAGAGAATAGCCATAAGTATTGTGACATAAAGTGAAATAACAGTCCATAATGCAATAAATATCAATATAAAAGCATGATGCAGAATGGACGTATCAACTCCCCCAAGCTTAGACCTCGCTTGTCCTCAAGCGAAAAGCCGATAACAATAAATATGTCCTCATGTTTAGAGGTAGAGGCGTCGATAAAAATAAAATACGGACATGAAGGCATCATGATTATTCTCATAACAGCAACATATATAGATTTTGTCATATGATTACTTATGTTCAGGTGATGATCTATTCACAATGAAAAAGTATAAATCATAAACCTTATTGGGCTCCGACAAACTATAATCTCAGTCATTGAAGCAATTGCAATTTATCATAACATCAGAAAGAGTCTATGTCTGAGCTAAAAAGCAAGTCCACATACTCAACTATCATTTAGTCCTCCATAATTGCTAACACTCACGCGATACTTGTGGTTATGGAGTTTTAATCGGACACAGAGAAAGATAGGGGCTTATAGTTTTGCCCCACAACCTTTTACCTCAAGGGTAATGTCAACAATAATGGTTCATACTCCCTTACATCCAATTAGATATATATATATATATATATATATATATATATATATATATATATATATATATATATATATCATGTTCTTTCCAACATGCTAAGCTTGCCAAAGGATAAAATGAAAAGGGAAAGGTGAAGATCACCGTGACTCTTGCATAAGGTAGAAGATAATGATAAAGGATAGGCCCTTCGTAGAGGGAAGCAGAGGTTGCCATGCGCTTTTTTGGTTGGATGCATAAAATCTCAATGCGAAAGAACGTCACTTTATATTTCCCCTTGTGATATGAACCTTTATTATGCAGTCCGTCGCTTTTATTACTTCCACATCACAAGATCGTATAAAGCTTATTTCCCCCACTCTAATCAATCATACATATTTAGAGCAATTTTTATTGCTTTGCACCGATGACAACTTACTTGAAGGATCTTACTCAATCCATAGGTAGATATGGTGGACTCTCATGGCAAAACTGGTTTAAGGGTATTTGGAAGCACAAGTAGTATTTCTAATTGGTGCTGAGAATTTGGCTAGCATGAGGGGGAAAGGCAAGCTCAACAAGTTAGAGGATCCATGACAACATACTTTATATCAGATATAAGAAAGACATGACTCATTACGTTGTCTTCCTTGTCCAACATCAACTCTTTAACATGTCATATTTTAATGAGTGCTCCCAATCATAAAAGATGTCAATGATAATATATCTATATGTGAAAACCTCTCTTTCCTTATTACTTCCTATTAATTGCAACAATGACCAAAGCTATGTCTGCCAACTCCCAACAACTTTTAATCATCATACTCTTTCTATGTGAAGTCATTACTCTCAATAAGATCAGTATGAACTCTTTGTTTCTTTTTATTCATTTTCTCTTTTCTTTTACTCACCCAAGATCATGGCAAAATAATCAAGCCCTTGACTCAACACTAATCTTTATTATATATAGCTCATGGACTCGATTACAAAGAAAGATCATAAAGCAAAACTCAAAACTAGATCATGCCATAAACTTTATTCTACTAGATCAAGATACTTCTAATAGGATCGAACTAAGAAAAAGGTAAATATAGGAGTTGTGTTTGTGATATGATACCGGGGCACCTCCCCCAAGCTTGGCAGTTGCCAAGGGGAGTGCCCATACTCATGTGGTTATGTCTCCTTTGTCGGTGAAGAAGGTGGAGGTGTTGTAGATGATGCGGGCCTTGTGTCCATCTTCCAAGGCATAGGTTCTCCATCATAGAAAGATGATCGAATCTCCGGGATCCTCAAATCTACAGCCAAACTCATCCTTTTGAATGTATATTCATACTCACAATTTTGGTTTTGCAGGTCATCGATTTGGGCTTGGAGGTGCTCGATCTTCTCATGAAGCTTGAAGATAGTCTCCCCGATGTAGTCAGCATCCAAGTTGTGGTTGCTAGTGAACTCCGCGATCATCATGTGGTTAGAGTTGAGTCCACGTTCCACCATCCCTTGGCACTTGAAAACTTGTTGCTCCACTACTTCGAGCCTCGTCTCCATGCTTCCGGTCCACTTTGGTCCCTCTTCATTGCGGATGTGCAGCAACCCATCATGCAACTCAATGGTTTGAGGGTGTCGCAGCACCTCCGCGAGGTAAGGGTTGATGACCTTCTCGAAGAACTTGTCCTTGGAGGCGCTTGGGGCCGTCATGATAACCTAGATCTGTCAGAAAAACAGCTCGAAACAAGAACAAAGGAGGTTTGCATGATACGGGAGTCAAAACCTTCGGGAGGTTATATAATCAATTTTTACCGACCAAAATATGTATCGTGTAAGAAAACGGAGTCCGGAAGGCACACGAGGTGCTCACGAGGTAGGGGCGCGCCACCACTCTCGTGGGGCCCTCGTGTCCTTCCCGGACTGCTACTTATTTTTCTATTTTTCTAAATATTCCAAAACAGAGAAATATTGCCTTAAAAATTGTTTTGGAGTCGGTTTACTTACCGTACCACATACCTATTCCTTTTCGGAGTCTGGAACGTTCCGGAAAGTGTCCCTTATGTATTCCTCCGGGGTTATGGTTTCAATAATATTGGTTTCAACATTTATGGGATTACCTAAGATATAATGTTTGATTCTTTGACCGTTTACCACCTTCGGATTTGTTCCTTCAAAGTTGTTGATCTTTATGGCATCGGAACGATAGACCTCTTCGATAACATAGGGGCCTTCCCATTTAGAGAGAAGTTTTCCTGCAAAAAATCTTAAACGAGAGTTGTATAGCAATACATAATCACCTACATTAAACTCACGCTTTTGTATCCTTTTGTCATGCCATCTTTTAACTTTTTCTTTAAACAACTAGGCATTTTCATATGCTTGGGTTCTCCATTCATCAAGTGAGCTAATATCAAATAACCTCTTCTCAGCAGCAAGTTTTAAATCATAGTTGAGCTCTTTAATAGCCCAATATGCTTTATGTTCTAGTTCGAGAGGTAAGTGACATGCTTTTCCATAAACCATTTTATACGGAGACATACCCATAGGATTTTTGTATGCAGTTCTATAAGCCCATAATGCATCATCAAGTTTCTTGGACCAATTCTTTCTAGACCTATTAATAGTCTTTTGCAAAATTAATTTGATCTCTCTATTGGTCAACTCAACTTGACCACTAGACTGTGGGTGATAAGGAGATGCAATTCTATGATTAACATCATATTTAGCAAGCATTTTATGGAAAGCACCATGAATAAAGTGTGAACCACCATCAGTCATTAAATATCTAGGGACTCCAAACCTTGAAAAAATAACTTCCTTAAGCATTTTAATAGAAGTGTTATGATCAACACTACTAGTTGGAATAGCTTCTACCCACTTAGTAACGTAATCAACATCAACTAAAATATGTGTGTATCCATTAGAGGCAGGAAAAGGTCCCATATAATCAAAGCCCCAAACATCAAACGGTTCAATAACAAGAGAATAAATCATAGGCATTTCTTGATGTCTACTAATATTACCAATTCTTTGACATTCATCACAAGACAAGACAAACTTACGGGCATCCTTGAAGAGAGTAGGCCAATAAAAACCAGATTGCAATACCTTATGTGCAGTTCTATCTCCAGCGTGGTGTCCTCCATAAGCCTCGGAATGATACTTGCGTAGGAGTTGTTCCTATTCATGCTCAGGTACACAACGTCTAATAACACCATCTACTCCTTCTTTATAAAGATGTGGGTCATCCCAAAAGTAATGTCTCAAATCATAGAAAAACTTTTCCTTTTGTTAGTATGTGAAGCTAGGTGGTATAAATTTAGCAACAATATAATTAGCAGAATCAACATACCATGGAGTACTACGAGAAGTACTTATAACATTTAATTGTTCATCAGGAAAGCTATCATTAATAGGTAGTGGGTCATCAAGAACATTCTCTAACCTAGACAAGTTGTCTGCAACGGGGTTCTCAGCTCCCTTTCTATCAACAATATGCAAATCAAATTCTTGTAGCAAGAGAACCCATCTAATAAGTCTAGATTTAGCGTCTTTGTTTTCCATAAGGTATTTAATAGCAGCATGATCAGTGTGAATAGTTACTTTAGAATCAACAATATAAGGTCTGAACTTATCACAAGCAAATACAACTGCTAAAAGTTCTTTTTCAATAGTAGCATAATTTCTTTGAGCATTGTCTAGAGTCTTACTAGCATAATGAATAACATTTAATTTCTTATCAACTCTTTGCCCTAGAACAGCACCTACAGCATAATCACTAGCATCACACATAATTTCAAAGGGTAAATTCCAATCAGGTGGCTAAACAACAGGTGTAGAGACTAATGCTTTCTTAAGTGTTTCAAATGCTTCTACACAATCATCATGAAAAGCAAATGGTATATCTTTTTGCAATAAATTAGTCAAAGGCCGAGCAATTTTTGAGAAGTCCTTAATGAACCTCCTATAAAATCTAGCGTGACCAAGGAAACTCCTTATACCTTTGATGTCCTTGGGACATGGCATCTTTTCAATAGCATCGACCTTGGCTTTATCAACTTCAATACCTCTTTCAAAAACTTTATGCCCTAAGACAATACCTTCATTAACCATAAAGTGGCACTTTTCCCAATTCAAGACAAGATTAGTTTCTTCACATCTCTGCAAAATTCGATCAAGATTGCTCAAGCAATCATCAAAAGAGGAAACATAGACGGAAAAATCGTCCATGAAAACCTCACAAATCTTTTCACAGAAGTCAGAGAATATAGCCATCATGCATCTTTGAAAGGTAGCAGGCGCATTACATAAACCAAAGGGCATACGTCTATAAGCAATAGTACCAAAAGGGCATGTAAAAGTAGTCTTTGATTGATCTCTAGCCGACACAGGTATTTGAGAGAAACCAGAATAACCATCTAGAAAGCAATAGTGTGTATGTTTGCATAATCTTTCTAGCATTTGATCAATAAAAGTTAAGGGGTAATGATCTTCCTTGGTAGCCTTATTTAATTTGCGGAAATCAATTACCATCCTATAACCTGTGATAATTCTTTGTGGAATAAATTCATCTTTATCATTAGGAACAACAATAATACCTCCCTTCTTAGGGACACAATGGACATGACTTACCCACTGACTATCAGCAACGGGATATATTATACCTGCCTGCAGAAGCTTGAGTATTTCTTTTCTTACCACTCTTTCATTTTAGGATTCAGACATCGTTGAGGATCATGAACTGGTTTGGCATCTGCTTCCAAATTTATTTTATGTTGACATAGAGTGGGACTAATGCCCTTAAGATCATCAAGAGTATATCCAATAGCAGTACGATGCTTCTTCAGAGTTTTCAATAATTTTTCTTCTTCATGCTCTGAAAGGTTAGCACTAATAATAACAGGATATATCTTCTTTTCATCAAGCTAAGCATATTTAAGATTATCAGGCAACAGTTTAAGCTCAAACATGGGATCACCCTTGGGTGGAGGAGGATCCCCTAAAATTTCAACAGGGAAGTTGTGTTGCAGAATAGGTTCCTATTTAAAGAATACTTCATCTATTTCCCTTCTTTCATTCATGAACATATCATTTTCATGGTATAGCAAATAGTGTTCTAAAGGATCACTAGGAGGTATGGCAATAGAAGCAAGACCAACAATTTCATCCTTACTAGGTAATTCTTCCTCATGATGTTGTTTACTAAATTTAGAGAAATTAAACTCATGAACCATATCATCCAAGCCAATAGTAACAACATTCCTTTCGCAATCTATCCTAGCATTAACAGTGTTCAAGAAGGGTCTACCAAATATAATGGGACAAAAGCTATCTTGCAGAGAAGTAAGAACAAGAAAATCAGCAGGATATTTAGTTTTCCCACACAAGACTTCAACATCTCTAACAATTCCCATCGCTGAAATAGTATCCCTATTGGCAAGTTTAATTGTGACATCAATATCTTCTAACTCAGCAGGTGCAATTTCATGCTTTATTTCTTTATACAAGTCATAAGGTATAACACTAGCACTAGCACCCACATCACATAAGCCATGATAGCAATGATCTCCTATTTTAACAGAAATAACAGGCACGCATACCACAGGTCTATGTTTATCTTTAGCACAAGGTTTAGCAATTCTAGCAGTTTCACCTTCGAACTGAATAACATGCCCATCAATATTATCAGACAAGAGATCTTTAACAATAGCAATATTAGGTTCTACTTTAACTTGCTCAGGGGGTGTATAAGTTCTAATATTGCTTTTACAAACAACAGTTGAAGCTTTAGCATGATCCATTATTCTAACAGGGAAAGGTGGTTTCTCAACATAAGAAGTAGGAACAATAGGATCATTATAAGTGACAGTCTTTTCTTCAACTTTAATAGGTGTAGCTACTTTTACTTCTATGGGAGGATGATATTTAAACCACTTCTCCTTAGGGAGATCAACATAAGTAGCAAAAGATTCACAGATAGAAGCTACTATCTCAGAGTCAAGTCCATATTTAGTGCTAAACTTGTGGAAATTATCGGTATCCATAAAAGATTTAGGTGTCATACCTGACTCTTTACCTTCGTCGAGGTCCCAATCTTCAGAGTTGCGTTCAATTCTATCCAATAAATTCCATCTGAATTCAATAGTCTTCATCATAAAAGAGCCAGCACAAGAAGTATCGAGCATGGTTTGATTATTATGAGAAAGCCGAGCATAAAAACTTTGCATAATTATTTCTCTCGAGAGCTCATGATTGGGGCATGAATATAACATTGATTTAAGCCTCCCCCAAGCTTGAGCGATGCTTTCTCCTTAGCAAGGCCAGAAATTATATATATAATTGCGATCACGATGAACAAGATGCATAGGGTAATACTTCTGATGAAATTCCAATTTCAATCTTTTATAGTTCCATGATTTCATATCATCACATAGCCTATACCATATCAATGCGTCTCCCTTCAAAGATAAAGGGAAGACCTTCTTCTTAGCAACATCATCGGGTATACCTGCAAGCTTAAATAATCCACAAACTTCATCCACATATATTAAGTGCTCATCAGGATGCTTTGTTCCATCTCCTGTAAAAGGGTTAGCTAGCAGTTTTTCCATCATACCCGAAGGAAATTCAAAAGGAGTTTCATTTTCAATAGGTTCAGTAGGTTGAGGAGCAACTCTTTGCTCTACTGGATGGGGTGAAGATACCCCAAACAAGCCCCTCAGAGAATTACTTTCCATAGTAACAAGTGACAGTAAATTTCAGCACACGATATAAATTTTTCCTTACCAAATTCCACCTACCAAAGGCGCTACACTCCCTGGCAACGATGCTAGAAAAGAGTCTTGATGACCCACTAGTATAGGGTATATATTGTAGTCATTTCGATAAGTAAGAGTGTCAAACCCAACAAGGAGCAGAAGGAAATGATAAGCGGTTTTCAGCAAGGTATTCTCTGCAAGTACTGAAATAAGTGGTAACAGATAGTTTTGTGATAAGATAAATTGTAACGAGCAACAAGTAAGAAAAGTAAATAAAGTGCAGCAAGGTGGCCCAATCCTTTCTGTAGGAAAGAACAAGCCGGAACAAACTCTTATAATAGGAAAAGCACTCCCGAGGACACATGGGAATATCGTCAAGCTAGTTTTCATCACGTTCATATGATTCGCGTTCGATACTTTGATAATTTGATATGTGGGTGGACCGGTGCTTGGGTGATGTTCTTACTTGAACAAGCATCCCACTTATGATTAACCTCTATTGCAAGCATCCGCAACTACAACAAAAGTATTAAGGTAAACCTAATCGTAGCATGAAACATATGGATCCAAATCAGCCCCTTACGAAGCAACGCATAAACTAGGGTTTAAGCTTCTGTCACTCTAGCAACCCAGCATCTACTTATTACTTCCCAATGCCTTCCTCTAGGCCCAAATAATGGTGAAGTGTTATGTAGTCGACGTTCACATAACACCACTAGAGGCTAGACAACATACATCTTATCAAAATATCAAACGAATACCAAATTCACATGACTACTAATAGCAAGACTTCTCCCTTGTCCGCAGGAACAAACGTAATTGCTCACAAAGCATATTCATGTTCATAATCAGGGGGGTAATAATATGCATTAAGGATCTGAACATATGATCTTCCACCAAATAGACCAACTAGCATCAACTACAAGGAGTAATCAACACTACTAGCACCAATCCCGGACTTTGAGACAAGAATTGGATACAAGAGATGAACTAGGGTTTGGAGATAAGATGGTGCTGGTGAAGATGTTGATGGAGATTGCCCTCTCCCGACAAGAGGAGTGTTGGTGATTACGATGGTGATGATTTCCCCCTCCCGGAGGGAAGTATCCCCGACAGATCAGCTCTGCCGGAGCTCTAGATTGGTTCCGCCAAGGTTCCGCCTCGTGGCGGCGGAGTCACATCTAGAAAGGTTCTTATTTTTTTCTCATCGAAAGACTTCATATAGGAGAAGATGGACGTCGGAGAGCCACCAGGGGGCCCACGAGGTAGGAGGCGCTGCCTAGGGGGGCGCCCCCACCCTCGCGAGCAGGGTGTGGGCCCCCTGGCCTTCATCTTTGGTGAGGATTTTTTGTTATTTATTTTAAGATGTTCCGTGGAGTTTGAGGACTTTTGGAGTTGCGCAGAATAGGTCTCTAATATTTGCTCCTTTTCCAGCCCAGAATTCCAGCTGCCGACATTCTCCTTCCTAATGTAAACATTGTAAAATAAGAGAGAATAGCCATAAGTATTGTGACATAAAGTGAAATAACAGTCCATAATGCAATAAATATCAATATAAAAGCATGATGCAGAATGGACGTATCACCTAGACACTAGGGGCTTCTTACAAAGGGCACTGTTTAGTCCCGGTTTACACCATAAAGACCGAATACCTTAGGGAGTGTTCGGCGTCGCGAGTTTGGCCTTATATGCATCAGCTCCGAATCATGTCTTTGGTCAAATGTTGGGTTTGCCCGGCTCCTGTGTTTTGCTGCCTTACGTTCCACTCTATCGGCTAAGGCGGCACCAGGAGAACTGCTGTGATTGTGCCCTGGTTCATCCGGACGAGCACCTTAGTAGAGAAAGCCGAAAACTGACTATCATGATATAGCGTGAGACTGGTCAACCACTCGATGACCTATCGGAATGTTAGAATTCCTCTGCCTTAATGAAGGGCCGTTTCCCGACCAGGCATGTACGCACCCCGAATTCGGATGAGTGCGGAGCCACCAGGGGCTATATAGTAGCCCACTGTCAAACTCCTATGGCTAAGTGAAAGTGTTAAAGCATTATAGTCCGGTTGCCTAGTTCGTTGCGCCATCACCTCCTTATTAGGACCAAGACGTTGGATTAAGTGCGAATACGCGTCTTCTGCGAACACCCCCACATTATGTGCGTGGGGGCTGAAGCCAACGACTGCAATCTTTCAGGTTATACGCATGTATACATAAACGGTCGCAGAGGAGGCATCATATTACTTTCGGGCAAAAGTATAAATACATCCTTGGTAAATTTCATAAAAATATTTTTTTTACAAAGGGAGTACATGTCACTCAAACATAATATTCTTCGAGCACTGGGCCTCTATCAAACGAGCACCCTCAAGAACTTCTTCAAAATAGTGCTCGGCAGCCACTCGGCCTATGGCCGAACCCTGCACCACAATAGTGGTAGCATCCATCTCCGCCCAGTATGCTTTGACACGGGCAAGGGCCATCCGCGAGCCTTCTATACACGTCGACCTCTTCATCGCATTGATGCGCGGCACCGCTCCAAGGAACTGTTGCACTAAGCTGAAATAGCTGTTCGGCTTCGGTTTTTCCGGCCAAAGATGATCTATGATGGACCTCATGGCGAGTCCGGACAATCTATTGAGTTCGGCCCATTCGGCTAGCCGATCAGTCAAGGGAAGCGGACGCTCTGGGACGTTAAATTGCGACTAGAATAGCTTGTCCACTTCACGATCTATCTAATCTCGGAAGTATTCGGCCGCATCGACAACACTCGCCGTCAAATCCAGATATGCGTCTGCCGAACTCCACAGCCGATCCAGAGGGGCATACCGCGGATCTCCGAACTTCCTCCGCAGCAAAAAAGGCTTCCCAGCAACAATATCACCAGCTTCATGCAGCTCTTCCTTCTTTGCCCTCATGGTAGAGAGGGTGTCTTTGGCCGCCATCGTGGCCTTTTCGAGGTCCGTCGCCTTCGCTTGGTTTTCTTCTTCAAGGAACCGGCAACGGTCGGCAGTGTCTTTTAACTTTACAGCCATCTTGGCCATCCTTTCTTTGCTCTCGCAATGCGTGGCCTTCTCGGCTCTTAACTCTTCGGCCACCTTTAAAGCGGCCACATTACTAATCCTTGTTTGTTCGTTGGCTCGGGCAAGTTCTGCCCGAAGGGTCTCCATAGCGGCAGCTCCATCTGTAGTCACAACATATTAAAGATACTGGCATCACACTGCTCTTACTATGTGACATTGACCGGAAAAACATTACTTACCCTGTGCCTCGTCAAGCTGCTTGTTAACAAGCTCGATGTCGGCATCTGCCGCATCCAGTTGCCGCTTTAGTTCGGCAAACTCATTAGTCCGGCCAGCCACCGGAGCTCCCATCACCTGCACATAAAAGCGGTATGGTTATTACCTGGGACTATGATCCTCTATTCGCCGCCGTTCTCGACGATGACCAGAGTCTCAGGGGCTACTATCTACACAGGGAACACCTAAAAATGTGTGGTACTATCAAAAAGTATATCATTTCACGTACCTCAAAGCCCGTCAGTAGACTCATAAAGGCTTCATGCAATCCACTTTCGGCGGACGAAGTTCTTTCCATCACTGTACCCATCAACGTACGGTGTTTTTCTGAGATGGCCTCTCGCTCCAACAGCTCCCTTAGTACGTCCGACCGCATACTAGACGATGCCGGACTCTTTTGTTTGCTCTCTTCAAGAGGCGGACGCTGGGGACTTCGGGTGACTATAGGATTATGTTCTGGCCTCACCGGATCCGGAGAGGCCCTCCGCGACGACACTTCAAGGTCGCCCGCTTCTTGAGCGGGGGAGTTCGGGGGAGGCGTTTCGCTCTCCATCATCTCCGAAAGAAGATCCCTCGAAGACGAGCCCTGCTGAGAAGGGCTAAGATCCTAAATGCAAGATAAACGCTTCGGTTATTTTCCTCAGAGGTAAGGTAGTATATCTCCACTATTAAAGTACTTTTTGATTACATACAGCTCGTTGGAGGGCTGATCCTCGCGCGGACTTTGTGCGGCAAAAGCACCCTCCAAGGCAGGACCCTCTGGTGGAGACTTCTTCTCCCGTTTGGAAGCCTCGGTTTCCGGATCTTCAGAGGCAGCCCTCTTCCTTCCCCGAAGCGAGAGAAGGTCAGATTCTTCCCCTTAGTTATCCTCCTTCATGGAGGCGCTCCTTCCCTCGGTTGGAATTGGTAGCGATGTGGGCCCGCTTTCGACCTCATTATTCCCCCCTTTATCTTCCTTTGAGGTCTCCGGGCAAGGTGCTAGCTCGAGCATCTTTTCCAGTACCGGATTCTCCAAACCCTCAAGAAGGGGGGCCAAACACCGAATCATCTTCGCCCTTGTTAGCTAGTCCTGGTCAAAGAGTGATTTCTCAGAATAATGTCATGGCAAATGAAAGACGGTGTGTTCAGCTAAAGGATTACTTACTTGGTCGGCGGTACGGTTGCTGCTCAGGCCCACGTCCTCGGTAGTATGCGGACACTCTATTTGGGGTCCGAAGAATGATTTGTACATCTCCTCGTGCGTCAGGCCGAGGAAATTCTAAATAATGCGCAGCCCTTCTGGGTTGAACTCCAACATGCGGAGGGTCCGGCGTTTGCAAGGCTGGACTCGATGAACCAGCATGAGTTGCACCACCGTAACCAGACTGAAATCTCCTTCGAAGAGATCTTGAATGCGGCTCTGCAGTATAGGCATGTCCTTGGCTAGACCCCAGCTCTGTCCTCTGCTAATCCATGACATCAGTTGTGGTGGAGGGCCCGAGCGGAAAGCAGGGGCAGCCACCCATTTGGCACTTCTAGGAGATGTGATGTAAAACCACTCCCGTTGCCACAATCCGGACACCTTTGGAAAGGAACCTTTTGGCCACGGAGCTCCTGCTATCTAGCTTATTAATGCGCCTCTACACGCTGCATACTGCCCCACGACCATCTTCGGCTTCACGTCAAAGGTCTTGAGCCACAGGCCGAAGTGAGGGGTAATGCGGAGGAAGGCCTCACACACAACAATGAATGCCGAGATGTGGAGAAAGGAGACCGGGGCTAGATCGTGGAAATCTAGCCCGTAATAGAACATCCAACCCCTAACAAAGGGATCCAGGGTGAGGCCTAGGCCTCAGAGGAAGTGGGAGATGAACACAATGTTCTCGTTGGGTTCGGGAGTAGGGACGACCTGCCCTCGGGCAGGCAGCCGATGCGAAACCTCGGCAGTCAGGTATCTGGCCTCCCTCAATTCTTGATATCCTCTTCCATAACGGAGGAGGGCATCCACCGGCCTTGAAGGCTAGATCCGGACATGATTGAAGGTCCGAAGCACCTGACCTGGGCTTTGGGTGTTAGAACTCGAGGCGGGAGAAGGATCCGATTGAGAACGGGAGGGAAAAAAGTAAAAGCCTTGTCCCTTTATAAAGAGGGTGAATATCAAGCGTCCTCTCCGTAGCTGTTTGGGAGTTGCCTATAATCTAGGAGTCCTAGACACAGTTGGGTTACCCACAACCGTATTGATGAGAATCCCGTAATTAGGGGAACATGATCTCTGCTTTGACAAGACGTGTCAAGAAACCGCCTCGCGTTATGTGTGGAGCTGGTTAAAGAAAAACAGTTCGAATAATCACCGAGCCATGGCATGATGTCATGTTGCCAAAACGTGTCAGCACATTAAGATTTGTGGAAGTATTATTCTCTCTACGGTGGTATGTGGAATTTATTTTGCAAGGTCGGACACTATCCTGGTATTCAAACTCCTCTGTGATTTGTTCGAAGGAGGAACCCGCCTTGCAATGCCGAAGACAACACTGTGCTCCGGACTCATCGTCATTGAAGCCTGGTTCAGGGGCTACTGAGGGAGTCCGGGATTAGGGGTCTCTGGACAGCAGGACTATATCCTTTGGCCAGACTGTTGGACTATGAAGATACAAGATTGAAGACTTCGTCTCGTGTCTGGATGGGACTCTACTTGGCGTGGAAGGCAAGCTAGGCAATAGGGATATGTATATCTCCTCCTTTGTAACCGACCTTGTGTAACCCTAGCCCTCTTCGGTGTCTATATAAACCGGAGGGTTTTAGTCTGTAGGACACAATAACATACAATCATACCATAGGCTAGCTTCTAGGGTTTAGCCTCTCCGATCTCGTGGTAGATCAACTCTTGTAATACCCATATCATCAAGAATAAATCGAGCAGGACGTAGGGTTTTACCTCCATTAAGAGGGCCCGAACCTGGGTAAAACACCGTGTCCCCTGCCTCATGTTACCATCTGCCTTAGACGCATAGTTTGGGACCCCCTACCCGAGATCCGCCGGTTTTGACACCGACAACAGGTTTCTCACTAAAAAGAACCAAATAGTCGACTGCCCGGACGCCGAAGCCTTAGCAGCTTTTAAGCACAGCGTTCGAGACGAATGGCTTGCCAGACACCTCGGCCAAGAAAAGCCGAGAACAATGGCAGCATTAACAAGCCTCATGACCCGCTTTTGGTCAGGCGAGGACAGCTGGTTAGCCCGATGCAGCACCAGTGACCCAAGTACATCCGAAGTCAGGGACGGAAACAGGAAACCACGACGCAGCAAAAACAAGTGCCGGAATAAAGAAGACAGCCCGAAGAGCACGGCGGTAAACGCCGGATTTAGAAGCTCTGGGCCAGGTCAACAAAAGGTGCCCTCCAAAGGCAACAGAGACGAACTGTCCAACCTAAACAAGATTCTGGATAAAATATGTCAGATCCACAGCACCCCCGATAAACCTGCAAATCATACCCATAGAGAATGTTGGGTCTTCAAGCAGTCCGGCAAGCTCAATGCCGAACATAAGGGGCAGGATACACCAAGCGAAGACGAGGACGAGCCTCAAAAACAAAGCACTAGGGAACAGAAGAAATTCCCACCAGAAGTCAAAACAGTAAACGTGTTACACCTGACAAAGGGGAGAAACAAAGCAGCACTCCTAGAGACACATGCCCTAGGGCCTATCACCGCGGAGTTCTGCCACTGGTCATCCCAACCGATCACATTTGACCATCGGGATTACTCGGCAAGTATCCGGCATGCAGGATGGGCTCCCTTGGTATTAGACCCAATAATTGATGGATACCACTTCACAAGAGTCCTGATGGACGGCGGCAGCAGTTTAAACCTGATATATCAGGAAACAGTCCGCAAAATGGGGATATATCCAACAAAAATTAGCCGCAGCAATACTACCTTTAAAGGAGTAACGCTAGGCCAAGAGGCCCATTGCACGGGCTCCCTGCTACTAGAGATTATATTCGGCTTTCCCGATAACTTCCGCAGCGAAAATTTAATGTTCCACATCGCTCCGTTCCAAAGTGGTTATCAAGCACAACTCGGACGCGAAGCTTTCGCTCGCTTTAATGCGATACCGCATTATGCTTCTCTCATTCTTAAGATGCCCGGTCCACGTGGCACCATTAAAGTAAATGGAAATATTGAGCGCTCCTTGCGCACGGAAGACCGTGCGGCTGCCTTGGCAGCCACACACTAAACGGCCTCACCAACTAAAGCATCCGACAGGTCATTAAGACCACGGACGCAGTTGGACGAGTCTGGCCCACCTATATGTAATTGATATAGGTTTGATGGCTATACCCCTATTACAATACAAGGGGCTCAACGCGCGCAAACAAGTGACAATTAGGCTAAACTTTACTCATTTTGAACTATACATGGTTTATTTAGTATAACCTACCTTTTGCACGACAACTTTTCAATTAAGTTCCTTTCTTTTTCAGATGACCATCGCGCTACACCCGTCCAGAATACGACACAATGGAGACACAGGCGCAGACGTGCAGCAGGGACCTGTTCCAAGGGTTCTTTTTAGATTAAGACCCTGCGTAAACCTTTTTTACTGTCTCTTGTTGATACACATCCCTCGGATTCTCAGTACAATTGAGAAGGGTGCTGACGTATTGGCATGTGGCCACGTCAGAATACTGCACGTACCTGGACACCAGGGGCTTATTACAAAGGGCACTGTTTCGACCTGGTTTACAACATAAAGACCGAATACCCTAGGGAGTGTTCGGCGTCGTGAGTTTGGCCTTATATGCATCAGCTCCGAATCATGTCTTTGGTCAATTATTGGGTTTGCCCGGCTCCTGTGTTTTGCTGCCTTACGTTCCGCTCTATCGGCTAAGGCGGCACCAGGAGAACTACTGTGATTGTGCACTGGTTCATCCGGACGAGCACCTCAGTAGAGAAAGCCAAAAACTGACTGTCATGATATAGTGTGAGACTGGTCAACCACTCGATGACCTAGCGGAATCTTCGGGATTCCTCCACCTTAACGAATGGTCGTTTCCCGGCCAGGCATGTATGGGCCCCGCATCCGGATAAGCGCGGAGCCACCAGGGGCTATATAGTAGCCCCACTGTCAAACTCCTCTGGCTAAGTGAAAGTGTTAAAGCATTATAGTCCGATTGCCTAGTTCGCTGCGCTATCACCTCCTTAATGGACCAAGACATTGGATCAAGTGTGAACATGCGTCTTCTGCGAACACCCCCGCATTGTATGTGTGGGGGCTGAAGCCGACGACTGCCATCTTTCAGGTTATATACATATATACATAAAAGGCCGCAATAGAGGCATCAGAGCACTTTCGGGCAAAATTATAAATACAACCTTGATAAATTCAATAAAACATTGTTCTTACAATGGGAATACATGTCACTTAAACATAATATTCTTCGAGCACTGAGCCTCTATCAAACGAGCGCCTTCAAGAACTTCTTCAAAGTAGTGCTCGACAGCCACTCGGCCTATGGCCGAACCCTGTGCGGCAACAGTGCTGGCATCCATCTCCGCCCAGTATGTTTTGACACGGGGAAGGGCCATCCGCGAGCCCTCTATGCACGCCGACCTCTTTACAGCATCGATGCATGGCACAGCACCAAGGAATTGTTGCACCAAGCTAAAGTAGCTATTCGGCCTGGGCCCTCCTGGCCACAGATGATCCACTACAGACCTCATGGCAAGTCCGGATAATCTATGGAGCTCGGCCCAACCGGTCAATCACTCATTCAGCAACAACAGACGGACTGGAGCGTGAAACTGTGACCAGAACAGCTTCTCCACTTTAGGACCCTTCTAATCCTTGAAGTACTCGGCCGCATCAGCAGCACTTCCAGCCAAATCCATGTACTCGTCCGCAGAACTCCATAGCCGGTCTAGAGGAGCATATTTTGGATCTCCGAACTTAGTCCGTAACAAGAAGGGCTTCCCAGAAATGATATCCGCAGCTTGATTCAGCTCCTCCTTCGTCGCTCTAATTTTGGAGCGGGCTTCCTTGGCAGCCACCCGGGCCTTCTCCAGGTCCATCGCCTTCGCCCGGTATTCCTCTTCAAGAAGCCGGTAATGGTCAACAGCATCTTTTAACTCCACGACCATCTTGGCAATTTTTTCTTTGCTCTCGCAATGTGCGGCCTGTTCGGCCCTTAAACCCTCGGCCGCCTTTAAAGTGGCCGCATTGCTACTCCTTGCATGCTCCTTGGCTTGGGCAAGTTATGCCCGAAGGGTCTCCATGGCGGCAGCTCCATCTGCAGTCACAACATATTAAAGATACTAGCATCATGCTGCTCTTACTAAGTGACGATCACCAGAAAAATCACTGACCCTGTGCCTCGTCAAGCCGCTTGTTGACAAGCACGATGTCGGCATCTGCCGCATCCAGCTGCCGCCTTAGTTCGGCAAACCCATCAGTCCGGCTAGCCACCTGAGCTTCAACCACCTGCACATAAAGGCGGTCTGGTTATTACTTGGGACTATGATCCTCTGTTTTCTGCCGTTTTTGACGACAACCAGAGTCTCAGGGGCTACTATCTACACAGGGCACATCTAAAAATGTTCGGTACTGTCAAAAATGTACATCATTTCACATACCTCAAAACCCGTCAGTAGACTCACACAGCCTTCATGCAACCCGCTTCTGGCGGACAAAATCCTTTCAATCACTGTACCCATCAATGTGCGGTGCTCTTCTGAGATAGCCGCTTGCTCTAGCAGATCCCTCAGTACGTCCGACCGCACACCAGACGATGCCGGACTCTTTTGATTGCTCTCTTCAAGAGCCGGATACTGAGAACTTCGGGTGGCCATACGATTACCTTCTGGCCTTGCCGGATCCAGAGAAACCCTCCGCGATGACACCTCGGGGTCGCCCACCTTGTGAGGCGGTGTGGCAGGGGGAGGCGTTTCGCTCTCCATCATCTCTGGAAGAAGATCCCTGAAGATGAGCTCTGCTGAGAAGGGCTAAGATCCAAACTGCAAGATAAATGCTTCGGTTGTTTTCCTCAGAAGTAAAGCGAGATATTTTCATTATTAAGTACCCATTTACTTACAGCTCGGTGGAGGGCTGATCCCCTTGAGGGCATAGTACGGCAAGGGTAGCCCCGAGGCAAGACCCTCCGGCGAAGATCTCTTCCCCCGTTTGGAGACCGTTGTCTCCGGGTCCTCGGAGGCGGTCCTCTTCCTTTCCTGGGGAGAGGAAGTTTCAGTCCCTCCTCCCCGACTAACCTCCTTCGTGGAGGCGCTAACCTCCTTGTTCCCCCCTGATAAGGCGTGATCTCCCAAGGGCACTTGATAAGGCGCGATCTCCAGCATCCTGGTTAGCACGGGATTTGGTGAGGTCTCAGGGAGGGGGGCCGGACACCTGATCAACTTTTCCTTCGCTATCCAATCCTGGACTAAGAGCGGTTTTTCTTTTTTAGGGCAATGTTGCTATGAATAAAACGGACAGTGTGTTCGGATGCGGGGCTACTTACTTGGGTATCCGGGCGATTGCAGCTCAGACCTGCATCGTCAGTGATGTCTGGACACATTATTTGTGGTCCGAAGAACAATTTGTACATCTCTTCGTGCGTCATGCCGAGGAAATGTTGGATAAGCTCGCGGTCCTTCTAGGATGAATTCCCACATGCGAAGGGGCCGGCATTTGCAAGGCTGGACTTGACAGACTAGCATAACTTGCACTACCATAACCAGACTGATATCTCTCTCGAAGAGATCACGGATACGGCTTTACAGTATTGGCACGTCCTTGGCTGGACCCCAGCTCAGCCCCCTGCTGATCCATGACATTAGTTGTGGTGGGGGGCCTGAGCGGAAGGCGGGGGCAGCTACCCACTTGGCACTTCGGGGAGCTGTGATGTAGAACCACTCCCGCTGCCACAATCCAGACACCTCTGGGAAGTAACCCTCAGGCCAGGGAGCGTCAGCAATTTTTCTTATTGAAGCGCCTCCGCATGCTGTGTGCTGCCCCTCGATCATCTTCGGCTTCACATCGAAGGTCTTGAGCCATAGGCCGAAGTGAGGGGTAATGCGAAGGAAGGCCTCGCATACGACAATAAAAGTCGAGATGTGAAGAAGGGAATCCGAGGCCAGATCGTGAAAATCTAGCCCGTAAGACCCCTAACAAAGGGATCCAGAGCGAGGCCTAGTCCTCGGAGGATGTGGGAGACGAACACGATGCTCTCGTTGGGTTTGGGAGTAGGGACGACCTGCCCTCGGGCAGGCAGCCAATGCGAAATTTCGGCGGTCAGATATCTGGCCTCTCTCAACTTCTTGATGTCCTCCTCTGTGACAGAGGAAGGCATCCACTGACCTTGAAGGTTGGATCCGGACATAGTTGAAGGTCCGAATCGCCTAAACCTGAGCTTTGGGTGTTGGAACTCGATGCGAGAGGCAGATTCGAATAAGATCGAGAGGAAAAGGCCTTGTCCCCTTTATAAAGAGGGTGAATATCAAGCGTCCTCCTCGTGGCCGTTTGGGACTTGCCTAAGATTTAGGAGTCTTACTAATAGGCGCGGTTGGGTTACCCACGTCCGTATTAATGGGAATCCCGTAATAAAGGGGACACAATCTCTACTTCGACAAGACGTGCCAAGGAAACTGCCTCGCCAAACATGCTGAGATAGGTTAGGAAAAACGATTCGAATTAAGACCTGGCTGTGGTGTGATGTCACACTACGGGGTACATCAGCAGATTAGATTTGTGTAAATATTATTCCCTCTATGGTGGTATGTGGAACTTATTTTGCAGAGCCGGACACGATCCTCGTGTTTAAAATCTTCTATGAAATATTCGGAGGAGGAACCCGCCTTGGAATGCCGAAGACAATCTGCGCGCCGGACTCATCGTCATTGAAGCCTGGTTCAGGGGCTACTGAGGGAGTCCTGGATTAGGGGGTATGCGGACAGCCAGATTATATCCTTTGGCCGGACTGTTGGACTATGAAGATACAAGATTGAAGACTTCGTCCCGTGTCCGGATGGGACTCTCCTTGGCGTGGAAGGCAAGCTTGGCAATACGGATATGTAGATCTCCTTCCTTGTAACCGACTCTGTGTAACCCTAGCCCCCTCCGGTGTCTATATAAACCGGAGGGTTTTAGTCCGTAGGACAACATACAATCATACCATAGGCTAGATTCTTGGGTTTAGCCTCTCTAATCTCGTGGTAGATCAACTCTTGTACTACTCATATTATCAAGAATAATCAAGCAGGACATAGGGTTTTACCTCCATCAAGAGGGCCCGAACCTGGGTAAAACATCGTGTCCCCTGCCTCCTGTTACCATCCTCCTTAGACGCACAGTTCGGGACTCCCTACCCGAGATCCACCGGTTTTGACACCGACATGCACTGTAGTTGCTTTACAAACTGCTCGTGTGGGGGTACTCTGTGGTGTACATGTTGAAAGTGCAATCATGCCCTTAATCTTATTTTGATGTTGATGACAACATGCACATTTGGGACTAATCATGTTTATCAAGTATATCTCAGGATTATGTCTCAAGGGCCATGTGTGGATCATGACTACGAATATATATATATATATATATATATATATATATATATATATATATATATATATATATCACTCAAGAACGGAGATAAAAGACAAAAGCTTTGGCTCTTTTTCAGTATGTTCTGGAGTATAGGGATCCCGTACTAGTAAGAGGGGATCGTTGGATTTCTTGAAATACTTGCTCAAAACCCACAAAATATCCTCTCACATCATCTCTGTTTCATCTCTAATTCTTCCTCTACCTTGTGCACAAAAACTGGTATGATTCTAAGCTAGTAGGTTCAGCTATCACCGGGCGTACGAAAGTCTACGGACGTCTGACCTCTCATAGCCGACCGGGCATCCAGCTCTCCCCGGTTGTCCTGTGCATCTTCATAGAATATAAAATAGTGGAAATCCGGTCTCACCAGACGACCGTTCTTCTCCGGATGTCCGGTACTACCCCAACATAATAATTATTAGCGGGTTTTCGACCTCACCGGATGTCTAGTGATCGGACGAACGGTGCCTTCTGGAAGTCCGCTGGCTGTGTGCCTCATGCTTCTTTTGTGGCCTGGTAGGATTCCCAGTTACCGGACGACCGGCGGCCCGACCGGACGTCCGGTCCAATCGGAGCCACCGGACATCCGGTACTCACCGGACGTCCGACAACTCCTTTGCACTAATTGGCTCAATGGTCAGTTTTTACACTACTACTATATGTAGCCTCCTCCCTCTCACGGGAGAAGGTTGACCATTCACTTTGAGCTTTCTAAGAACACATCTCTCTCCCTCTCTTGATTCCCTACACCAAATCCTAGACCCCCAAGGGATTTTGGAACATTTAAGAGAAGTTCTCCAATCAAGTGATGAATCCACTCTGTCGGTGTCAAAACCGGTGGATCTCGGGTAGGGGTCCCGAACTATGCGTCTAAGACGGATGGTAACAGGAGGTGGGGGACACGATGTTTACCCAGGTGCGGGCCCTCTTGATGGAGGTAATACCCTATGTCCTGCTTGATTGTTCTTGATGATATGAGTATTACAAGAGTTGATCTACCACGAGATCAGAGAGGCTAGACCCTAGAAGCTAGCCTATGGTATGATTGTATGTTGTCCTACGGACTAAAACCCTCCGGTTTATATAGACACCGGAGGGGGCTAGGGTTACACAAGGTCGGTTACAAGGGAGGAGATATACATATCCATATTGCCTAGCTTGCCTTCCACGCCAAGTAGAGTCCCATCCGGACACGGGACGAAGTCTTCAATCTTGTATCTTCATAGTCCAACAGTCCGGCCAAAGGATATAGTCCGGCTGTCTGGAGACCCCCTAATCCAGGACTCCCTCGGTAGCTCCTGAACCAGGCTTCAATGGCGATGAGTCCGGCGTGCAGTATGGTATTCGGCATTGCAAGGCGGGTTCTTCTCCAAATACTTCATGGAAGATTTTTGAACACAAGGATAGTGTCCGGTTCTGCAAAACAAGTTCCACCCCCACCGTAGAGAGAATAACATTTCCATGAATCTAATCCGCTGACATGTTTCGGCAGCACAACATCACATCACGGCCCGGTCCTTATCTGGACCGTTTTTCTCAACCAGCGCTGCGCATATTGCGTGGCGGTTTTTCTGTCACGTCTTGTCAAAGCAGAGATCGTGTCCCCCTTATTACGGGATTCTCATCAATACGGACATGGGTAACTCAACCGTGCCTGTTGGTATGACTCTTAGATCTTAGGCAAGCCCAAAACGGCCATAAGGAGGATGCTTGATATTCACAGTCTTTATAAAGAGGACGAGGCTTTTTCTTTTTTTTCCTCTCGTGCTCAATCGAATCCTTCCCCCGCCTCGAGTTCTAATACACAAAGCTCAGGTCATGCGCTTCCGACCTTCAACTATGTCCGGATCCAACCTTCAAGGTTAGTGGATGCCTTCCTCTGTCACAGAGGAGGACATCAAGAAGCTGAGAGAGGCCAGATATCTGACCGCCGAAATTTCTCATAGGCTGCCTGCCCGAGGGCAGGTCATCCCTACTCCCGAACCCACCGAGAGTGTCCTGTTCATCTCCCACTTCCTCCGAGGACTAGGCCTCGCTCTGGATCCCTTCATTAGGGGTCTTATGTTCTATTATGGGCTGGATTTCCATGATCTGGCCCCGGATTCCCTTCTTCTCCTCTCCTCATTTATTGTCGTATGCGAGGCCTTCCTCCGCATTACCCCTCACTTCGGCCTGTGGCTCAAGACCTTCGATGTGAAGCCGAAGATGATCGAGGGGCGGCACATAGAGTGCGGAGGTGTTTTAATAAGCAAAATCTCTGATGCTCCATGGCCAGAGGGTTCCTTCCTAGATGTGTCTAGGTTGTGGCAGCGGGAGTGGTTTTACATCACAGCTCCCCGAAGTGCCAAGTGGGTAGCTGCCCCCACCTTTCGCTCGGTCCCCCCTTTGCAATTGATGTCATGGATCAGCAGGGGCTGAGCTGGGGTCCAGCAAAGGACGTGCCAATATTGCAGAGCCGTATCCGAGATCTCTTTGAGAGAGATTTCAGTCTGGTTATGGTAATGCAAGTTATGCTGGTTCATCGAGTCCAGCCTTGCAAACATCGGCCCCTCCATATGTGGGAATTCAACCCGGAAGGACCATGAGCTATTTAGCATTTGCTCAGCATGATGCTCGAAGAGATGTACAAATCATTCTTCGGACCCCAAATAGAGTGTTCGGACACCACCGAGGATGTGGGTTTGAGCTGCAACCGCCCTGCTACCCAAGTAAGTAATCCCATGGACGAACACACTGTCCTTTTATTTATCATGACATCATTCTAAAAAGTCGCTCTTTGACCAGGACTGGATAACAAAGGCGAAGAAATCTTGAAGGCTTGGACAATCCGGTATTGGACAAAATGCTCGAGCCGGCGTCTTATCACGTGCCCTCAAAGGAAGATGAAGGGGGGGGGATAAAGAGGCCGACAGCGGGCCTCACTCGCTACTCGTCCCAACTGAGGGGATGAGCGCCTCCGCGAGGGAGGATAACCAGGGGGAAGAATCTGACATTCTTTCTCCCCGGGGAAGGAAGAGGACTACCTTTGAAGGTCCAGAAACTAAGGTTTCCAAACGGGAGAAGAAATCTCCGCCAGAAGGTCCTGCCTCGGATGGTATTCTTGCCGCACAATGTCTGCGCGGGGATCAGCCCTCTACCGAGCTGTAAGTAATCAAAAATTACCTAATAGTGAAAACGTCCTACCTTACTTCTGAAGACAATAACCGATGCTTATAAATCGTAGTCCGGATCGTAGCCCTTCTTGACAGAATTCGGCTTCGGGGGATCTTCTTCCGGAGATGATGGAGAGCGAAACGCCTCCCCTTGACACCCCGCCTCATGAGGCGGGCGACCCTAAAGTGTCGTCGCGGAGGGTTTCTCCGGATCCACCAAGGCTAGAGGATAACCCTTTGGCTACCAGGAATCCCCAGTATCCAGCTCCTAAGGAGAGCGGCAGCAAGAGTCCGGAACGTACAGTGTGCAGTCGGACGCACTGAAGGATCTTCTGGGGCAAGCGGCCGTCTCAGAAGCGCATCGTACGCTGATGGGTACCGTAATTGAAAGGATTTCATTCGCTGAAAACGGATTGCACGGAACCTTTATGAGTCTGCTGAAAGGCTTTGAGGTACGTGAAATAGTGTATGTTTTTGGTAGTACCACACACATTAGGTGTGCCCTATGCAGATAGTAGCCATTGAGACTCTGGTTGTCGTCGAGAACGGCGGCAACCCGAGGATCATATTCCCAGGTAATAACCCGACTGCCTTGGTCTGCAGGCGGCTGAGGCTCCGGTGGCTAGCCGAACTGATGGGTTTGCCAAGCTAAAGCGGCAACTTGATGTGGCCGATGCCGATATCATACTTGTCAACCAGCGGCTTGACGAGGCACAGGGTAAATGATTTCTCTGGTGATCGTCACATAAAAAGAGGAGCATGATGCCAGTATCTTTAATATGTTGTGACTGCAGATGGAGCTGCCACTGTGGAGACCCTTCGGGCGGAGCTTGCCCGATCCAAGGAACAAGCAAGGAGTAGCAATGCGGCCGCTCTAAAGGCGGCCGAAGAGTTGAGGGCCGAACAGGCCACGCATTGCGAGAGCAAGGAAAGAATGGCCAAAATGGCTGTAGAGTTAAAAGATGTTGCTGACCGTTACCAGCTTCTTGAATAAGAAAGCCAAGCGAGGGCGACGGGCCTGGAGAAGGGCCTGGTAGCTGCCAAGGAAGCCCGCTCCAAAATAAGAGCGACGAAGGAGGAGATGCATCAAGCTGTAGATATCGTGTCTGGGAAGCCCTTCTTGTTGCGGACTAAATTCAGAGATCCGAAGTATGCTCCTCTTGACCGACTATGGAGTTCTGTGGATGCCTACGTGGATTTGGCTGCAAGTGCTGCTGATGCGGCCGAATACTTCAAGGATCAGAAAGATCGCGAAGTGGAAAAGCTGTTCTGGTCACAGTTTCATGCTCCAGTCCGTCCGCTGCTGTTGAATGAGCGAATGGCCGAGTGGGCCGAGCTCCATAGGTTGTCTGGACTTGCCATGAGGTCCGTTGTGGATCATCTATGGCCGAGAGGGCCAAGACCGAATAGCTATTTTAGTTTAGTGCAACAATTCCTTGGTGATGCGCCGCGCATCGATGCTATGAAGAGATCGGCGTGCATAAAGGGTGCGCAGATGGCCTTTACCCGTGTCAAGACATACTGGGCGGAGATGGAGGCCACCACTATTGCGACACAGGGTTCGGCCGTAGGCTGAGTGGCTGCCGAGCACTACTTTGAAGAAGTTCTTGAAGGCGCTCGTTCGATAGAGGCTCAGTGCTCGAAGAATATTATGTTCTAGTTACATGTACTTCAATTGTAAAAACAATGTTTTATTGAGTTATCAAGGCTGTATTTATACTTTTGCCCGAAAGTACTATGATGCCTCCTGTGCGGCCATTTATGTATATATGTATATAACCTGAAAGTTTGCAGTCATTGTCTTCCGGCCCCACACATATAATGCGGGGGTGTTTGCAAAAAATGCGAATCCACACTTGATCCAACGTCTTGGTCCATTAAGGAGGTGGTAGCGCAGTGAACGAGGCAATCGGACTATATTGCTTTAACACTTTCACTTAGCCATATGAGTTTGACGGTGGGGCTACTATATAACCCCTGGTACTTCTGCGCTCGTCCGAATACGGGGCGCGTACATACATGACCGGGAAACGACCCTTTGTTAATGCGAAGGAATCCCGAAGATTCCGCTGAGTCATCGAGTGGTTGACCAGTCTCTCGATATATCATGATAGTCAGTTTTCGGCTTTCTCTACTAAGGTGCTCATCCGCATGAACCAGGGCACAATCGCAGTAGTTCTCCCAGTGCTACCTTAGCCGATATGACGGAACGTAGGGTACCAAAATGTGGGAGCCGGACAAACCCAACATTTAACCAAAGACATGATTCGGAGCTGATGCATATAGGGCCAAACTCGCGACGCCGAACACTCCCTAAGGTGTTCGGTCTTTATAACATATACCGGGCTAAACAATGCCCTTAATAACAAATCCCATGTGTCCAGGTACGTGCAATATCCTGACGTGGCCACATGCCAATAACGTCAGCATCCTTCTCGGTTGTGTGGAGTATCCGGAGGATGTGAGCAACAAGAGACAGTAAAAAAGGTTTACGCAGGGTCTTAATCTAAAAAGAAACCTTTGGGCAGGTCCCTGTTGCATGTCTGTGCCTGTGTCTCCGTTGTGCCATGTCCTAGACGGGTGTAGCACGATTGTCATCTATAAAAGGAAAGAACTTAGGTGAAAGTTGATGTGCCAAAAAAGAAGAAGGAAGAATTGGTTATTATCAATGAACTATCAAAATTCAAGAGAAGTCAAGTTGAGCCGGGCTGGCCTTGATTACGCGCGGGAAGCCCCTGATATCGTCTATGAGGGATTGATCATTAAATCAATCTCATGGGTATGTGGTGAAACACCGGACTCGTCTAACCTTGTCCGTGGTCTTGACGACCTGTCACTTTTCCTGGTTGGTGAGGCCGTCTAGTTCGCGGCTATTAAAGCTGCCGCATCCTCTTCCGCACGTAAAAAAACGTTCAGTATTTCCACTAAGTGTGATGATGCCACGTGGACCGGGCATCTTAAGCTTGAGAAAAGCATAATGCGTTATTGCATTAAAATGAAAGAAAGCTGTTCTTCCGAGTAGTGCTTAACAACCACTTCGGAATGGAGCGACGTGGAAAGTTAACCTTTCGCTTCGGCAGTTATCGGGAGAACCGAATACAACCTCTAGCAGTAGAGGGCCCGTACAACGGGCCTCTTGGCCTGGTATTACTCCCTTGAAGGTAGTATTATTGTGGCTTATTTGTGTCGGGTCTATCCCCATTTTTCGGACTGTGTCCTGATATATCAGGTTTAGATCACTGTCGCCGTCCATGAGGACTCGTGTGAAATGGTACCCGTTTATTATTGGGTCTAACACCAAGTCCACCACTTGTCGCGTGATCCCTATGATCAAAACTGATCGGGCAGGCCAACCAGGGGTTGAACCTAGGGGTGACACGCTCTATGGCGCGTATATCTCAGAGTGCATGCTTGCTTCTCCTCTTCGTCACATGGATCACGTTACCGTTTTAACCTCTGGTGGGAACTTTTTCTGTCCTCCGGTGCTTTGCTGGCGAGGTTCATCCTCGTCTTCGCTTGGTGTCTCTTCCCTTTTGTCTTCGGCGTTTAGCTTACCGGCATGCTTGAAGACCCAACAATCTCTGTGGGTGTGATATGCAGCTTTGTCGGAGGTGCCGTGAATCTGACAGAGCTTGTCAAGAATCTTGTTTAGGCCGGATGGTCCTTCTCTGCTGCCTTTGAAAGGCTTCTTCCACTGACCAGGTCGAGAGCCCCTGAATCCGGTGTTTACCGCCGTGTTATCTGGGCTACCCTCTTTATTTCGACGCTTGTTTTTGTTGCGTCGTGGTTTTCCATTGCCATCCCTGACTTCGCATGTGCTTGGGTCGCTGGTGCTGCTACGTGCCAACCAGCTGTCTTCGCCCGTGCAAAAGAGGGTCATGAGGCTTCTTAGGGCTGCCATTGTTCTCAGTTTTTCTTGGCCGAGGTGTCTAGCGAGCCATTAATCTCGGACACTGTGTTTAAAAGCTGCTAAGGCTTCGACGTCCGGACAATCGATGATTTGGTTCTTCTTGGTGAGGAACCTGTTCCAAAGCTTTCAGGCAGACTCTCCGAACTGTTGGATTATATGACTTAAACCGTCTGCATCCGGAGGTCGGACATAAGTCCCTTGAAAATTAGCCAGAAAAGCGTCGTCGAGCTCCTCCCAACTTCCAATTGAGTTTTTGGGGAGGCTTCTCAGCCAGTGTCGAGCCGGCCCTTTAAACTTGAGGGGCAAGTATTTAATGGCATGGAGATCGTCTCCACGAGCCATATGAATATGGAGGATAAAGTCCTTGATCCAGACTCCAGGGTATGTGGTCCCATCATACGCCTCTATGTTCACCGGTTTGAATCCTTTTGGGAATTCGTGATTCAGCACCTCATCGGTGAAACATAGGGGGTGTGCGGCACCCCTGTATTGGGATATGCCATAGTGTTCGGACGGTTGTAGTATTCGGTTTTGATTTTCTGACGGAGCGCGCTTCCTAGATCCACAGATGGATCTGGTCGCGCAGGATTTTTGGCACAAGTTCTCACGTAGATCGTGTGTTGACTTATGTGCGACTTGGTTAGTTGCTCTATCGTGGTCACAAGGTGGTGGATCCGGCCGGTTGGCCGTATCATTTTTCGGTTGTGTGGGCTCTAAGGCCTCATCGTCGAATTCAGGTAATAGCTTGTGCTTTGGATAGCTATTTGTATGGTAACTTCCACCATACTTTGTTTCGTTGTCGAGCACTTTGTTCCACCTGCTGTTGAGCGTATCTTGTGCGGCCATAAGCCTTTGCTTCTGCTTCTTCGGGCTCCTCGCTATGGCAATAAGCCTTTTGCGGAGGTTCTCTTGCTCTAAGTGCGTTTCCGGGATGATGTGTGCATATTCGTCTGGACTATTTTCCTCCCCAGACAGGGTTCGATGAGGTTTATCCTTGGTGTCGTCGTGTTCGGATGCCGGATCCGTACTGTGTTCGCCATTTGCGTCTTGATCGTGCTCTGCCAGCGGGGCGGCGCAGTCGTCGTTTCTTCTAGAGTCGACTGGACTGCTATTTCGTCTTGCGCTTTTATCGCTGTTTTTGCTATGGCGGGACTTAGAGCGGCTCCGCTGACATCGACGCTTGGGTTGCTTGGAGGGGGCATCCTTCGATGTATCTTCGCCATTACCCTCTTTGGGTGTATCCACCATGTATATGTCATGTGATGAAGTGGTTGTCCGGCGCCCTGTGGGCGCTGGTTCCTGTTCGTCTCCTGCATCTTCATTCATGCCGTCGATGTCTTCGGAGTTGAAGTTAAGCATGTCGGTTAAGTCGTCGACAGTGGCTACCAAGTGGGTGGTTGGTGGGCAGTGAATTTCTTCATCGTCGGCATCCCATTCTAGTCGAACATAGTTCGGCCAAGGTTCTCCTGAGGGAGAGAGACCCTAATGAATTTAGCACGTCGCCGAAACGCGAGTGCTGAAAGATATCCGCGGAGGTGAATTCCATGATCGGTGCCCAGTCGGGTTCGACGGGCATGGATATAAGCGGCTCAGAGTCCGTGGACGGGGGTGAATCCAGTGGTTCAGCAACACGACTCTCGTAAGGGGTGAAGTCAGCGTCTGGCTCTATCGCCGCTGAGAGCGCGGCTTCCGTGGCAGGTTCTATCCCTCCACTCTCGGATGGCGCGATTTTCCTCCGGATTGATAGCCGGAGTAGTTGCAGATGCGATCTCCCGCATACTTTCTGACGACAGAGTTATGTCATGCTCGTCGTGACTGTGCGGCACACCTGACATGGGCTCGAATCCGTCGAAGATCAAGTCTCCGCGGATATCGGCCGCGTAGTTCAAGTTTCCGAATCTGACCTGATGGCCAGGGGCATAGCTCTCGATCTGCTCCAGATGGCCAAGCGAATTGGCCCGCAGTGCTGAGCCGCCGAATACAAAGATCTGTCCGGGGAGTAAAACCACACCCTGGACCGCATCGTTACCGATGATCGAAGGAGCCATCAAACCTTATGGCAACGGCATAGTGGAACTCTCAATGATAGCACCAATGTTGGTGTCAAAACCGGTGGATCTCGGGTAGGGGGTCCCGAACTGTGCATCTAAGGCGGATGGTAACAGGAGGCAGGGGACACGATGTTTACCCAGGTTTGGGCCCTCTTGATGGAGGTAATACCCTACGTCCTGCTTGATTGTTCTTGATGATATGAGTATTACAAGAGTTGATCTACCACGAGATCAGAGAGGCTAAACCCTAGAAACTAGCCTATGGTATGATTGTATGTTGTCCTATGGACTAAAACCCTCCGGTTTATATAGACACCTGAGGGGGCTAGGGTCACACAAGGTCGGTTACAAGGGAGGAGATATACATATCCGTATTGCCTAGCTTGCCTTCCACGCCAAGTAGAGTCCCATCCGGACACGGGACAAAGTCTTCAATCTTGTGTCTTCATAGTCCAACAGTCCGGCCAAAGGATATAGTGTCGCTGTCCGGAGACCCCCTAATCCAGGACTCCCTCACACTCCTTCCCCTTCTTCTCACCAAAGGAATTCGTGATTTGAGAAAGTTCTTGAGCATTTCCCAGCGTTCTTGTTACTCTTGGAGGTTGGAGACTCCTAGGCGGTAGGAGTCGTTCGAAGAGGAATCAACCATTGTGATTACACCCGCAAAAGTTTTTGAGGATTTGGAGACCACCCCAAGGTCTACCACTAGTGGTTGAGAAACGCCTCCGTGGTGTTGTCTCAAAGGGAGAATAAGGCGAGCCTTCATGGCATTGGTGTGCCTTTGTGGTAACATCCACCTCTCTAACAGTGACGTGGTTTCCCTCCAAGGAAATGAACATCGGCAGACATCCTCGTCTCCCAGAGTTGCGGTTATTCCTAACCCTAACTCTCTACTTGTGGTTACTTCTCTCTTAACACTTAATTATATCATATTGTTCTTGCTTACTCACATACTTGTGTTACTTGTTTATCTTGCTTAGCACTTAACATCTTACTTGCAATTGTTAGGCTCACTTTCATATTTCGCATTATTGCCTAAATTTTCTAAGTAATAAGTAAAATTTGTAATTGTACCTATTCACCCCCCCCCCTCTAGGTCCATCTCGATCCTTTCAATTGGTACCAGAGCCTCGTGCTCTAGTCTTATGGCTTAACCGCCCTAGAGCGAGATGAATCCCCAATGGGACTCCCCTTGTTGTAGATCCTAAGAATACGGGCGTGGCTTCCACGGAAGCCAAGTCCTTCACTTCAGAGGATCTGGAACGAGCTCTTGCTAGCAAAAGGAGGATCATGATGCCTCTCTTGAGGCCTTGGTCCAAATGAGGATAGCCACACTAACCAGGATGCTTGCACCACTTTCTGGTGGTGCGGCCTCGAGGCCAGCTGTGCCTACTCCTTCACTTGGTCAAGAACCTCCTAGCAATGAACACTCCAGTGTTCCTTGGCTTTATGCAAGACCTCAAATAGAGAAGCCTAAGTATAACCTGCTACCTCTTGAGTATGTGTTGGTTTTCCCTTTAAGAGAGAAGGGTGATGCAGCAAAGTGATACGTCTCCAACGTATCTATAATTTTTTATTGTTCCATGCTATTATATTATCAACCTTGGATGTTTTATATGCATTTAAATGCTATTTTATATGATTTTGGGACTAACCTATTAACCCAGAGCCCAGTGCCAGTTTCTATTTTTTCCTTGTTTTAGAGTATCGCAGAAAAGGAAAATCAAACGGAGTCCAATTGACCTGAAACTTCACAGAACTTATTTTTGGAAGGAAAGCAACCTGATAGACTTGGAATGCACGTCAGGAAAGAAACAAGGGAGCCACGAGGTAGGGGGTGCGCCCACCCCCTAGGGCGCGCCCTCCACCCTCATGGGCCCCTTGTGGCTCCCCTGACGTACCTCTTCCTCCTATATATACCCATATACCCTAAAACGATGGGGGAGCACAATAGATCGGGAGTTCCACCGCCAGAAGCCTCCATAGCCACCAAAAACCAATCTAGACCCGTTCCGGCACCCTGCCAGAAGGGGCAATCCTTCTCCGGTGGCCATCTTCATCATCTCGGTGCTCTCCATGACGAGGAGGGAGTAGTTCTCCCTCGGGGCTAAGGGTATGTACCAGTAGCTATGTGTTTAATCTCTCTCTCTCTCTCTCTCGTGTTCTTGAGGTGATACGATCTTGATGTATCGCGAGCTTTGCTATTATAGTTGGATCTTATGATGTTTTCTCCCCCCTCTACTCTCTTGTAATGGATTGAGTTTTCCCTTTGAGGTTAACTTATCGGATTGAGTCTTTAAAGATTTGAGAACACTTGATGTATGTCTTGCTGTGCGTATCTGTGGTGACAATGGGATATCATGTGATTCACTTGATGTATGTTTTGGTGATCAACTTGCGGGTTCCACCCATGAACATATGCATAGGGGTTGGCACACGTTTTCGTCGTGATTCTCTGGTAGAAACTTTGGGTCACTCTTTGAGGTTCTATGTGTTGGTTGAATGGATGAATCTGAGATTGTGTGATGCATATCGTATAATCATACCCACGGATACTTGAGGTGAAATTGGAGTATCTAGGTGACATTAGGGTTTTGGTTGATTTGTGTCTTAAGGTGTTATTCTAGTACGAACTCTAGGGCTGTTTGTGACACTTATAGGAATAGCCCAATGGATTGATTGGAAAAAATAACTTTGAGGTGGTTTCGTACCCTACCATAATCTCTTCGTTTGTTCTCCGCTATTAGTGACTTTGGAGTGACTCTTTGTTGCATGTTGAGGGATAGTTATGTGATCCAGTTATGTTATTATTGTTGACAGAACTTGCACTAGTGAAAGTATGAACCCTAGGCCTTGTTTCAACGCATTGCAATACCTGTTGGAAATATGCCCTAGAGGCAATAATGAATTGATTATTATTATATTTCCTTGTTCATGATAATCGTTTATTATCCATGCTAGAATTGTATTGATAGGAAACTCAGATACATGTGTGGATACATAGACAACACCATGTCCCTAGTAAGCCTCTAGTTGACTAGCTTGTTGATCAATAAATGGTTACGGTTTCCTGACCATGGACATTGGATGTCATTGATAACGGGATCACATCATTAGGAGAATGATGTGATGGACAAGACCCAATCCTAAGCATAGCACTAGATCGTGTAATTCGTATGCTAGAGCTTTTCTAATGTCAAGTATCATTTCCTTAGACCATGAGATTGTGCAACTCCCGGATACCGTAGGAGTGCTTTGGGTGTGCCAAACGTCACAACGTAACTGGGTGGCTATAAAGGTACACTACGGGTATCTCC
Organism: Triticum dicoccoides; assembly: GCF_002162155.2. Classification (NCBI taxonomy): domain Eukaryota; kingdom Viridiplantae; phylum Streptophyta; class Magnoliopsida; order Poales; family Poaceae; genus Triticum; species Triticum dicoccoides. The sequence continues at coordinate 431,319,950 of NC_041390.1, forward strand.
GAAAGTGTTTGTTGGGTTGGCACGAATCGAGACTAGGATTTGTCACTCTGTGTAAACGGAGAGGTATCTCTGGGCCCACTCGGTAGGACATCATCATAATGTGCACAATGTGATCAAGGAGTTGATCACGGGATGATGTGTTACGGAACGAGTAAAGAGACTTGCCGGTAACGAGATTGAACAAGGTATCGGGATACCGACGATCGAATCTCGGGCAAGTATCGTACCGCTAGACAAAGGGAATTGTATACGAGATTGATTAAGTCCTTGACATCGTGGTTCATCCGATGAGATCATCGTGGAACATGTGGGAGCCAACATGGGTATCCAGATCCCGCTGTTGGTTATTGACCGGAGAGTCATCTCGGTCATGTCTGCATGTCTGCCGAACCCGTAGGGTCTACACACTTAAGGTTCAGTGACGCTAGGGTTATAGAGATATTAGTATGCGGTAACCCGAAAGTTGTTCGGATTCCCGGATGAGATCTCGGACGTCACGAGGAGTTCCGGAATGGTCCAGAGGTAAAGAATTATATATAGGAAGTGCTATTTCGGCCATCGGGGCAAGTTTCGGGGTTACCGGTATTGTACCGGGACCACCGGAAGGGTCCCGGGGGTCCACCGGGTGGGGCCACCTGCCCCGGGAGGTCACATGGGCTGTAGGGGGTGCGCCTTGGCCTATATGGGCCAAGGGCACCAGCCCCAAGAGGCCCATGCACCAAGAATCAAGGGAGAGGAAGAGTCCTAAAGGGGGAAGGCACCTCCGAGGTGCCTTGGGGAGGAGGAACTCCTCCCTGGCCGCACCCTTCCTTGGAGGAAGGGCCAAGGCTGCGCCTCCCCCCTCTCCCTTGGCCCTATATATAGTGGGGGGAAGGGAGGGCAGCCCAACCTAAGCCCTGGCGCCTCCCTCTCCCTCCCATGACACATCTCCCTCCTCCCGCAGCGCTTGCCGAAGCCCTGTTGGAATCCCGCTACTTCCACCACCACGCCGTCGTGCTGCTGGATCTCCATCAACCTCTCCTTTCCCCTTGCTGGATCAAGAAGGAGGAGACGTCGCTGCTCCGTACGTGTGTTGAACGCGGAGGTGCCGTCCGTTCGGCGCTAGGATCATCGGTGATTTGGATCACGACGAGTACGACTCCATCAACCCCGTTGCTTGAACGCTTCCGCGCGCGATCTACAAGGGTATGTAGATCCACTCCTCCCTCGTTGCTAGATGACTCCATAGATAGATCTTGGTGACACGTAGGAAAATTTTGAATTTATGCTACGTTCCCCAACAGTGGCATCATGAGCTAGGTCTATGCGTAGTTTCTATGCACGAGTAGAACACAAAGTAGTTGTGGGCGTTGATTTTGTTCAATATGCTTGCCGTTACTAGTCTTATCTTGATTCGGCGGCATCGTGGGATGAAGCGGCCCGGACCGACCTTACACGTACTCTTACGTGAGACTGGTTCCACCGACTGACATGCACTAGTTGCATAAGGTGGCTAGCGGGTGTCTGTCTCTCCCACTTTAGTCGGATCGGATTCGATGAAAAGGGTCCTTATGAAGGGTAAATAGCAATTGGCATATCACGTTGTGGTTTTTGCGTAGGTAAGAAACGTTCTTGCTATAAACCCATAGCAGCCACGTAAAACATGCAAACAACAATTAGAGGACGTCTAACTTGTTTTTGCAGGGTATGCTATGTGATGTGATATGGCCAAAGGATGTGATGAATGATATATGTGATGTATGAGATTGATCATGTTCTTGTAATAGGAATCACGACTTGCATGTCGATGAGTATGACAACCAGCAGGAGCCATAGGAGTTGTCTTAATTTATTTATGACCTGCGTGTCAACATAAACGTCATGTAATTACTTTACTTTATTGCTAACCGTTAGCTGTAGGAGTAGAAGTAATAGATGACGTGACAACTTCATGGAGACACGATGATGGAGATCATGATGATGGAGATCATGGTGTCATGCCGGTGACAAGATGATCATGGAGCCCCAAGATGGAGATCAAAGGAGCTATATGATATTGGCCATATCATGTCACTATTATTTGATTGCATGTGATGTTTATCATGTTTATACATCTTGTTTACTTAGAACAACGGTAGTAAATAAGATGATCCCTCACTAAAATTTCAAGAAGGTGTTCCCCCTAACTGTGCACCGTTGTGATAGTTCGTTGTTTCGAAGCACCACGTGATGATCGGGTGTGATAGATTCTAACATTCACATACAACGGGTGTAAGACAGATTTACACACGCGAAACACTTAGGTTGACTTGACGAGCCTAGCATGTGTACAGACATGGCCTCGGAACACAAGAGACCGAAAGGTCGAGCATGAGTCGTATGGTAGATACGATCAACATGAAGATGTTCACCGATGTTGACTAGTCCGTCTCACGTGATGATCGGACACGGCCTAGTTGACTCGGATCATGTAATCACTTAGATGACTAGAGGGATGTCTATCTGAGTGGGAGTTCATAAGATGAACTTAATTATCCTGAACATAGTCAAAAGGTCTTTGCAAATTATGTCGTAGCTCGCGCTTCAGTTCTACTGTTTAGATATGTTCCTAGAGAAAATTTAGTTGAAAGTTGATAGTAGTAATTTTGCGGACTAGGTCCGTAAACTGAGGTTTGTCCTCATTGCTTCATAGAAGGCTTATGTCCTTAATGCACCGCTCAGTGTGCTGAACCTCGAACATTGTCTATGGATGTTGCGAAATCTGACATACACATTTTGATAACTACATGATAGTTCAGTTAAACGGCTTAGAGTTGAGGCACCGAAGACGGTTTTGAAACGTCGCGAAACATATGAGATGTTTCGAGGGCTGAAATTGGGATTTCAGGCTCGTGCCCACGTCAAGAGGTATAAGACCTCCGACGATTTTCTTAGCCTGCAAACTAAGGGAGAAAAGCTCAATTGTTGAACTTGTGCTCAGATTGTCTGAGTACAACAATCGTTTGAATCAAGTGGGAGTTGATCTTCCAAATGAAATAGTGATAGTTCTTCGAAGTCATTACCACCAAGCTGCTAGAGCTTCGTGATGAACTATAATATATCAGGGACATATATGATGATCCTTGAGATATTCGCGATGTTTGACACCGCAAAAGTAGAAATCAAGAAGGAGCATCAATTGTTGATGGTTGGTGAAACCACTAGTTTCAAGAAGGGCAAGGGCACGAAGGGATACTTCATGAAACGGCAATTCAGCTGCTGCTCTAGTGAAGAAACCCAAGGTTGAACCCAAGCCCGAGACTAAGTGCTTCTGTAATAAAGGGGAACAACCACTGGAGCAGAATTACCCTAGATACTTGGTAGATGAGAAGACTGTCGATAGAAGTATATTGGATATACATTGTGTTTATGTGTACTTTACTAGTACTCCTAGTAGCACCAGGGTATTAGATACCGGTTCGGTTGCTAAGTGTTAGTAACTCGAAATAAAAGCTACGGAATAAACGGAGACTAGCTAAAGGAGAGCTGACGATATGTGTTGGAAGTGTTTCCAATGTTAATATGATCAAGCATCGCACGCTCCCTCTACCATCGAGATTGGCGTTTGCGTTGAGCATAGATATAATTGGATTATGTCTATCGCAATACGGTTATTCATTTAAGGAGAATAATGGTTACTCTGTTTATTTGAATAATACCTTCAATGGTCTTGCACCTAAAATGAATGGTTCATTGAATCTCGATCGTAGTGATACACATGTTCATGCCAAAAGATAGTAATGATAGTACCACCTACTTGTGGCACTGCCACGTAAGTCATATTGGTATAAAACGCATGAAGAAGCTCCATGTTGATGGATCTTTGGGCTCACTCATTTTTGAAAAGTTTGAGGCATGCGAACCATGTCTATTGGTGTATATGCATGAAGAAACTCCATGCAAATGGACCGTTTGGACTCACTTGATTTTGAATCACTTGAGACATGCAAATCATACCACATGGGCAAGATGACTGAAAGCCTCGTTTTCAGTAAAATGGAACTAGAAAGAAACTTGTTGGAAGTAATACATTTTGATGTGTGCAGTCCAATGAGTGCTGAGGCATGTAGTGGATATCGTTATGTTCTTACTTCACAGATGATTTGAGTAGATGTTGAGTATATTTACTTGATGAATCACGAGTCTGAATTATTGAAAGGTTCAAGTAATTTCAGGGTGAAGTTGAAAGATCGTCGTGACAAGAGGATAAAAGATCTATGATATGATCATAGAGATGAATATCTGAATTACGAGTTTGGCACAGAATTGAGACATTGTGAAAATTATTTCACAACTAATACAGCCTGGAACACCATAGTGTGATGGTGTGTCCGAACATCATAACTGCACCCTATTGGATATGATGCATACCATGATGTCTCTTATCGAATTACCACGATAGTTTATGGGTTAGGCATTAAAGACAACCACATTCACTTTAAATAGGGCACCACGTAATTCCGATGAGATGACACCGTATGAACTATGGTTTAGAGAAACCTAAGCTATCATTTCTTAAAAGTTTGGGGCTGCGACGCTTATGTGGAAAAGTTTCAGGCTGATAAGCTCGAACCCAAAGCGGATAAATGCATCTTCATAGGACACCCAAAAACAGTTGGGTATACCTCCTGTCTCAGATCCGAAAGCAATAAGGGATTGTTTCTAGAATCGGGTCCTTTCTCGAGAAAAAAATTCTCTCGAAAGAATTGAGTGGGAGGATGGTGGAGACTTGATGAGGTTATTGAACCGTCTCTTCAACTAGTGTGTGGCAGGGCACATGAAGTTGTTCCTGTGGCACCTACACCAATTTAAGTGGAAGCTTATGATAGTGATCATGAAACTTCAAATCAAGTCACTACCAAACCTCATGGGATGACAAGGATGCGTACTACTTCAGAGTGGTACGTGATCCTATCTTGGAAGTCATGTTGCTAGATAACAATGAACCTACGAGCCATGGAGAAGCGATGGTGGGCCCGGATTCCAATAAATGGCTCGAGGCCATATAATCCAAGAGAGGATCCATATATGAAAACAAAGTGTAGACTTTGGAAGAACTACTTGATGGTCGTAAGGCTGTTAGGTACATATGGATTTTAAAAGGAAGACGGACAATGATGGCAAGTATCACCATTAAGAAAGCTCGACTTGTCGTTAAGATGTTTTCCGACAAGTTCAAGGAGTTGACTATGATGAGACTTTCTCACTCGTAGCGATGCTAAGAGTCTGTTGGAATTATATTAGCGATTACTGCATTATTTATGAAATCTTGCAGATAGGATGTCAAAACATTGTTTCCTCGACGACTTTCTTGAGGAAAGGTTGTATGTGATACAAACGGAAGGTTTTGTCAATCCTTAAAGATGCTAATAAGTATGCAAAGCTCCAGCAATCCTTCTAAGGACTGGAGTAAGCATCTCGGAGTTGGAATGTATGCTTCGATGAGATGATCAAAGATTTTGGGTGTATACAAAGTTTATGAGAAACTTGTATTTCCAAAGAAGTGAGTGGGAGCACTATAGAATTTCTGATAAATATATGTTGTTGACATATTGTTGATCAGAAATGACGTAGAATTTCTGGAAAGCATATAGGGTTATTTGGAAAGTGTTTTTCAATGGAAAGCCTGGATTAAGCTACTTGAACATTGAGCATCAAGATCTATAAGGATAGATCAAAAACGCTTAATGGTACTTTCAAATGAGCACATACCTTGACATGATCTTGAAGGTGTTCAAGATGGATCAGTCAAAGAAGGAGTTCTTGCCTGAGTTGTAAGGTATGAAGTTAAGACTTAAAGCTCGACCACGGCAGAATAGAGAGAAAGGACGAAGGTCGTCCCCTATGCTTAAGACATAGGCTCTACAGTATGCTATGTTGTGTACCGCACCTGAAATGTGCCTTGCCATGAGTCAGTCAAGGGGTACAAGAGTGATCTAAGAATGGATCACAGGACAGCGGTCAAAGTTATCCTTAGTAACTAGTGGACTAAGGAATTTTCTCGATTATGGAGGTGGTAAAAGAGTTCGTGGTAAAGGGTTACGCCGATGCAAACTTTGACACTAATCCAGATTATTATGAGTAGTAAAATGGATTCGTATAGTAGAACAGTTATTTGAAATGGCTCCAAATATAGCGTAGTAGCTGCATCTATAAGATGACATAGAGATTTGCGAAGTACATACGGATCTGAAAGATTCAGACCCGTTGACTAAAACCTCTCTCACAAGCAAAACATGATCAAACCCAGAACTCATTGAGTCTTAATCACATGATGATGTGAACTAGTGTAGTGACACTAGTAAACTCTTTGGATGTTGGTCACATGGCGATGTGACCTGTGAGTGTTAATCACATGACGATGTGAACTAGATTATTGACTCTAGTGCAAGTGGGAGACGGTTGGAAATATGCCCTAGAGGCAATAATAAATTGATTATTATTATATTTCCTTGTTCATGATAATCGTTTATTAACCATGCTAGAATTGTATTGATAGGAAACTCAGATACATGTGTGGATACATAGACAACACCATGTCCCTAGTAAGTCTCTAGTTGACTAGCTCGTTGATCAATAGATGGTTACGGTTTCCTGACCATGGACATTGGATGTCATTGATAACGGGATCACATCATTAGGAGAATGATGTGATGGACAAGACCCAATCCTAAGCATAGCACTAGATCGTGTAGTTCGTATGCTAGAGCTTTTCTAATGTCAAGTATCATTTCCTTAGACCATGAGATTGTGCAACTCCCGGATACCGTAGGAGTGCTTTGGGTGTGCCAAACGTCACAACGTAACTGGGTGGCTATAAAGGTACACTACGGGTATCTCCAAAAGTGTCTGTTGGGTTGGCACGAATCGAGACTGGGATTTGTCACTCTGTGTAAACGGAGAGGTATCTCTGGGCCCACTCGGTAGGACATCATCATAATGTGCACAATGTGATCAAGGAGTTGATCACGGGATGATGTGTTACGGAACGAGTAAAGAGACTTGCCGGTAACGAGATTGAACAAGGTATCGGGATACCGACGATCGAATCTCGGGCAAGTATCGTACCGCTAGACAAAGGGAATTGTATACGGGATTGATTAAGTCCTTGACATCGTGGTTCATCCGATGAGATCATCGCGGAACATGTGGGAGCCAACATGGGTATCCAGATCCCGCTGTTGGTTATTGACCGGAGAGTCATCTCGGTCATGTCTGCATGTCTCCCGAACCCGTAGGGTCTACACACTTAAGGTTCGGTGACGCTAGGGTTATAGAGATATTAGTATGCGGTAACCCTAAAGTTGTTCGGAGTCCCGGATGAGATTCCGGACGTCACAAGGAGTTCCGGAATGGTCCGGAGGTAAAGAATTATATATAGGAAGTGCTATTTCGGCCATCGGGGCAAGTTTCGGGGTTACCGGTATTGTACCGGGACCACCGGAAGGGTCCCGGGGGTCCACCGGGTGGGGCCACCTGCCCCGGGGGGCCACATGGGCTGTAGGGGGTGCGCCTTAGCCTATATGGGCCAAGGGCACCAGCCCCAAGAGGCCCATGCGCCAAGAATCAAGGGAGAGGAAGAGTCCTAAAGGGGGAAGGCACCTCCGAGGTGCCTTGGGGAGGAGGGACTCCTCCCTGGCCGCACCCTTCCTTGGAGGAAGGGCCAAGGCTGCGCCTCCCCCCTCTCCCTTGGCCCTATATATAGTGGGGGAAGGGAGGGAAGCCCAACCTAAGCCCTGGCGCCTCCCTCTCCCTCCCATGACACATCTCCCTCCTCCCGCAGCGCTTGGCGAAGCCCTGTTAGAATCCCGCTACTTCCACCACCACACTGTCGTGCTGCTGGATCTCCATCAACCTCTCCTTTCCCCTTGCTGGATCAAGAAGGAGGAGACGTTGCTGCTCCGTACATGTGTTGAACGCGGAGGTGCCGTCCGTTCGGCGCTAGGATCATCGGTGATTTGGATCACGACGAGTACGACTCCATCAACCCCGTTCTCTTGAACGCTTCCGCGCGCGATCTACAAGGGTATGTAGATCCACTCCTCCCTCATTGCTAGATGACTCCATAGATAGATCTTGGTGACACGTAGGAAAATTTTGAATTTATGCTACGTTCCCCAACAATACCGTTTGTGCTCACTTTTATCATTAGTTACCTTGCTGTTTTTATATTTTCATATTACAAAAACCATTATCTACTATCCATATACCCCTTGTATCACCATCTCTTCACCGAAATAGTGCACCTATACAATTTACCATTGTATTGGGTGTGTTGGGGACATAATAGACTCTTTGTTATTTGGTTGTAGGGTTGCTTGAGAGAGACCATGTTCATCCTACGCCTCCTACAGATTGATAAAACCTTAGGTCATCCACTTGAGGGAAATTTGCTACTGTCCTACAAACCTCTGCACTTGGAGGCCCAACAACGTCTACAAGAAGAAGGTTGTGTAGTAGACATCACAAATTAGCATAAGTATTTCCCTTAGTTTTTGAGAACCAAGGTATCAATCCAGTAGGAGACTACGCGCAAGTCACCAAGTACCTGCACAAACAATCAATAACCTTGCAACCAACACGATAAAGGGGTTGTCAATCCCTTCACGGCCACTTGCAAAAGTGAGATCTGATAAAATATAATAGGATAAATATTTTTGGTATTTTTGTTGTATAGATTGGAAAGTAAAGATTGCAAAATAAACGGCGACAGAAATAGCTAGTTGACGGGAAAACAATATGATGTAAGATAGACCCGGGGGCCATAGGTTTCACTGGTGTCTTCTCTCAAGATAGCATATATTACGGTGGGTGGACAAATTACTGCCGAGCAATTGATAGAAAAGCGCATAGTTATGAGAATATCTAGGAATGATCATGAACATATGCATCACGTCCGTGAGTAGACCGAAATGATTCTGCATCTACTACTATTACTCCACACATTGACCGCAATCCAGCATGCATCTAGAGTATTAAGTTCATATGAATAGAGTAATGCATTAGGCAAGATGACATGATGTAGAGAGATAAACTCAAGAAATATGATACAAACCCCATCTTGTTATCCTCGATGGCAACAATACAATACGTGTCGATTCCCTTTCTGTCACTAGGATCGAGCATCGGAAGATTGAACCCAAAGCTAAGCACTTCTCCCATTGCAAGAAAGATCAATCTAGTAGGCCAAACTAAACCGATAATTCGAAGAGACTTGCAAAGATATCAAATCATGCATATAAGAATTCAAAGAAGAATCAAATATTGTTCATAGATAATCTTGATCATAAACCCACAATTCATCGGATCTCGACAAACACACCGCAAAAAGAATTTCATCGAATAGATCTCCAAGAAAATCGAGGAGAACTTTGTATTGAGATCCAAAGAGAGAGAGAAGAATCCATCTAGCTAATAACTATGGACCCGAAGGTCTTTGGTAAACTACTCACATCCCCGTGATCGAATCCCCCTCCGGCGGAGCGCTGGAAAGGCCCCAACATGTAGAAGCCCTCCGTGATCGAATCCCCCTCCGGCAGAGCGTCGAAAAAGGCCCCAAGATGGGATCTCATGGGTACAGAAGGTTGCAGCAGTGGAAAAGTGGTTTTGTCGCTCCCCTAGATGTTTTTAGGGTATAAGAGTACATATAGGCGAAAGAAGTAGGTCGGTGGAGCCACAAGGGGCCCATGAGGGTGGGGGGCGCTCCTACCCCCCTGGGCGTACCCTCCTACCTCGTGGCCGCCTCGTTGCTTCCTTGACGTCCACTCCAAGTCTCTTGGATTGCGTTTGTTCCAAAAAAGATCCTCACGGAGGTTTTGTTCCGTTTGATATTCCTTTTCTGCGAAACACTGAAATAGGCAAAAAAACAGCAACTGGCACTAGGCCTCCGGTTAATAGGTTAGTCCAAAAATTAATATAAAAGTGCATAATAAAGCCCATTAAACATCCAAAACAGATAATATAATAGCATGGAACAATAAAAAATTATAGATACATTGGAGACGTATCAGCATCCCCAAGCTTAATCCCTGGTCGTCCTCGAGTAGGTAAATGATAAAATCAGAAATTTTGATGTGGAATGCTACCTAACATAATTTTCAATGTAATCTTCTTTATTGTGGCATGAATGTTCAGATCCGAAAGATTCAAGACAAAAGTTTAATATTGACATAAAAAATAATAATACTTCAAGCATACTAACTAAGCAATTATGTCTTACCAAAATAACATAGCCAAAGAAAGCTTATCCCTACAAAATCATATAGTTTGGCCATGCTCCATCTTCGTCACACAAAATGCTCTCATCATGCACAACCCCGATGGCAAGCCAAGCAATTGTTTCATACTTTAGTATTCTCAAACTTTTTCAACTTTCACGCAATACATGAGCATGAGCCATGGACATAGCACTATGTGTGGAATATAATATGATGATGGAAGTTGTGTGGAGAAGACAAAAAGGGAGAAAGTCTCACATTGACGTGGCTAATCGATGGGATATGGAGATACCCATCAATTGATGTCAATGCAAGGAGTAGGGATTGCCATGCAACGGATGCACTAGAGCTATAAATATATGAAAGCTCGACAAAAGAAACTAAGTGGGTGTGCATCCAACTTGCTTGCTCACGAAGACCTAGGTCATTTGACTAAGCCCATTGTTGGAATATACGAGCCAAGTTCTATAATGAAAAATTCCCACTAGTATATGAAAGTGACAAAATAAGAGACTCTCTATCATGAAGATCATGGTGCTACTTTGAAGCACAAGTGTGGAAAAAGGATAGTAGCATTGCCCCTTCTCTATTTTTCTCTCATTTTTTTGGGCCTTCTCTTTTTTTGGCCTTTCTCTCCCTTTTTTTATTTCCCCACACGGGACAATGCTCTGATAATGATGATCATCACACTTCTATTCATTTACAACTCAAGGATTACAACTCGATACTAGAAAAATATATGACTCTATATGAGTGCCTCCGGCGGTGTACCGAGATGGGCAATGAATCAAGAGTGACATGTATGAAAAATTATGCATGGTCACCTTGCCACAAATACGATGTCAACTACATGATCATGCAAGGCAATATGACAATGATGAAGCGTGTCATAATAAACGGAACGGTGGAATGTTGCATGGCAATATATCTTGGAATGGCTATGGAAATGCCATAATAGGTAGGTACGGTGGCTGTTTTGAGGAAGATATAAGGAGGCTTATGTGTGATAGAGCGTATCATATCACGGGGTTTGGATGCACCGGCGAAGTTTGCACCAACTCTCGAGGTGAGAAAGGGCAATGCACGGTACCGAAGAGGCTAGCAATGATGGAAGAGTGAGAGTGCATATAATCCATGGACTCAACATTAGTCATTAAGAACTCACATAATTATTGCAAAAATCTACAAGTCATCAAAACCAAGCACTAGTCGCATGCTCCTAGGGGGATAGATTGGTTGGAAAAGACCATCGCTCGTCCCCGACTGTCACTCATAAGGAAAGCAAGCAAAGAACACCTCATGCTTCAAATTTGTTACACGACGGTTACCATACGTGCATGCTACAGGACTTGCAAACCTCAACACATGCATTTCTTAATTTCACAATTACTCAACTAGCATAACTCTAATATTACCATCTTTATATCTCAAAACAATTATCAAGTATCAAACTTCTCATAGTATTCAATGCACTCTATATGAAAGTTTTTATTATACCCATCTTGGATGCCTATCATATTAGGACTAATTTTATAGCCAAAGAAAATTACCATGCTGTTCTAAAATACTCTCAAAATAATATAAGTGAAGCATGAGATATCAATAATTTCTACAAAATAAAACCACCACCGTGCTCTAAAAAGACATAAGTGAAGCACATAGAGTATTCTAATAAATTCCGGTTCATGTGTGTCTCTCCAAAAGGTGTGTACAGCAAGGATGATTGTGGTAAACTAAAAAGCAAAGACTCAAATCATACAAGACGCTCCAAGCAAAAAACATATCATGTGGTGAATAAAAATATAGCCTCAAGTAAAGTTACCGATAGACGAAGACGAAAGAGGGGATGCCTTCCGGGGCATCCCCAAACTTAGGCTTTTGGTTGGCCTTGAATTTTACCTTGGTATACTTTGGGAATCCCAAATCTTAGGCTCTTTCCACTCCTTGTTCCAAAATCCATCAAATCCTTACCCAAAAACTTGAAAACTTCACAACACAAAACTCAACAGAAAATCTCACGAGCTCCGTTAGTATAAGAAAACAAACCACCACTTTAAGGTACTGTAATGAACTCATTCTTTATTTATATTGGTGTTAAACCTACTGTATTCCAACTTCTCTATGGTTCATACCCCCCGATACTAGCCATAGATTCATCAAAATAAGCAAACAACACAGGAAAAACAGAATCTGTCAAAAACAGAATAGTGTAGCAATCTGGATAGTTCGAATACTTCGGCAACTCCAAAATTCCTGAAAAATTAGGACGACCTAAATAATTTGTGTATTGATCTACTGCAGTTAGAATTGGTATTTTATCGCTCTCTGGTAAAGAATAGAAATTATTTTCGTGAGCGCATACTTTCTGTTTTTTCAGCAAGATCAAATAACAATCACCCTAGAAGTTCCTAAAGGCTTTACTTGGCACAAACACTAATTAAAACATAAAAAACACAATCATAACAGAGGCTAGATGATTTATTTATTACTAAACAGGAACAAAATGCAAGGAACAAAAATAAAATCGGGTTGCCTCCCAACAAGCGCTATCGTTCAACGCCCCTAGCTAGGCATAAAAACAAGAATAGATCTAGGTATTGCCATAATAATGATAGGGCAAATCGTGAAAACTCATCTCATATTCCCTACATTCAGCAGCAAGTTTTCTTTGTGGCAAGCAAAAGTAATCAAAAGGACTAAATTTAATGGGACAAAAGCCCCCTAGATCAAGCTCGGGAGGCATTGGTTCCTCCTTTGGCCCCTCATATTGCACAACCAATTCATCATTATAAGCTTTCTTTTGGCAAAAAGTCATGAGCCTTTGTTCAAGAGAAAAACCTAACCCGTTGTTTTGAATAGAAGAATTATCGTTAAGTTCAGAAATTCTATTAACTAGAACATCGGTAGGAACCTTCTTTCTAAGGTTTTCATTATAAGCAACATGATCTAAAGATCATAAACGCATTATGTCTTCCTGATTAAAAAGCATAGCTTCTATGGGTGGATGGCCAGCATCCACCCTATAATGCACAAAATTTTCATTGGCTTCTTTCATAATAAATCTAAACTCATGTGGTAAAAAGATAGTAGCAGTTCGCTTAACAGAAGAATGCTCAATATTGGAAAATTCTAGAGAAATCCTTTGTATGCAAGGATGCATATGAAGAAATTATCTTTCAAGTTCAACTACGAGCAAAGATATAGCATCCGCAAGACTACTATTTCTGTGAAGAATAGATCCACCCATAGTGGGCAAAGCACCGACACAAGTAAAGAAGTCTTGAATAACTTCTTTTCCAATAATATTACCACTACCAATCCGGAACTTTTTAGTGGGTAAAATAGTAGGTTCTTCAAGAAGATTATCAAAAGCATCAAAGTTTCCCCCATTGTTACTATCATTTTCGATGATAACCTCCCTAGTTTCAGACATGATAGCAACAAACCGCACTAAGAACGAACACATACCAGGCAAGCAAAAGAAGGCGAACGAAAAAGGGCGAATAAAATGGCAAAGGTGAAGTGGGGGAGAGGAAAACGAGAGGCAAATGGCAAATAATGTAATGCAAGGGATAAGAGTTTGTGATGGGTACTTGGTATGTCTTGACTTGAGCATAGATCTCCCCGGCAACGACACTAGAAATACTTCTTGCTACCTCTTGAGAATGTGTTGTTTTTTCCTTGAAGAGAAAAGGGTGATGCAGCAAAGTAGCGTAAGTATTTCCCTTAGTTTTTGAGAACCATGGTATCAATCCAGTAGGATACTACATGCAAGTAACCTAGTACCTGCACAAACAATCAAGAACCTTGCAACCAATGCAATAAAGGGGTTGTCAATCCTTTCATGGCCACCTGCAAAAGTGAGATCTGATAAAAGATAACAGGATAAATATTTTTGGTATTTTTGTTGTATAGATTGGAAAGTAAAGATTGCAAAATAAACGGCAACAGAAATAGCTAGTTGACGGGAAACTAATATGATGTAAGATAGACCCGAGGGCCATAGGTTTCACTAGTGGCTTCTCTCAAGATAGCATATATTACGGTGGGTGGACAAATTACTGCCGAGCAATTGATAGAAAAGCGCATAGTTATGAGAATATCTAGGAATGATCATGAACATAGGCATCACGTCCGTGAGTAGACCGAAATGATTCTGCATCTACTACTATTACTCCACAAATTGACCGCAATCTAGCATGCATCTAGAGTATTAAGTTCATAAGAACAGAGTAACACATTAGGCAAGGTGACATGATATAGAGGGATAAACTCAAGCAATATGATATAAACCCCATCTTGTTATCCTCGATGGCAACAATACAATACGTGTCGGTTCCCTTTCTGTCACTGGGGTCGAGCACCGCAAGATTGAACCCAAAGCTAAGCACTTCTCCCATTGCAAGAAAGATCAATCTAGTTGGCCAAACTAAACCAATAATTCGAAGAGACTTGCAAAGATATCAAATCATGCATATAAGAATTCAGAGACGAATCAAATATTGTTCATAGATAATCTTGATCATAAACCCACAATTCATCGGATCTCGACAAACACACCGCAAAAATAATTACATCGAATAGATCTCCAAGAAAATTGAGGAGAACTTTGTATTGAGATCCAAAGAGAGAGAAGAAGCCATCTAGCTAATAACTATGGACCCGAAGGTCTGTGGTAAACTACTCACACATCATCGGAGAGGCTATGGTGTTGATGTAGAAGCCCTCCGTGATCGAATCCCCCTCCGCCGGAGCGCCGGAAAAGGCCCCAAGATGGGATCTCATGGGTACAGAAGGTTGCGGCGGTGGAAAAGTGGTTTCATGGCTCCCCTGGATGTTTTTAGGGTATAAGAGTATATATAGGCGAAAGAAGTAGGCCGGTGGAGCCACAAGGGGCCCATGAGGGTGGGGGGCGTGCCTACCCCCCTAGGCGCACCCTCCTACCTCGTGGCCACCTCGTTGCTTCCTTGACGTCCACCCCAGGTCTCCTGGATTGCGTTTGTTCCAAAAAAAGATCCTCGCAAAGGTTTCGTTCCGTTTGGATTCCGTTTGATATTCCTTTCCCGTGAAACACTAAAATAATCTAAAAAAACAGCAACTGCACTGGGCCTCCGGTTAATAGGTTAGTCCCAAAAATAATATAAAAGTGCATAATAAAGCCCATTAAACATCCAAAACAGATAATATAATAGCATGCAACAATCAAAAATTATAGATACGTTGGAGACGTATCATAACCCTCAAGGCAAACCTCCTTTACTTTATGACACTACTGATTGTGCTTTATGTTGTGTTGCTATGCAGGATCATCTTCGATATGGAAATGATGAGATGTTGGAGATCTTGGAGTATGGCTACCAAGCTGTTGACCCAAAGAATCTTACTCCAAGAGAGGTATATGACAAGAATCTCGATGACACAACAACCATATGCATAAGAAGAGGTATGGCTGACAAGCAAAGGAGACCATATACATACATATCACAAGTGCCAAGGAATTATGGGATAGCATTGTGAGGACCAAGACCGGTACTCCACTCTCCAACTTGCTCAATATGAAATTGCCAAGGGTCAATTGCAAAACTTTTGTATGGAGAAAGGTGAATCTCCCAAGCAACTACTTGAGCATCTCATGACTCTCGTCGCCGGCATTGAGTCATGTGAATGTGACAAGACTCAAGATGGATTCAACTTGACTAAGTGATTTCTCATGGATAAGTTGCTTCATGCTCTTGCTCCATATCATCACCAAATGGTGTGGTACATAAGACAACACCATGGATTCAAGGAAATGACTCCAGATGACATCATATCCACTTTCCAACTATTTGAAGAGTCAAAGGCAAATGCCACAAAACATCTTGCCATGCATGGTACCTCAACATCAAAGATCAATCTTGCATTAAAGGCCAAGCATGTATGTGAAGAAGAGAAAAGTGAAGAAGAAGAAGATGAGGAGGAGGATGGTGATGAGATTGACTCAGATGAGAGCCCGTCATATGAAGACATTGCTCTCTTTGTCAAGAAGTTTAGCGCAGGAAAATTCAAGGGAAGATTCCAGAAGATGAAAGTGAGGAAATGCTAAAACGGTGAAGAAACCAACCACTTCTCCAATGAGTGCCCTTATGAGAAGAGAGAATATAAACCAAGGTTTCCCAAGACCTTTCCCAAGAAGAAGTTGCCAAATCCTTTGAACTCCAAGCTCAAGAAGAGAGATGGGAAAGCAATGGTTGCTCATGAAGAATCTAATCCGAATGATGTTAGTGGTGTTGCCGGAGTTGCTCAAGATTCTCAAAACACCTTGAGGCTAGACAACAAGAGTGGTGATGTTGTCACCTACAACTATATGAAAGACTACAAGGGCAACTCTCACAAGTGCCTAATGACAAAAGCCGTGGTAGAAGATGGAGAGGACCAAAGCTCTCTTAGCAAGGTCAAGGTAACCCCACGATAAAACCCTCCTCTTTTCACTCCTTCTACTCCTAGTGATGAGTATCTTGATGCCAAGGATAGTTATGAGGATGATGATTTAGATGACCCTATGGTTGCTAAACTAAATAAGTTCACGTGCTTCCTCAAAGGAAAGAATCTCCCTATGTTTCATATGCTTATGGAGATGGTGAGTAAGCACACCATCACCATTAAGGAACTCGAAACCCTCGTCACCGAGGAAAAGGAAGAATATGAAATCCTTGAGGGTAAAGTCCAATATGAGGAAGCACGAAATGATGAACTATGCTTGAAAATTGGTGCAAACATTGATGTCCATACTAAAGATCTTGCCTCCTTGAAAAAGGCTAATGACTCTTGCGAAGAGTTGATGAATGATAAAAGTAAACTAGTGAAGTCTCATGCTTCTCTCTCTAAGGATTGTGAGCTCCTATCTGTGTCCCTCAAGACTAAGGAAGAAGAGCTCAGCCTTCTTACAAAGAGTTTTGAGATGCTCAATCTTACTTATCTTGAAACTCTAGCCAAGGCTTACTCTTCTCCTATTATCAATGTTGATGCTTGTACTACTAACTCTAGTAGTGATCTAGCATCTATTCTTGAAGAGAATCACTTTCTCAAGGCTCAAATCGAGAAAGGTCTCATGACATGTGCTCAAGGACAAAAGAACCTTAATGAGGTATTGAGCCAACACAATGAGGTGTTTGCCAAAGAGGGGCTCGGGTTTGACCCAAGCACAAGCAAGAAGAAGACGTCTTCTCAAAAGTGCACCACCCCTCTAGAAGAAACATTTGTATGAGAAGGGCACAAGTAGAAAGGTAAGGGTGTTTGTGGGAAGTTCACAAGGGGCATGACCACTCTCAACAAGCCAAAAGAGTTCATGCCTCCATCCTATGTACTTTGTAAGACCAAGGATGGAGAAGTTTATGCAAAATTTGTTGGTCCTCGAAATGCATCCCGATTCTATGCTATTTGGGTCCCTAAGACCCTTGTGACTAACTTGAGAGGTACCATTGCAAAATGGGTGCCTCTAACCAAGTCATAATTGTGTGTAGGTTGCTTTCTCTGGTGGAGTAAAATGGGTGATTGATAGTGGATGTACTAATCATATGACCGGAGATAGCAAATTGCTCTACGATTTCATGGAAGCTATTCAACCATTTATGAGCTTTATGTTTGGTGGAGGATCAAAAGGACAGGTACTCAGGTTAGGCAAGGTGGCTATCACAAATGACATGTCTCTTGCAAATTTCATGCTTGTCCAATCCCTTAAATACCATTTGCTTTCTGTTTGCCAATTGGCTTATGTTGGTTATGATACACTCTTTGGACTAACGGATGTGAAAGTCTTTAAGAGAGATACTCTCGAAGTGGCCTTTGTTGGAGGTTGGATGTCAAACTTTACATGGTTGATTTCTCGAAAGAGAGCACATTCCATGCAACTTGTCTAATGGCCAAGGCCGACAAGGGATGGCTATGGCATTGCCGGCTAGCCGATGTCGGCATGAGAAATCTTCAAGATCTCTTAAAGGGTAATCACATCCTTGGACTAACCAATGTATCTTTTGAGAAAGATCGTGTGTTTAGTGCATGCATAGATGGGAAGCAACATCAATCAAAGCACCCTCCCAAGAATATCATGTCTACTTCAAGGCCTTTGGAGCTCCTTCGTGTGGATCTCTTTGGGCCTTCTTCATGGGATAGTCTTGGCGGGAAAAATTATGGGCTTGTCATTGTGGATGATTACTCAAGATATACATGGTTCTTATTCCTCAAGTCCAAGGACGAGACGAAGATCACCTTCATTGATTTTGCCAACAATCACAATGCAAGTTTGACAAAGAAATTTTGGCAATAAGAAGTGATAATGGCTCTGAGTTCAAGAACTACAACTTGGAAGAATTTCTTAGTGATGAAGGGATTGAGCATCAATATTATGCTCCATACACTCCTCACCAAAATGGTGTAGCCAAAAGGAAGAATCGCACACTTGTGAAGAAGGCAAGGTCCATGTTGGATGAATACAAGTCGTCACATAGTTTTTGGACCGAGGCTGTCAACACCGCATGCCATGCATAAAATCGGCTCTTCATCCGCACCATATTGGAAAAGACTCCATATGAGCTCCTAACTGGGAACAAGCCGAATGTCAAGTACTTCCATGTATTTGGGTGCAAATATTTCATCCTCAACAAAAGAGAATGGTTAGGAAAATTTCAATCCAAAACCATTGAGGGCATATTTGTTGGCTATGGATCAAACTCTCACGCCTATAGAGTCTACAACAAACCCAATGGATGTGTTGTAGAAACTTGTGACCTGGTGTTTGATGAATTTAATGGTTCCCATGGGGAGCAAGTGATGGAAATATGCCCTAGAGGCAATAATAAAGTTGTCATTTATGTTTCCTTATATCATGATAAATGTTTATTATTCATGCTAGAATTGTATTAACCGGAAACTTAGTACATGTGTGAATACATATACAAACAGAGTGTCACTAGTATGCCTCTACTTGAATAGCTCGTTAATCAAAGATGGTTAAGTTTCCTAGCCATGGACAAAGAGTTGTCATTTGATGAATGGGATCACATCATTAGAGAATGATGTGATTGACTTGACCCATCCGTTAGCTTAGCACTTTGATCATTTAGTTCACTGCTATTGCTTTTCTCCATAACTTATACATGTTCCTATGACTATGAGATTATGCAACTCCCGAATACCGGAGGGACACTTAGTGTGCTATCAAACGTCAAAATGTAACTGGGTGACTATAAAGATGCTCTACAGGTGTCTCCGATGGTGTTTGTTGAGTTGGCATAGATCGAGATTGGGATTTGTCACTCCGTGTATCGGAGAGGTATCTCTGGGCCCTCTCGGTAATGTACATCAGTATAAGCCTTGCAAGCAATGTGACTAATGAGTTAGTTACGGGATGTTGCATTACGGAACGAATAAAGAGACTTGCCGGTAACGAGATTGAACTAGGTATTGGGATACCGACGATCGAATCTGGGACAAGTAACATGCCGATGACAAAGGGAACACCGTATGTTGTTATGCGGGTTGACCGATAAAGATCTTCATAGAATATGTAGGAACCAATATGAGCATATAGGTTCCGCTATTGGTTATTGACCGGAGATGGGTCTCCGGCATGTATACATAGTTCTCGAACCCGTAGGGTCCGCACGCTTAACGTTCGGTGATGATCGGTATTATGAGTTTATGTGTTTTGATGTACCGAAGGTAGTTCGGAGTCCTGGATATGATCACAGACATGATGAGGAGTCTCGGAATGGTTGAGACATAAAGATCGATATATTGGAAGGCTCTGTTTGGACATCAGAATGGTTCCGGGTGAGTTCGGGCATTTGCCGGAGTACCGCGAGGTTACCAGAACCCCCCGGGGAGTATATGGGCCTTAATGGGCCTTAGTGGGAGAGAAGAGAAGGCAGCCTAGGAGGGGCGCCCCCCCAAGCCCAATCCCAATTTGGTGAGGGGGCCGGCCCCCCTTTCCTTTCTCCTTCCCCCTATTCCTTCTATTCCTAGTGGGACAAGTAGAGGTCATACTTAGTGCAAAATGAAGGCTAGCAAAAGATTGAGAAGTGACCAACCAAGAAACGAATAATCTCATAAGCAAGAATTAAGCAGAATTAACACTGAATAATGCACCACAAGTAGGATATAATTTTCATTGCATGATTATTGACTTTCGTGCATGCATAGGGAATCACAAACCTTAACACCAATATTCCTACTAAAGCATAATTACTCATCAAGATGACTCACATATCACATCATCATATCGCAAAACTATTACTAAGAATCAAGTTTATTTTTTCCAATGATCTTCATGACGTTTTCTTTTACTTTATCCTTCTTGGATATCTATCACTTTGGCACTAATTTTCATGTGTTGCTTTTCATAAGCTCAAACAAATATAAGTGAAGATCATGAGCATAACAATTTTTCTTTCTCTCAAAATAGTTTAAGTGAAGCAAGAGAAAATTTCTTCAAAATTTTACTAACTCTAAAACAAATCTAAGTGAAGCAAGAGAGAATTTCTTCAAAAATAACAAAGCACACCGTGCTCAAAAAGATATAAGTGAAGCACTAGAGCAAATCCTAGCTCATAAAAGATTTAAGTGAAGCATAGAGAGCAATTCTAAAAATTCATGACATAATTTTGGCTCTCTCAAATAGGTGTGTCCAGCAAGGATTGGTGACTTAAAACACAAAATAAAACAAGCAAATACACATATCAAACAAGACTCTCCAAGCAAAACACATATCATGTGACGAATAAAAATATAGTCTCGAGTAAAATACCGATAGTTGTTGGAAGAAAGCGGGGATGCAACTCGAGGGCTTCCCCAAGCTTGGTTGGTTGCTCATTCTTGGATAATATCATGGGATGCCGGGGCATCCCCAAGCTTAGGCTCTTATATCCTTCCTTCATCCATCGTAAGATAACCCAAAACTTGAAAACTTCAATCACACAAAACTCAACAAGCCTTCATGAGATCCGTTAGTATAAGAATAATAAACCACTACTATAAATGCTGTATCAAACCAATTCATATTTTGTTCTTGCATTATATCTACTGTATTCCAACTTTTCTATGGCAAAAACTCATCAAAGAAAACCATAGAGCCATCAAAATAAGCACACAACACAAAGAAAATAGAATCTTTCAAAACAGAATAGTATGTAGCAATCTGACTATTTCGAATACTTCTATAACTAAAAAAACTCTGAGAAATTAGGACGACCTGAGAAATTTGTATATTGATCTACTGCAATTGGAATGGGTATTTTATCGCTCTCTGGTAAAAAATAAAAATTAATTTCGTGAGCGTAAAAGTTTCTGTTTTTTTCAGCAAGATCAAATAACTATTGCCCAAGTAGATCCTAAAGGACTTACTTGGCACAAACACAAATTAAAACATAAAAAACACAATAATAATAGTAGCATAATTGTGCTAACACTCAAGAACAGAAAGCAAAAAGCAAAAATAAATTTTATTCATTGGGTTGCCTCCTAACAAGCGTTATAGTTTTACGCCCTTAGCTAGGCATATAGCAATGATCTAAGTTTTGTCATCTTTGTCCAACTCTTCAATCAAACACATAGAATTCCTTAAATATTTAGCATAAAGATTTTCAATAACAACACTCCTAGGAATAAATTCAAACATTTCATTCTTGCAAAAAGGATCTCTTATCACTTCAACAAAATCAGGGTGGATACTAATCATCTTAAGATCTCCTTTATCGTTGTCACTAGAAGGTGCACCCTTGTTTCTGGATCTCCTACTCTTTACGGGAGTTTCCTCAATAATTTTAGTGGTAGTGAAATCCGTGCTTAGATTACTAAAGATTACTTCCAATTTATCAATCTGAGACGTACTTTCTTCTATTCTTTCATGGATCAAGGTACCCCTCTCTTTTAACAACTTAAAAATATCGCCCGCTTTTGACCCAAGATTAGTAGCAAAATTATGCATATTTTTATGTATAATTTGCATATGATCTTCGATGAGCATTTTCTTTTCATAGCATCTAGTCTTTCCATAACATGCTCAAGAGTCAAAATTGTTTCATTAACCATAAGAGGTGGTGAGCCCACTAAATTTCCCATAGCATTAAGAGCATCAAAAGGAGGACTCATTAAGAAATTTCCACCGGTAATCGTATCAAGGACGAATCTATACCAAGTGGTGATGCCAACATAAAAACAACGCAGAAGCACAACTGTAGATTGCTTACGGATAGATCTATTATGAGCATTGCAAATTCTATACCAAGCATCTTTTAAACTTTCTCCTTCCCTTTGTCTAAAGTTGAGAACCTCGTTCTCGAGAGTGCAAGCAGTAGAGGAGGGATTATCCATAACGACAAACAAGATCTCACATGCAAAAATAGATCCGTCAAGAAAATGGCGAACGGAACAAGAGGGGCGAATAAAACGACAAATTTTTGGGAAGTGGGCGAGAGAAAACGAGAGGCAAATGTCAAATAATGTAAATTGCAAGGAGATGAGATTTATGATTAGGAACCTGGTTATGTTGAAGATCCTCCCCGGCAACGGCGCCAGAAATTCTCCTTGATGGTAGCTGGAACTATGTTGGTATTTCCCTGGAGAGGGAGGGATGATGTAGCACATCGATGGTAGGTATTTACCTCAGTTATGAAACCAAGGTATCGAACCAGTAGGAGAACCAAGATACACAATGTAAGCAGCACCTGCACACAAATAACAACACCTTGCAACCCGGCGTGTTAAAGGGGTTGTCAATCCCTTCCGGGGTACGGCGCCTCAAGATAGGCAAGCGGACATGAGGTAAAATGTAGTAGATTGATAGATCAAACGACAAATAAAATAAATTGCAGTAAGGTATTTTTGGATTTTTGGTTTAATAGATCTGAATAAAAATGCAAAGAAAAAGTAGATCGCAAGGCAGATATATGAGAAAGAAGACTCGGGGGCCGTAGGTTTCACTAGTGGCTTCTCTCGAGAAAAATAACAAACCATCGGTAAACAAATTAATGCTGGGCAATTGCTAGAACTTCAAATAATTATGACGATATCCAGGCAATGATCATTACATAGGCATCACGTCCAAGATTAGTATACCGACTCCTGCCTGCATCTACTACTATTACTCCACACATCGACCACTATCCAGCATGCATCTAGTGTATTAAGTTCATGGAAAAACGGAGTAATGCAATAAGAACGATGGCATGATGTAGACAAGATCCGTTTATCTATATGGCAGTAGATATAGATCACATCTTTTTATCCTTAGTGGCAACGATACATACGTGTCGGTTCCCTTTCTGTCACTGGGATCAAGCACCATAAGATCGAACCCACTACTGGGCACCTCTTCCCATTGCAACATAAATAGATCAAGTTGGCCAGAAAAAAACCAAATATCGGAGAAGAAATACAAGGCTATAAGAGATCACGTATAAAAGAGATCAAAAAAACTCAAATAATCAAGATATCTTTCGATATTCTGATAAATCGACCGATTTATCGCTTACCACTGTCTGGTCGATAAGATAAATCGGCCGTTTTAAAGCCGATATGGCGATAAACTGGACGATTTACCCCTTATCATGGGTCGACAAATAAGTTCCTGATAAGCGGTATCCCTAACATTTTTTCATGGATATAAAAACATAGATCTAATCATAAACTCGAAGTTCATCGATCCCAACAAACACACCGCAAAAGAGTTACATCATATGGATCTCCAAGAGACCATTGTATTGAGGATCAAGAGAGAGAGAGATGAAGCCATCTAGCTACTAACTACGGAACCGAAGGTCTACAAAGAACTACTCACGTATCATCGGAGAGCCACCAATGGAAGTGGTGAACCCCTCCGTGATGGTGTCTAGATTGGATCTGGTGATTCTGGACTCTGCAATGGCTGGATGAATATTTCGTCGACTCCCCTAGGGTTCTGGTATTTTTGGGGTATTTATAGAGAAAAGAAGCGGTCCAGGGGGCACCCGAGCTGGGCACAACCCACCGGGGCGTGCCAGGGCTTCCTAGCGTGCCCTGGTGGATTGTGCCCCCCTCGGGGCACCCCCTAGGTGCAACTAGGGCCCATTGCCTTCCTTTTGGCCCATAAAAAATATCTGTAAGGTTTCGTGGCATTTGGACTCCGTTTGATATTGATTTTCTGCGATGTAAAAAACATGGAAAAAACAGCAACTCGCACTTGGCACTATGTCAATAGGTTAGTACCAAAAAAATGATATAAAAAGACTATAGAATGATTATAAAACATCCAAGATTGATAATAAAACAGCATGGAACAATCAAAAATTATAGATACGTTGGAGACGTATCACTCGAGTGGCCAGTCATGTTGATGTTGACAAAATTCTCACTGGCATATCGGAAGGTAGAGTCACTCGTAAACATTTGAAAAACTTTTGTGCTCACTTCTCGTTTGTGTCTAGTGTTGAGCCTTGATAACCCACAAGTATAGGGGATCAATTGTAGCCTCTTTCGATAAGTAAGAGTGTCGAACCCAACGAGGAGCTAAAGGTAGAACAAATATTCCCTCAAGTTTTATCGACCATCGATACAACTCTACGCACGCTTGACGTTCGCTTTACCTAGAACAAGTATGAAACTAGAAGTACTTTGTAGGTGTAACGGGATAGGTTTGCAAGAATATAAATAGCACATAAACAAAAACTAGGGGCTGTTTTAGGTAAAGAAGCAATAAAGTTAGTATAACGAGTGTGGAAAAGTGGTGGTAGGAGTTGCGAAATTGTCCCTAAGCAATTGGCTACTTTACTAGACCGATAGCAAGTTTTATGTGGGAGAGGCCACTGCTAGCATGTCATCCCTGACTTGGAATTCTATGCACTTATGATTGGAACTATTAGGAAGCATACACAACTACTAATGTTCATTAAGGTAAAACCCTACCATAGCATTAAGATATATTGGTCCCCCCTTCAATCCCGTATGCATCAATTTCTATGCTAGGTTGAAGCTTCTGTCACTCTTTCCCTCCAATACATAGTCCTATCAACATACAACTAACCCTATGGTGTGATCCACGTGTACGCTCATATGATGGGCACAAAATGACAGCAACATAACCACAAGCAAATTAAACCAATCATAGCAATTCACCAATTATCGATAGGACAACGAAAATCTACTCAGACATCATAGGATGGGAACACATCATTGGATAATAATATGAAGCATAAAGCACCATGTTCAAGTAGAGGGTACATCGGGTTGTGGGAGAGTGGACCGCTGTAGATAGATGGGGGAAGGTGATGAAGATGTTGGTGAAGATGACAGAGGTGTTGGTGTAGATCGTCATCACACGATGATGGCCCCGGCGGCATTCTGGCGCCACCGGAAGAGAGGGGGAGAGAGCCCCCCTTCTTCTTATTCTTCCTTGACCTTCTCCCTAGATGGGAGAAGGGTTTCCCCTCTGGTCCATGGCCTCCATGGCGGCGGAGGGGCGAGAGCCCCTCCGAGATTGGATTTGTCTCTCTCTGTTTTTGCATTCCAGATTCCGCCCTTTCACCGTTTCTTATATTCCCGGAGATCCAAAACTCCGATTGGGCTGAAATTTGGACACGATTTTTATCCAGATATTAGCTTTCTTGCGGCGAAATAAGGGCACCAACCAGCTTACGAGGTGGCCACGAGGGCCCCGGGCGCGCCTGACCCCCTGGGGCGCACCTACTGCCTCTTGGCCCCCTCGGGCATCGTCACGCGTTGATTCTTCTTCCTAAAAATCACATATATTCCAAAGAAAATCTATGTCAGTTTTTATCCCATTTGGACTCCGTTTGATACGGATTTTTCCGAAACAAAAAGCATGCAACAAATAGGAACTGGCATTGGGCACTGGGTCAATATGTTAGTCCCAAAAATAGTATAAAAAGTTGCCACAAATATATGAAAGTTGTAGAATGTTGGCATGGAACAATCAAAAATTATAGATACAACGGAGACGTATCAGCATCCCCAATCTTAATTCCTGCTCGTCCTCGAGTAGGTAAATGATAAAAAAGATAATTTTTGATGTGGAATGCTACCTAGCATAATCTTGATCATGTAATCTAATCATGGCATGAATATTAAGACACGAGTGATTCAAAGCAATAATCTATCGTTTGATATTAAGACAATAATACTTCAAGCATACTAATAAAGCAATCATGTCTTTTCAATATAACATGGCCAAAGAAAGTTAACCCTACAAAATCATATGGTCTGGCCACTCTCCATCTTCACCACACAAAATATTCAAATCATGCACAACCCCAATTACAAGCCAAGCAATTGTTTCATACTTTTGACGTTCTCAAACCTTTTAAACTTTCATGCTATACATGAGCGTGAGCCATGGACATAGCACTATAGGTGGAATAGAATATTATGGTGGAGGTTGTGTGGAGAAGACAAAAAGGAGAAAGTCTCACATCGACGCAGCTAATCAACGGGCTATGGAGATGCCCATCAATTAATGTCAATGTGAGGAGTAGGGATTGCCATGCAACAGATGCACTAAGAGCTATAAGTGTATGAAAGCTCAAACTAAAACTAAGTGGGTGTGCATCCAACTTGCTTGCTCATGAAGACCTAGGGAATTTGAGGAAGCCCATCGTTGGAATATACAAGCCAAGTTCTATAATGAAAATTCCCACTAGTATATGAAAGTGATAACTCAAGAGACTCTCTATGTGAAGAACATGGTGCTACTTTGAAGCAGAAGTGTGGTAAAAGGATTGTAACATTGTCCCTTCTCTCTTTTCTCTCTCTTTTTATTTTTTTCTCTTTTTTATTTTTTTATTTTTGTAGGCTTCTTTGGCCTCTCTCTTTTTTGGGGGAGCTTCTTTGGCCACTTTTATTTTGATAACCTCACAAGGGACAATGTTCTAATAATGATGATCGTCACACTTTTATTTACTTACAACTCAATATTACGACTCGATACTAGAACAAAGATATGACTCTATATGAATGCCTCCGGCGGTGTACCGGCATGTGCAATGATCTAGCGTTGCAATGACATCAACATCATGCTAGCTATCTTACGATCATGCAAAGTAATGTGACAATAAATTCTCAAGTCATGTATATGATGATGATGGAAGTTGCATGGCAATATATCTCGGAATGGCTATGGAAATGCCATGATATGTAAGTATGGTGGCTGTTTTGAAGAATATATAAGGATGCTTATGTGTGATAGAGCGTATAATATCATGGGGTTTGGATGCACCAGCGAAGTTTGCACCAACTCTCGAGGTGAGAAAGGGCAATGCACGGTACCGAAGAGGCTAGCAATGATGGAAGGGTGAGAGTGCGTATAATCCATGGACTCAACATTAGTCATAAAGAACTCACATAATTGTTGCAAAAATCTATTAGTCATCGAAACAAAGTACTATGCGCATGCTCCTAGGGGGATATATTGGTAGGAAAAGACCATCGCTCGTCTCCGACCCCCACTCATAAGGAAGATAATCAATAAATACCTCATGCTCCAACTTCGTTACATAACGGTTCACCATACGGGCATGCTACAGGAATCACATACTTCAACACAAGTATTTCTACAATGCACAACTACCCACTACCATGACTCTAATATCACCATCTTTATATCGCAAAACTATTGCAAGGAATCAAACATATCATATTCAGTGACCTACAAGTTTTATGTAGGATTTAATGACTAACCATGTGAATGACCAATTCCTGTCATCTCTCTAATAGATATAAGTGAAGCAAGAGAGTTTAATTCTTTCTAAAAAATATATGCCCAGGCTCTAACAAATATAAGTGAAGCAAAAGAGCATTCTACAAATGGCGGTTTTCTATGTGAAGAGAAACATGCAATCCAAACTTCAAAAGATATAAGTGAAGCACATGAAGCATTCTGTGAAGCCATACCCAAAAAATATAAGTGAAGTGCAATGATCATTCTATAAATCAACCAAGGACTATCTCATACCAGCATGGTGCAACAAAGAAAAGTGAAAACTAAATGCAAAAGACGCTCCAAGATTTGCACATATCACATGAACGAAACGAAACCGAAAACATACCGATACTTGTTGAAGAAAGATGGGATGCCTTCCGGGGCATCCCCAAGCTTATCCACTTGAGTCTCCTTGAATATTTACTTGGGGTGCCTTGGGCATCCCCAAGCTTGAGCTCTTGCCTCTCCTCCTTCTCCTCACATCGAGACCTCCTCGATCTTCGAACACTTCATCCACACAAAACTCAACAGAAAGCTCGGTAAGATCCGTTAGTATAATAAAGCAAATAACTACTCTAAGTATTGTTTCAAACCAATTCATATTTTGTTTTTGCATTGTAGCTACTGTAATATAACTTTTCCATGGCTTAATCCACTGATAGAAATCGATAGTTTCATCAAAAAAGAATCTGTCTTAAACAGGACAGTCTATAGTAATCTGAACATTCACCATACCTCTAGTACTACAAAAATTCTTAAATAATTAGGAAAAATAAAAATTTATATAGAAAGACAGTGCAAAAAGTTTCAGAATCGTTTGACGTTCCAGTAAAAAATGTAAACTCGCGCACTACAGCCAAAGTTTCTGTTTTGCACCGCACAAACCAACAAGCAATGTAAACATCCTAAAGGCGAATCTTGGCACATTATTGTTATTTTTAAACATTATAAAAGAACTCAGCAGAAATAAATGACTCTCTAAAACATCCGGGTTGTCTCCTTGGCAGTGCTTTCTTTAAAGCCATTAAGCTAGGCATATAGTGCTCAAGTAATGGATCCACCCGGATCCCAAGGTATATCAAAGCCAATTTTAATCAACAATGATTTTTGATTTAGTAGTGAGCACAAAGTAACATATATCATATAATGACGTAGTCTAACTCTGTTCCTATGCATCGGCATGTCATAAAAGAACAATTCATGCACACATAGTAAAGGCCAATGCATAGCATAAACAGTTTCTTGCAATTTTATCATATTGGAAACATGGAGAGGCTGAGATGTAGTTCCTCCCTCATAATAATTGCAAGTAGGAGCATAAAGAACATGCATATTATATTCATCAAAATTATCATGTGCAATGGTAAAATGCAACCCATCAATATAATCCTTAATAAGGGTAAACTTCTCCGATATAGTGTAGTCGGGAGAATTCAAAAAGATAATAGGACTATCATGCATGGGTGCAATAGAAACAATTTCATGTTCAACATAAGGAACTATAGCAAGTTCATCTCCATAACCATAATTCGTATTGGCATCTTGGCCACAAGAATAGCAAGCATCATCAAAAAGGGATATTTCAAAAGAATCAACGGGATCATAACAATCATCATAGCATTCATCCTTCGGTAAGCACGAAGGGAAATTAAACAATGTAAGAGTTGAAGAGTTACTCTCAATAGAAGGTGGGAACGGGTAGCTAATCCGATCTTCCTCCTTTTGTTCTTCGCTCTCCTCATCATCTTTTTCATCCAATGAGCTCACAGTTTCATCAATTTCTTCTTCCATAGACTCCGGCAAAATATTAGCCTCTTGTCGGACAGCGGAGACTTTATCAATAAAATCATCAATATCATAATTGTATTTATAATTCTCATAGCAATATTTAAGGATAGATAAATTTTCAGGTCTATAAAGTGAATCATCAAAATCTTCAAACTCTTTAAACAAAGATTCAATCTCACAAGCACCCTTAAAAGCAACAAATTCTTCTATTCATTCCACATCATAGTCATCATATATACCATTAGCATAAGAAGCTAAGGTTTCATTATCATTAAAACTGCATGAAAAGGGAAGGTGTGGAGCCTTCATCCTAGAGCAACAAGTATAATCATATCTCAAGCATAGTTGTCGAGCATACCAATGCAACATATAAATTTGATCCCATAATAATTTCCCTTTTTGAGTCAAACGATAATCCCTAAAGTATTCACGTTGACCCAAGTCTCTCCCATTACGTAATTGAATGGGGTTTTCTCAGGATTATTAAAGTAGTGCATAATATCTTTCACATAATGAGCATCGAGGGTTTTAGGAGTTTTCCCATCTCCATGAATAGCAAGTAAACTTAATTTTTTTGGTATTCCGTGTTCCATATCTATAAATAAAGATAGATAACAACTTAGAACAGAAAATAAAAATTACTTAGTGATAAAGCAAACAAGCACACACGAGAATATTCACCCCACGCTATAACTCCCCGGCAACGGCGCCACAAAAAGGTGATCAATTGTAGCCTCTTTCGATAAGTAAGAGTGTCGAACCCAACGAGGAGCTAAAGGTAGAACAAATATTCCCTCAAGTTTTATCAACCACCGATACAACTCTACGCACACTTGACGTTCGCTTTACCTAGAACAAGTATGAAACTAGAAGTACTTTGTAGGTGTAACGGGATAGGTTTGCAAGAATATAAAGAGCATGTAAATAAAAACAAGGGGCTGTTTTACGTAAAGAAGCAATAAAGTGAGTATAGTGAGTGTGGAAAAGTGGTGGTAGGAGTTGCGAAATTGTCCCTAAGCAATTGAGTACTATACTAGACTGATAGCAAGTTTTATGTGGGAGAGGCCACTGCTAGCATGTCATCCCTGACTTGGAATTCTATGCACTTATGATTGGAACTATTAGCAAGCATCCGCAACTACTAATGTTCATTAAGGTAAAACCCAACCATAGCATTAAGATATATTGGTCCCCCTTCAATCTCGTATGCATCAATTTCTATGCTAGGTTGAAGCTTCTGCCACTCTTGCCCTCCAATACATAGTCCTATCAACATACAACTAACCCTATGGTGTGATCCACGCGTGCGCTCATATGATGGGCACCAAAGGACAACAACATAACCACAACCAAATTAAACCAATCATAGCAATTCACCAATTATCGATAGGACAACGAAAATCTACTGAGACATCATAGGATGGCAACACATCATTGGATAATAATATGAAGCATAAAGCACCATGTTCAAGTAGAGGGTGCAACGAGTTGCGGGAGATTGGACCGCTGTAGATAGATGGGGGAAGGTGATGAAGATGTTGGTGAAGATGACGGAGGTGTTGGTGTAGATCGCCGTCACACGATGATGGCCCCGGCGGCGTTCCGGCGCCACTGGAAGAGAGGGGGAGAGAGCCCCCCTTCTTATTATTCTTCCTTGACCGTCTCCCTAGATGAGAGAAGGGTTTCCCCTCTGGTCCATGGCCTCCATGGCGGCGGAGGGGCGAGAGCCCCTCCGAGATTGGATATGTCTCTCTGTCTCTCTCTGTTTCTGCATTCCAGATTCTGCCCTTTCACTGTTTCTTATATTCCCGGAGATTTGGGCCGAAATTTGGACATGATTTTTATCCGGATATTAGCTTTTCTTGCGGTGAAAGAAGGGAACCAACCGCCTTACGGGGTGGCCATGAGGGCCCAGGGCGCGCCTGACCCCCTGGGGCGCCCCTGCCTCGTGGCCCCCTCGTGCATCGTCTCGCGTTGATTTTTCTTCCCAAAAATCACAGATATTCCAAAAAAATTCTCCGTCAGTTTTTATCCCGTTTGGACTCCGTTTGATAAGGATTTTCTGCGAAACAAAAAACATGCAACAGATAGGAACTGACAATGGGCATTGGATCAATATGTTAGTCCCAAAAATAGCATAAAAGGTTGCCAAAAGTATATGAAAGTTGTAGAATATTGGCATGGAACAATCAAAAATTATAGATACGACAGAGACGTATCAAGCCTCTTAAGGTACAAGATACATTGATGGACAACGATTGGCTCGTTGCTATGCAAGAAGGGTTGAATAGTTTTGAACACAACCAAGTGTGGTCATTAGTCGAAAGGCCAACTACCAAGCACAATGTCATTGGAAAAAAATGGATTTTCAAGAACAAGCAAGATGAGAATGGTGTTATCATCCGTAACAAAGCAAGGTTAGTGGCACAAGGGTACTCAGAAGTTGAAGGTTTGGACTTTGGTGATACCTTTGCCCCCATTGCCCGTGTTGAATCCATTCGCATCTTACTTTCTTATGCTGTTTTCAATGGTTTTACATTAAATCAAATGGATGTGAAGAGTGCTTTCCTTAACGGTCCTCTACAAGAAGTAGATGTATCACAACCACCTGGGTTCGGTGATCCCGATCACAAAGACTGTGTGTATAAACTTCATAAGGCCTTGTATGGACTCAAACAATCACCTCGCGCTTGGTATGATCATCTTAAGAAGTATTTACTCGATGATGGTTTTGTGAGAGGGGTGATCGATCCCACTCTTTTTGCTAAGAGGGACAAGGGTGATTTGATCTTATGCCAAATCTATGTAGATGATATCATTTTTGGTTCTCCTAACATTCATTTATGCAAGAAGTTTGCGGCCTCCATGACCAAGAATTTTGAAATGACACTCAATGCGGACTTGAAGTTCTTTCTCGGATTCCAATTTCAAGAAGGAATTTTCTTGTCTCAAGCAAAATACCTCAAGGATATTCTAGAGAAGTTTGGCATGTCTGATGGTAGTCCATGTATGACACCCATGCCAACCATAATTGTACTCACTGAAGACACAAATGGTATCCCTTTCAACCCATCTATTTACCGCACTGTGATTGGTTCATTGCTCTATCTTTGTGCATCTAGACCAGACATCATGTTTAGTGTGTGCATGTGTGCTAGATTTCAAGCTTCCCCTAGGGAAAGTCATCATAAGGCGGTTAAGCATATTCTTAGATACCTTGTTCACACCCCCAAAGTTGGGACTATGGTACCCCAAGGATGCTAAGTTTGATCTAATTGGGTACACGGATGCGGATTGGGCCGGAGACAAAGTGAATCGTAAGTCCACCTCCGGTGCATGTCAATTTCTTGGACGCTCCTTGGTAAGTTGGTCCTCGAAGAAACAAAATTGTGTTGCTCTTTCCACCGCCGAAGCTGAATACATTGCAACAGCCAGTTGTGCAACTCAATTACTATGGGTGAGGCAAACTTTGAAGGATTACGGTATCACCTATAGACACGTGCCTCTTCTATGTGATAATGAAAGTGCCATCAATATTGCTGATAACCCCAAAGATCATACTCGCACCAAGCACATCGATATTAGGTATCATTTCTTGTGAGATCATGTGGAGAAGGGTGACATTGATATTGCTCATGTGGGTACAGATATGCAACTTGCAGACATTTTCACCAAGACATTGGATGAAGCAAGGTTCTGTCAACTTAGGCGTGAACTTGGTATCTTGGAGCTTGACAACATTATGTGGAATCTAGTACCCATGCATGCATTTTCATCATGTTTTGTCTTGATGTAGGCATATATTTAGGGAGAGACGCTCAACTCATGAGTACTCTCACCCTATGTAATGGATAAAAAGAACAAACACTCTCAAAGCTACCATGTTATTCTAACTATGGTGCTTTCAATGATGGAGTAGTGATTATGCACCCAAAGTTCAAATCTTTGAAGTGCCATGTCACATATACTCACACATGGTGGCATCAGCCACCGCTCTTGCCGTTAGAACATTGTCCGAGTGATGTGTGTTATTTTTGTTGGCATAGGATACTTACTGCTTCATATTGTGTCTTTGCATCTTACTACGTTCTGAAATCATCATCTCCCTATCATTGTCATTAGCACCAATAATAGAACCTTATTCTTCTCAAAAATTCCTATGTGATTCCGGTCGTCCGGTATGTACCAGACGTCCGTAAAATCCTTTCTGTCGTCCTCATACCATACGTCCAGTGAGACCGGACTTCTGTTAATTTCAGCCCTGTCGCATCGCGTTGGACGTCCGGTTTTGCCGGTCGTCCGCTACCTGGCGTATCTGGTAGGTCTTCTCAGGCCCCAGATGTTCGGTCAATTCCTGGCCCGCATATATAAAGTGGAGTTCATTTAGAGCAGTTCCTAAACCAAAAAGTGCTCGTTCCTCATCTCTTCTCCACTACCGCCGCTCACTCTCCTTGCTGTGGTCGGGCGCCGGCCGTGCTCCTCGTCGTCTCAGTGCGGGCTGGGTCGTCCAGGTCGCCGTCGGGCCTCCCGCGCCGCCCCGTGGATCCCCTCCCCATCTTGTTCGTCCCCCCAAGGTAGCATCTCCTCTTATTCTACTCTCATCAATCGAACTTCTCTTCGATCTATGAAGGTGGATAGGTGATTTGGGTCTTCCTCCTCCTCTAGGTCGAGACGCCAAGGATCGAGCGCTCCGCACGCAAGCAGGTCACTGGTGGGCCATCTCATCCGTCTCGTCGTGGTGGCTCTGATGATTCACAAGAGCGGGATCATTCTCGGAAGCGTGCCACCCACCCTCACAGCCTGGCTAGCGACTCCTCATCGAAGGAATCCGACTATGAGGATGAGCTGGAAGATTTGGAGCAGCCCGAGTATGTTGCTATTCGCACCACTTCACACCCAAGCCAGGACATGTCGGCCCACCTTCAAGCCTCCTCCTCATCCGGTGCAACCTCAAGGTGATGCCCGTCGCATCTCTCTTGAACCTCCACTTCCTCTCGGCCGCAACATTAAAAGATTCAATGAGGTTCACATAGCTTCCTATCTTACGCTTCATTGTGATATTGACCAATTCTATGTTGTTAGCGACTCCCAAGACGCTCACTTTCGCACTAATGTCCAGGCAAACATTTTTACCACTGTCATCATTCCTAAGGGTCTATCTCTGCATGTATGCATTAACTTAGAGCATACTCGTGCTCATCCGGTGAAATATCCGGGGGGCTATTGAGCTCATCGGGTCATCTTATCTTGCTGCTCCATTGGCATTTCTGCATGATTTTAACCAAGCTGCCATTCATCTATTCTATGCCACATGTTACTTTGGTTCAAATAACACTATCACTTGGATGACCTCCAACAACGTGCTCACGACGTCTTATTCTCAATTTGTTGCTGCCCTTGGTTTTCCTGACACCGGTTTCAAAATCCATAAGGATGACCCCAACCATAGGCCCAAGGGCATTGAGGTCTGTGCAGATCTTCTCAAACCCTTAGATGAAATGACTAATGAGGAGAAACATAAGGGTCTGAACCAAGTCTCCATTTGGCGCTCTCCTTTCTACATCATCTTTCAGTGTGTCATTCGCACCATTTATCCCAAGATGGGTGACAAGGGGTCTTGCAATAGCTACTGCATCGATCTCACGCATCACCTCTATGTGTCTCCAAAGGGGAAGATCAATGTCCCTCATTTTTGTGGCATGAGATCCGTCTCACTTGTTTTCAGCACAAGCGGGCCTTTCCTCATGCTCCCTTTCTTCAGGCATTCATCGAGAGTGTAGCTCCGTTTCCCATTGCCCGCACTCACTTGCATGAGTGGTGGGTCATTCCACCTCACATGGTGGATGATTGGGTCCCCAAGGACTCTTCTGCTCTTGCTCGTCGAACTGCTGCTAGTGTTCCTCCTCCTGCTCGTTCCACTCCTTCTGGATCTGCATCATTTGGGTGCATTGCTCACTTTCTTGGGAAGGCTCACTCTTCCATGATGAAGTTGTTTACCTTTCACTGATCCCAAAATCACGATTGTCAGATTTCGGGTTCCGGCAAAACCCTCAAGGTTCGAACACTGGGGTGCGCACGAAGATCTTTCCCTTCGCTAGCTCACCCACTCCCCACGATCCCAAGGCTCAACACGTCAAACTCGAAGAACAAAGGACACAGGGTTTATACTGGTTCGGGACACCGACGTGGTGTAATACCCCACTCCAGTGTGGTGTGGCGGATTGCCTCCTGGGCTGAGGATGAACAAGTACAAGGGAAGAACAACCTCCTGAGGAGAGGTGTTCTTGAGCTCGCTGAGCTTGTGTGGTTGAGGATGACCTGAATGATCCGTCCCCTTCTAAGGTGGTGGCTAGTCCTATTTATAGAGGCCCTGGTCCTCTTCCCAAATGTAGGCGGGAAGGGATCCAACAACGGCCAATTTTGAAGGGAGACAACCAGTACAAGTTATCCTGACAAAAGGTGGTCTTCGCCTGCCAAGGGCTCTGGTGGTGACGCCGTCCTGGGCTCCATGGTGACCTCTATCCCGCCGCCCTACTGGTCTTGGTATTGTTGCACCGATATGGAAACCTTTGCTTGATGCCTCGGGACTCCTCGCCTGCGCTTACCTCTTTAGCACAAAAGAGGAAATAAGTACACTGCGCGTGCTAGCACCCGCCTGGTGCCCGCCTGGCCTTGGTCGTCATGGCTTGCGTCACAGGAACCTCGCGAGGTGCCCCTCGCCTTGATCTCTCCGCCCCTCACGAGCCAGCCTAGTGAGGCCGCCCCCGAGGAGGTCTTGCATCGTCCGCCTCGCGAGGCTTGGACCCTCGTGAGGGTCTTGAGCGTTGGCTGATGAAGATGGGCCGTACCAGGGCGCTGCTGGAGCCACGTCATGGGCCCATGCAGGCAAGTCTGGGGACCCCCGTTCCGAGGACGCCGACAACGATGTTGTCACTCGCATGGTCACTTCCAAGAATGCTCTGAAGGCTCGTCTGAGAGACTCCAGAGTTTATGATGTGAGTGACGATGAACGTCTTCCTGACGAACCACCTTCTGACTTTGGTTT
Source organism: Triticum dicoccoides (assembly GCF_002162155.2). NCBI lineage: Eukaryota > Viridiplantae > Streptophyta > Magnoliopsida > Poales > Poaceae > Triticum > Triticum dicoccoides. The sequence continues at coordinate 431,356,743 of NC_041390.1, forward strand.
TCCCTCGGGTCCTGAGTGGGCTGATTTCCTTGACGAGGCTGGTGGCAGTGGAGCTCATGATGATGATGATGATGATGATGATGATGATGATGATGCTATTTGATGATGTTATGACCCCTTTTTGGGTATTTGATGCTAAGGGGGAGTAGGCACTTATCTATGTAATGCTATGATATTAGCTTGTATCGAACAAATGTTATGTCTTTTATCGACTTATGTATGATGAACCTTTATGGAGCCTATTATGGTTTTATGTTATCTTGTTTATGAGATTTGGTTGTGTTGGTATCATATTGAGGGGGAGCTCTCTTCATGCTTATTTTATTTATGCACATGTTTAGGGGAGCTCCACAACAAATCCTTTCGATATTCAAAGTTTTTTTACACACTGAGAAGTGCATGTATGTTGTCATCAACTACCAAAAAGGGGGAGATTGAAAGTGCGAGCATGCTCTTACTCTTATTTTGAGGTTGATAACAACATGCACATTTGGACTAATCATGTTTATCAAGTATATCTCGGGATTATGTCTCAAGGGTCGTGTGTGGATCATGACTACGGAAAATATCACTCAAGAATGGAGATACAAGACAAAAGCTCTGGCCCTTTTCAGTATGTTCTTGAGTATAGGGATCCCGCACTATTAAGAGGGGATAATTAGATTTCGTTAAAGACTTGCTCAAAACCCACAAAATATCCTCTCACATCATCTCTGTTTCATCTCTAATTCTTCCTCTACCTTGTGCACAAAAACTGGTATGATTCTAAGCTAGTAGGTTCAGCTATCACCGGACGTCCGAAAGTCTACGGACGTCTGACCTCTCATAGCCTACCGGGCATTCGGCTCTCCCCAGTTGTCCGGTGCATCTTCATAGAATATAAAATAGCGGAAATACGGTCTCACCGGATGACCGGTCACCGGGCGACCGTTCTTCTCTGGATGTCCGGTATCCCCAACAGAATACTTATTAGCGGGTTTCCGACCTCACAAGATGCCCTGTCACCGGACGACCGGTGCCTTCCGGACATCTGCTGGCTGTGTGCCTCATGCTTCTTCTGTGGCCTGGATGGATTCCCATTTACCAGACGACCGGTGGCCCGGCCGGACGTCCGGTACAATCTGAGCCACCGGACATCCGTTACTCACCAGACGTCCGACAACTCATGTGTACTAAGTGGCTCAACGGTCATTTTTTACACTACTACTATCTATATCCTCCTCCCTCTCATGGGAGAAGGTTGACCATTCACTTTGAGCTTTCTAAGAACACATCTCACTCCCTCTCTTGATTCTCTACACCAAATCCTAGATCCCCAAGGGATTTGGGAACATTTGAGAGAAGTTCTCGAATCAAGTGATAGATCCACTCCTTCCCCTTCTTCTCACCAAATGAATTCGTGATTTGAACAAGTTCTTGAGCATTTCCCAACGTTCTTGTTACTCTTGGAGCTTGAAGACTCCTAGGCGATAGGAGTCTTTCAGAGAGGAACCGACCATTGTGATTACCCTCGGAAAAGTTTGTGAGGGTTTGGAGACCACCCCAAGGTCTACCACTAGTGGTTTAGAAACGCCTCTATGGTGTTGTCTCAAAGGGAGAATAAGGTGAGCCTTCGTGGTGTTGGTGTGCCTTTGTGGTAACATCCACCTCTCTAATAGTGACGTAGCTTCCCTCCAAGGAAGTGAACATCAGCATACATCCTCATCTCCCGGAGTTGCGGTTGTTCCTAACCCTAACTCTCTACTTGTGGTTACTTGTCTCTTAGCACTTACTTATATCATATTGTGCTTGCTTACTCACATACTTGTGTTACTTGTTTATCTTGCTTAGCACTTAACATCTTACTTGCAATTGTTAGGCTCACTTTCATATTCCGCATTATTGCCTAAAATTGCTAAGTAATAAGTAAAATTTGTAATTGTACCTATTCACCCCCCTCTAGGTCCATCTCGATCCTTTCAATGGTGCTTTGTCAACTAGAAGTGGGTTACTATCCGCTGGGGTTGGGGTTAGATGGGTTGTAGCTGGTTCTCTGCCCAACGGTGTAAGTGTGCAATCTGGAAGAGTCTTGATTATGTGTGGTGGGGCTAGTTTGTGGGCCAGTACAACCATGGTTCTATCTGCATCGACGGTAGCACTGTCTTTTGTGAAGAACTGGTTTTTGCACCCTTAGATACTGCCATCACCCCCTCCAATTCAAATGGCTGATAAACAAGAAAAGAAATTGAATGTATAAACATTGTATGATAGACAGATGTGGTAATTCACATATATGTTGTATAACCAAATAGGACAACATGACACAATTTCACATATATGATGCCTAACTAAACAGGATAGCATGACACAGTTTCAGATATATGATGGATAACTTAACAGGATATAATGGCATAATTCAACATATGATGAGTATATAAACATGATGACATGACAAAACTATATGATGTCTTTCTAAAATAGGCTGGGATGAAATAATTCACATAAATGTTGCCTAAGTATACAAGATGTCATGATATAATTGATTCATATACTAAGTAGTTGGCACTCGCATGTATGATCTCTAAAATAAGCAGATGGAATTCAATATTGTGCATATGGTGTCTAAACTAAGCAATATTAGACACCATATGTATGATATGAGAAATATAAACATTGCAACTTAGAGCATACACCTTAGGTGGGACATAGGACTGGTCATCTGTCTCTGAATCCTCCTCTGAGGAGCTCCCTGTAACCATCGAGATATATGCTTCAATAGGTACCATTGCCTACTCTGAAGACCTTGTTTTCACTCCTGATTTTTCCATAACCGGCCACATGAAGAGTAGTTCAATATACACAGATTGTTGACAAATGGAATACGTAATGAAAAAAAGATGGCATGAGATAATTCACATATATGATGCCTGGCTACATGGTGGTGCATAATTCACATATATGATAACTGGCTGAAAAACATGGCATTGCATAATTCACATATCTAATATAGAAAGCAAACATGACGCATTCACACAAAGCATGTCTACTCTAAGAAGATGGCATGGCAATGCAAGACACCATATGCATGATATGAGCAATATAACCCTGCCAAGTTAGAGCATGCACCTCGGGGGGGATACGACTGGTCATCTGTCTCTAAATCCTCCTCTGAGGAGATATCTGTAAGTAGCAAGAAATCTGAATTGACAGGTAGCACTGACTGCTCAGAAGACCTTGTTTTCACTCAGATTTTCCCATGACCAACTCAAATTGCTGACGCACAGGAAGAGTAGATGAATGTATAAACATTGTTGACAAATGGAATACATTATAAAAAAATATGGGGCGATACAATTCACATATACGATGACTGGCTAAACAGGATGGTATTGCATGATTCATGTATATGATGCCTGGTGAGGGAGTCCTGTATTAGGGGGTCTTCGGACTGTCGGACTATATTCTTTGGCCGGACTGTTAGACTATGAAGATACAAGATTTAAGACTTCGTCTCGTGTCCGGATGGGACTCTACTTGGCGTGGAAGGCAAGCTAGGCAATACAGATATGTATATCTCCTCCTTCGTAACCGACCTTGTGTAACCCTAGCCCTTTCCGGTGTCTATATAAATCGGAGGGTTTTAGTCCGTAGGACAACATACAATCATACCATAGGCTAGCTTCTAGGGTTTAGCCTCTCCGATCTCGTGGTAGATCAACTCTTGTAATACCCATATCATCAAGAATAAATCAAGCAGGACGTAGGGTTTTACCTCCATCAAGAGGGCCCGAACCTGGGTAAGACATCGTGTCCCCTGCCTCCTGTTACCATCAGCCTTAGACACACAGTTCGGGACCCCCTACCCGAGATCCGCCGGTTTTGACACCGACATTAGTGCTTTCATTGAGAGTTCCTCTGTGTCATCGCCGTTAGGCTTGATGGCTCCTTCGATCATCATTAGCAATGCGGTCCAGGGTGAGACTTTTCTCCCCGGATAGATTTTTGTATTCGGCGGCTTTGCACTACGGGCCAATTTGCTTGGCCATCTGGAGCAGATTGAAAGCTACGCCCCTGGCCATCAGGTTCAGGTTTGGAAGCCTAAACTATGTGCGGCCGATATCCACGGAGACTTGATCTTCAACAGATTCGAGCCTCTGCCGAGTGCGCCGCGCTGTCACGATGGGCATGATTTAGCTCTGCCACCGAACAGTGTCCTGGAGACCGCACCTGCAGCCGCCCCGACCTTTAATTTGGAGCCAACTGCACTATCTCAGGGCGGGTGGTTGGACGCCGCCACGGAGGCAGCAGCCTCAACGGAGATCGAACCAAACACCAACCTTATCCTTCGCGAGGCCCGTGACTCCCCATCGCCAGACTCTCTCCGGACTCTGGACTATCCGCGCCTCTGCCAATCGAATCCGATTGGGTGCCGATCATGGAGTTCACTGCCACGGATATCTTTTAGCACTCGCCCTTCGGCGACATACTGAATTCAGTAAGGTCTCTCTCTTTGTCAGGAGAGTCCTGGCCGGATTATGACCGGCAGGATTGGGATGCGGACGACGAAGAAATTCGACGCCCACCCACCACCCACTTCATAGCCACTGTCGATGACTTGACCGACATGATCGACTTCGACTCCGAAGACATCGACGGTATGGACGACGATGCAGGAGACGAACAGGAACCAACACCTATAGGGCACTGGAAAGCCACCTCGTCGTATGACATATATATGGTGGACACACCCAAAGAAGGCAATGGCGATGGAACAGCGGAGGATGATCCCTCCAAGAAGCAACCTAAGCGCCGACATGAGCAGCGCCACTCTAAGTCCCGCCAAATCAAAAACGGTGATTCTGGCACAGGAGATAATAACACCCCGGACAGCGCCGAAGACAACCGCCTCCAGCAAGATTCAGCACAGGAGGATGAAGAAGCCAGCCCTCATGAGAGAGCGGAAGATAGAGAGGAAGGGGATGATAATTACATGCCTCCCTCCGAAGAGGAGGCAAGCCTCGATGATGACGAATTCGTCGTGCCAGAGGATCCCGTCGAACAAGAGCGCTTCAAGCGCCGGCTTATAGCCACGGCAAATAGCCTTAAGAAAAGCAGAAGTAGCTTCAAGCTGATCAAGATCTGCTAGCTGACAGAGGGACTGAAGTCTTGGCGGCCGAGGAATATAAACTCGAACGCCCCTCCAAGAGTTACCCAAAATGTAGGTTGCTACCCAGACTGGAGGAAGAAGCGTATGACGCGGCTGATCGACCACCTCGTGGCCGCGATAGAGAGGCATTCCAGCCAAAAGCTCAACCTGCACCCCGACACCATTCAAATAAAAATGCATGGGGAAATACGCCAGACCTGCGAGACGTGTTGGAGGACAAAGAAAAACATGCAAGATCGATATACGGATCACGAGGGCACGCCACTATGTGAGACGGTAAACGTCACTCCGGATACAGGAAAAGTAAATCCGGCCGGGCCGTACACAGCGGGCAAGACTCATTGGAGCTGTGTCGCGATATAGCCCAGTACAGAGGCGCCGCACACCCCTTATGCTTCACAGACGAAGTAATGGATCATCAAATCCCAGAGGGTTTCAAACCCGTAAATATAGAATCATACGACGGCACAACAGATCCTGCGGTATGGATCGAGCATTTCCTCCTGCATATCCACATGGCACACGGTGATGATCTACACGCCATTAAATACCTCCAACTCAAACTCAAAGGACCAGCTCGACATTGGCTCAATAGCTTGCCAGTAGAGTCCATTGGCTGTTGGGAGGATATGGAAGCCACATACCTCGACAACTTTCAGGGCACTTACGTGCGACCACCAGATGCCGATGACCTGAGCCACATAATTCAGCAGCCAGAGGAATCGGCCAGGCAATTCTAGACACGGTTCCTAACAAAGAAAAATCAAATCGTCGACTGTCCGGATGCAGAGGCTCTAGCAGCTTTCAAGCACAACATCCGCGACGAGTGGCTAGCCCGGCACCTTGGTCAGGAAAAGCCGAAATCTATGGCAGCCCTCACGACACTCATGACCCGCTTTTGTGCGGGAGAAGACAGCTGGCTGGCTCGCAGTAACAACATATCAAAGAACCATAGTACTTGGGTACCAAGGACGGCAGTAGCAGGTCACGTCGCAACAATCATAAGCGCTGCATTAACAGCGACAATATCGAGGATACGGCAGTCAATGCCGGATTCAAAGGCTCTAAACCCGGTCAGCAGAAAAAGCCATTCAAAAGAAGCACTCCGGGCCCGTCTAGTTTGGACCGCATACTTGATCGCTCGTGTCACATACACGGCACCCCCGACAAGCCAGCCAACCACACCAATAGGGATTGTTGGGTGTTCAAGCAGGCCGACAAGTTAATTGCTGAAAACAAAGATAAGGGGCCACATAGCGATGACGAGGAGGAGCCCCGGCAGCCGAATACCGGAGGACAGAAGAGGTTCCCCCACAAGTGCGGATGGTGAACATGATATACGCAACCCACATCCCCAAGAGGGAGCGGAAGCATGCGCTCAGGGACGTCTATGAGTTGGAGCCAGTCGCCCCAAAGTTCAACCCATGGTCTTCCTGTCCAATCACCTTCGATCGCAGGGACCACCCCACTAGTATCCGTCATGGCGGATTCGCCGCACTGGTCTTAGACCCAATTATTGACGGATTTCACCTCACTCGAGTCCTTATGGATGGCAGCAGCAGCCTGAACCTGCTTTACCAGGACACGGTGCACAAAATGGGTATAGACCCCTCAAGGATCAAACCCACAAAAACGACCTTTAAAGGCATCATACCAGGTGTAGAGGCCCATTGCACAGGCTCAGTCACACTTGAAGTGGTCTTCGGATCCCCGGGTAACTTCCGAAGCGAAGAGTTAATCTTTGATATAGTCCCGTTCCGCATTGGTTATCATGCACTGCTCGGGCGAACCGCATTTGCGTGATTCAACGCGGTACCACATTATGCATAACTCAAGCTCAAGATGCCAGGACCTCAGGGGGTCATTATAGTTAATGGAAACACAGAGCGCTCTCTCCAAACGGAGGAGCACACTGCGGCCCTCGCAGCGGAAGCGCAAAGCAGCCTCTTAAGGCAATCCACTAGTTTGGCGTTTAAGGACCCGAACACCTTCAAGCGCGCCTGGAGTAATCGGCAACAGGACCGCCTGGCACGTTCCGAGCTCGCATAGCAATGTAGCCCCCACCCCGGCCCAAGCCAAACAGCAAAACTCGTGCCACGCGTACATAATTACGCATTAAAAATACCATGGGCACAGGTAGGGAGGGGGCACGACTACGACACGCCCCAAGACGCGGCTTAAACCGCACTAGGGGCTTCCCGCTGTGTTATTTTTCTCTCTTTCAGGACATTAATCTCTGGAAACCCTGTCCAGCAGCATGATTGCCGAACACATGATGCAGCAACCAAGGAGGCAGAAAGCTACATCACACCACGGAACTCCCAGGTGGATTACGATAACGAGTGAAATACTTGCTTTAATATTATTCCTCATCTTGCCCTTGGAGGGGACATAGTCCTAATTTTTGCTTATCGCACTACCTGTATCATTCTGCTTTAACGCACCTTTTTGAATAAACAATGCATAGCATTAAGACTATAATTGCATTCTTGTTTTTTTATATATATGTGTTCATTAATGACACCTTGCAACCGTACACTTTGGTACGGCCAATACACCAGGGGCTTAAGTACCCCACAATATGGTGTGAGAAGTCCGAACACTTTCACAAGTGCGGCACCCCAAACTTATAGCATTATATGCATCAGCTCCGAATCATGTCTTTGGTCAATAGTTGGGTTTGCCCGGCTCCCATGTTTTGGTACCTTACGTTCCGCTATATCGGCTAAGGTAGCACTAGGAGAACTACTGCGATTGTGCCCCGGTTCAGCTGGGCTAAGCACCTCAGTAGAGAAAGCTAAAACTAACTGTCATGATAAGGCGAGAGATTGGTCGCTGTTCGACAGGTTTTCGAGTCCCTAAAGACTTATGCTGGTTAGAGCGAGGAGTCGACCCTGTCTGGCTTAAGGCGTGTATCGCGCCCCGAATTCGGCCTTCCGAATACTAGGGGCTTCGCCGAAATTTAAAATTATAGAATTCTATGGCTAAGTGAGAGTGATAACGCGTTATAGTCCGATTGCCTTGTTCGTTGTGCTGAGCACCTCCCTCGAAGGACCCAACAATGGGAACAAGAGTGCTCAGGTTTATCCCGAACACCCTAGCACTCGTGGCATGGGGGAAGAAGCCGATGACTAGCCATCTCTCAGATTTGATAAATAGCCAAACATAAGGTAATATTTTAAATTCAAACAAGCGTTGCATAGCGCATATGAACAAGTTTCCATAACTACAGGATTACACGAGCAAGTTTACTGGAATATTATATCTTTCGTACACTCGTCCGCTACGAGTTGAGCACCCTTCAGGACACCCTCATAGTACATCTCGGGGTGGCGATGCTCCTTGCCCTCCGGCGGCCCTTCCTTGATCAGCTTCACGGTGTCTAGCTTGGCCCATTGCACCTTCACACGGGCGAAAGCCCGGTGTGCACCTTTGATGCAGACGGACCGCTTGACGACTTCCAGCCGTGGGCAGGCATCCACAAGCCGCCTCACCAGGCCGAAGTAGCTGTTCGGAAGGGCGTCGCCAGGCCACATCCAGACTATAAAGCCCTTCATGGCATGTTCAGCCGCCTTGTGTAGCTCGACTAGTTGCTTCAGCTGGTCGCTCAGAGGCATCGGGTGTTCGGTCCCAGTATACTGAGACCAGAACAGCTTCTCCGTTGAGCTTCCCTCCTCGGCCTGGTAAAACTGTGCGGCATCCGACATGTTGCGGGGCAAATCTGCAAATGCTCCTGGAGAGCTCCGGATTCGTGTAAGTAACAGGTAATTTACTTTCACATGCTTACTTTGCATATAAAATACCTTACCCGCCACTATCTTCTTCATCGCATCAATCTCCTGGAGGGCCTTCTGTGCTTCGGCCTTGGCACTCTTCGCACTTTCACGGGCGGTGGCAAGCTCGGACTCTCGCGTCTTCAAGTCAAGCTCCAACGCCTTGTGCTTCGTCGTGAGAGCTTGGAGCTCTTGATGCACCTCGCCCACCCGTGCCTCATGCCTTTCCCGCTCGGTGCACTCCTTGGCCGCTTTGTTTTCGGCCTCGGATATCACTTGCTTCAGGGTCGCCACCTCGGTCGTGGCCCGTGGCAAATTTACGATGATCCTATCATTTTGCAATCGCATTCTTTTTATACATATCCATACACTAGGTACTACTTACCTTTGTTCTCCTTGAGCTGCCTCTTGGCAAGGCCAAGCTCGTCCTTGGACCCTTTAAGGTCCTGCTTCAGTGCGGCGACCTCCGCAGTCAGTGCGGCAGATGCCAGCAGCGAAGCCTGCATACGCATATTGACATACTTATATTAGACTCTTGCGATATTGTTTGATCCTCTGTTCGGCTTTTCTTTGTGAACACCGAACAGAGCATCAGGGGCTACTGTCTATGCGGTAATATTTCTCCTATATTTCAAAAACTTACCTCAAAGCCTGTTAGAAGGCTGGCACAGGCTTCAGTCAATCCGCTCTTGGCAGACTAAACCTTCTGGACCACCGCACTCATAACAGTGCGGTGCTCTTCGTCGATGGAAGCGCTGCGAAGCGCTCCTAGCTGATTGTCCGGTGCCTCTGGATGGACAAAGGTCACCGGCACAGGCGTCTTGCCCCTCTTGGAAGGAGGCCGCCTGCCCGAGTCCGGAACCACTGGAGGTTCCGACGCGGTGTTCGGCTGAGTGCCAAACTCGGAGCCCTCGGGGGCTTTGCACCTCCTGCTCCCAGAGTCCGGAAGGTCGCTTTGAGGCGCCTCCGGGATTGTCTCCCCTCGACCCAGTGCCTCTTGAGACAACACCTCGGCGTTGTCCATAGGGCAAGGGAAGGTGGCGGTCGGAAGTGGATCGCTATCCATATCCGATGAGCCCAGGGAGCCGTCCGACGAAGATACGTCGATACGGGTTCGGGGCGGTCTGCACAATCATAATTCGGCGTTAGGAGAAGCAGTGCGACAAAGGAATGCTATGAGTTACTCTAGTATCCGAATACTTACGACTTCGCCAGGGGCTTGGCCCTGAGCAGCCACTCGTCCTAGCCTTCGGCGGCGGTGGTGGAATTGTCCGGAAGGAGAGTCCTTCCCTTCTTGGACCATTCGGCCCCCCAGTAGGGGCGACCTTCCTTTTCTTGTCTCCCCCGACTTGAGGGGGAGCATCTTCATCTTCCTCCTCGTCTTCGGGGGAGGAGTGTGTCGCGGAGTTATCGGACGATAAGTCCGATGACGCCTGGCATCGGGAACTCTTTCGGGTTCCCTTGGCCTTCTTGGTCTTCTCCGGCACCTTATAAGGGGTCGGAGTCAGCATCTCCGTAAGGAGAGTGTCCGCAGTGTCTTCGGGCAGAGGGGCCGGACAGTTAATTTGCCCCGACGTATCCACCCAGTCCTGTCAAAGGCATGGAGATCAGACCCCGCACATGATTAAGCTAGGGGAAATAAAATATCCTACCGGATGTATAGAACTCACCGAATGCACTCGGTGCTTCGCGCTTAGACCGCGGTCCTCGGTGATAGAGGGAGGGACCTCTGCGCCCTCGAACAACACCTTCTAGACATCCCTGTGCATCATGTCGAAGAGCTCGCTCAAAGTATGGTGCTGGGCCGGGTCGAACTCCCACAAGTTGAAGTCCCGTTGTTGGCACGGGAGGATCCGGCGGACGAGCATGACCTGGACTATGTTGACAAGCTTGAGCTTCTTGCTTGCCATGTTCAGGATACATTTCTGGAGTCCGTTCAGCTCCATCGATGAACCCCACGACAAGCCCTTCTCTTTCCAGGAAGTGAGCCGTGTGGGGAATCCGGATCGAAACTTGGGGGCAGCCACCCATTTGGTGTCGCGCGGCTCGGTGATGTAGAACCACGCCGATTGCCACCCCCTTATGGTCTCCACGAAGGAGCCTTCAAGCCATATAACGTTGGGCATCTTGCCCACCATGGCTCCGCCGCGTTCTGCTTGTTGACCGCCCACCACCTTCGGCTTGATATTGAATGTCTTTAGCCATAGGCTGAAGTGGGGGCGGATGCGGAGGAAAGCCTCACAGACGATGATGAACGCCGAAATGTTGAGAATGAAGTTCGGGGCCAGATCATGGAAGTCCAGCCCGTAGTAGAACATGAGACCGCGGGCGAATGGATGAAGGGGAAACCCCAGTCCGCAGAGGAAGTGGTGGAGGAAAACTACCCTCTCATGAGGTTCCGGGGTAGGGATGATCTGCCCCGCAGCGGGAAGCCGATGCGCGATATTCGCGGCTATGTATCCGGCTCCGCGCAGCTTTTTGATGTGTCCCTCCATAACGGAGGAAGCCATCCACTTGCCTCCCGCTCCGGACATGTTTGGAGAAGGTTGAGGAGAAAGATGTGGACTTGGGCGTTGGAGCTCGAGTGCATGAGAATGGATGGGCAAGGAGGAAGAAGGCATGGGTAGAAAAAGGTTAAGCCTTATCCCTTTATAAGGGAGGCCGAAACTATGCGCCCCCACTAGCCTGGTAAAACTCACTTATCCCCCAAGCGCCGTAATCGATGGCGCGGTTGGGTTACCCATGCCCGTATTGATGAGAACCCCGTAATAAGGGGGACACGATCTCTGCTTTGACAAGACGTGTCAAAATACTGCCTCGCGTTATGTGCGGGGCTAGTTAAAGGAAACGGTTCGAATAATCACCGGGCCATGGCATAATGTCATGTTGCCAAAACAAGTCAGCAAATTAGATTTGTGGAAATATTATTCTCTCTACGGTGGTATGTGGAATTTATTTTGCAGGGTCGGACACTATCCTGGTATTCAAACTCTTCTGTGATATGTTCGGAGGAGGAACCCGCCTTGCAATGCCGAAGACAATACTGCACGCCGGACTCATTGTCATTGAAGCCTGGTTTAGGGGCTACTGAGGGAGTCCTGGATTAGGGGGTCTCCGGACTGCCGGACTATATCCTTCGGCCGGACTGTTAGACTATGAAGATACAAGATTGAAGACTTCGTCTCGTGTCCGGATGGGACTCTACTTGGCGTGGAAGGCAAGCTAGGCAATACGGATATGTATATGTCCTCCTCTGTAACCGACCTTGTGTAACCCTATCCCTTTCCGGTGTCTATATAAACCGGATGGTTTTAGTCCATAGGACAACATACAATCATACCATAGGCTAGCTTCTAGGGTTTAGCCTCTCCGATCTCGTGGTAGATCAACTCTTGTAATACCCATATCATCAAGAATAAATCAAGCAGGATGTAGGGTTTTACCTCCATCAAGAGGGCCCGAACCTGGGTAAAACATCGTGTCCCCTACCTACTGTTACCATCCGCCTTAGACACACAGTTCGGGACCCCTACCCGAGATCCGCCAGTTTTTACACCGACACCTGGCTAAAGAAGATTGCATTGCATAATTCCCATATACTCCATCCATTCCTAAATATTTGTCTTTTTAGAGATTTCAAATGGACTACCACATACGGATGTATATAGACATATTTTAGAGTGTAGATTCACTCATTTTGCTTTGTATGTAGTCACTTGTTGAAATCTCTAAAAAGACAAATATTTAGGAACAGTGGGAGTATGATATAGAAACCAAACAGGTGGAATTCACACAAAGCAAATCTAAACTAAGCTGATGACATATAAGATGTATAATATAAGCAATGAGAGGTGCCATATGCATGATATGACCAACATCAGCATGCCAGCTTAGAGCAAACACCTCAGGTGGTAAATAGGAGTTGTCGGCTCCCTCTGAATCCCCATCTGAACAGTTATGTTCCTCTGGAATACAATCTGGAATGGCAGGAGGGGGGGGGGGACTTCGCCCACAATGGAGCGGCATATGCATGACATTATATTCCAACGCAACAGTCTTCTCTTTTTCTCTACACGTTCAGTACGATTGTGTACAATAACTGACATGCATAACAAAAGAATTAGTTAGATTTCGTAAGGCCTAAGGGGTGCATTAAGAAATCAAGACTGATGTTAGCAAACGAGTGGATAGATCCAAAACTAATGATAGCAGGTAGATTATATTTTCAGTTTAAAAAATAGACAATGGATCATCTACTATTTGTTGCCCACCCAACATGAACCACATAGAAGACCCTAGATGAACCAGATAGTAGACAGATACTATTCGTTGTTGCCTTGATATGAGACCCACGGGCATTTTAAAACTCAAGTTTGAATGATAAAGTAGAAGTTAATAATAACCAATGTATAACATAAGCAAACACGAAAGACTGCGACCTCTCTTCCGGAACTATGTAGTCCTCATGTTCATCTGCTCAGTCGATGACGGTAATGCAGTTGGCGTGGCTGCCGACAACGGGGAAGATGATCTGAGGTGGCGAAAGAAAGTCTACAGGGGGAATCTCTGCTGCAGTGAACGCTTCTGTCGATGGAGCACCTCAGGTGGGGTGGATGATGTCACGGTAGGAGCAGGACATAACACACAGAGTTTTCTTTGACACCTATCTGAAAATGAAATAAATCTCTAAGGGCTCCTTAGAATTGGAGGATTCTATAAATGCAGGGACAGGAAAAACACAGGAATAGGATAGGAATGCACGTGTAGATGTTTGGTTCACATGAATTGGAAGAACACAGGAATGGAGAAACATGGTCAAATTAAAGTCAAACCATGTGAAAATGAAAAAAATAAGAATCTTATTATGCCAGTAATGCAATTAGTCATGTTCTTCATGCATATTAATTTGAAAAGGACGTCCAACTGGATATTAAAATTCCCACCTTTTTTCTTTGAAAGAGACACCAAAGGAAAAAATCCTCCAGTTTTGCTTTGCTCCACTCCTAACCAAATGCACGAATAGTAGTACCATAGTAGTTCCATAGCAAAGGATCCCCGAGGGATCGACATGAATGTAGAGTAACAAAGCGATGCAACGAGTGTACAACCTCTTTGGCATAGCCTTGTCGACCTCAGCATCATTGGGTTGGACGTGGAGGATGATGATGCTGGTGTGACTGTTGGAGGCAGGGAAGAAGATCCGATGCCTCTGGAAAAGGCACCGAGGGTACTGCTCCGCTGTGATGGATGGTTCCATCGTTAGAGCAGCTCCGGTGAGGTGTATGGCGGCGAGGCTGAAGCAGGACAAGACAGACAACGTTAATCTGAAGTGGGACTCTAATATCATCTGCAATAGATGATGTAAAATACATCACCAAAAAGTGCTAGATGTAAAACGCATCAGCCGTGCCATGGCCGCTCCGACAGATGTTGTAAATACTGTTTACTCTGAACTTAACTGAAGAAACTAAACTTTACAGTCGAAACTGAATTTTACTGTCGAAACTGATTGAACTATTAGAAGAGCATTGCATTAGATGTTTAGGGCGTTCGAGCACTAGTAGCAGAGAAGCAGTGATCTAAATCAGAAGACGCTCGAGCAGGGAACGCACTAGCAGAGAGCAAGTTGTGCAGTAGAACTGCGAGCGAGTGCTAAAGCAGCAACTCCTGTAGCTGTCGGAGGTCGTGCAGCAGTAGCAGCGCGAGCGAGAGCAAGAGCAGAGCAGCAGCACAAATGAGAGCAAGAGCGGAGCAGCAGCGCGACCGACAGCAATAGCAGAGCAGAGCGGCAGCACGAACAAAAGCAAGAGTAGTGCAGCAGTGCGACCGACAGCAAGAACAGAGCCACAGCGCGAGCGAGAGCCGAAGCAGCAGCAGTGCAAGGAAGAGCCGGAGCAGCTGCATCTAGTGCCGGTGTGGAAGTCGCCGCCGAGGAAGCAACAACATGGGGGAGAGACATCGTGGATGAAGTGGCCAGTGACGGTGCCATTGATGGAGACCTGCCATGGCTGCTCGGTATCGAGCACTCGCATCCCCGTGAGAACGAATAAAAGATAAAACGCAGCGGTGAGTGCAGAACCTCCTTGGTGGCACCGAGTTGGCCTCGGCTTCACCGGAGGAATTGCTGAGGGTGCTGCGGTTCCAGTGGGGCAGGTCAAGACGAGGCTGTGGGGATGGAGGTGGCGCGATAGACGAGGCGAACATCAGGGCAACTCCTTGGAGGTGGAGGACGGGGCGGCTGATCCGGCAGGACGATGAGATCGATGACGGATCCTCATCCGGTGAAGTGGATGAGGGACGACGAGCTATTGCGGTGGACGACGTCATCGGGGAAGAGTCTCCGGCTGGGCGGCGGTCGGGAGGCCGACCGAGGAGCGTCGGGTTCGTGGGTTTTGGCGGCCTCCGTGTACAAAATGGGGGATGAAGGGGAAGGTAGGGGTGATACGTCTCCAACGTATCTATAATTTTTGATTGCTCCATGCTACATTTTCTACTGTTTTGCACATTATTGGGATTTATTTTCCACTTTTATATTAATTTTGGGACTAACCTATTAACCGGAGGCCCAACCCAGAATTGCTGTTTTTTGCCTGTTTTAGGGTTTCGAAGAAAAGGAATATCAAACGGAGTCCAAACGGAATGAAACCTTCGGGAACGTGATTTTCTCAACAAACAAGACCCGGGAGACTTGGACCCTACGTCAAGACACAA
>NC_041390.1:431372684-431388988 GCF_002162155.2 Triticum dicoccoides
CTCGTGGGCCCCCTCTTGCTCCACCGACGTACTCCTTCCTCCTATATATACCTACGTACCCCCAAATGATCAGATACAGAGCCAAAAACCTAATTCCACCGCCGCAACTTTCTGTATCCACGAGATCCCATTTTGGGGCCTGTTCCGGAGCTCCGTCGGAGGGGGCATCGATCACGGAGGGCTTCTACATCAACATCATAGCCTCTCCGATGAAGTGTGAGTAGTTTACCTCAGACCTAATGGTCCATAGTTAGTAGCTAGATGGCTTCTTCTCTCTTTTTGGATCTCAATACAATGTTCTCCCCCTCTTTTGTGGAGAACTATTCGATGTAATCTTCTTTTTGCGGTGTGTTTGTTGAGACCGATGAATTGTGGGTTTATGATCAAGTCTATCTATGGACAATATTTGAACCTTCTCTGAATTCTTTTATGTATGATTGTTTATCTTTGCAAGTCTCTTCGAATTATCAGTTTGGTTTGGCATACTAGATTGATCTTTCTTGCAATGGGAGAAGTGCTTAGCTTTGGGTTCAATCTTGTGGTGTCCTTTCCCAGTGACAGTAGGGTCAGCAAGGCACGTATTGTATTGTTGCCATCGAGGATAACAAGATGGGGTTTTCATCATATTGCATGAGTTTATCCCTCTACATCATGTCATCTTGCTTAAGGCGTTACTCTGTTTTTAACTTAATACTCTAGATGCATGTGTTGGGTTTCGTAGTAATTTCAAAAAAATTCCTACGCACACGCAAGATCATGTGATGCATAGCAATGAGAGGGGAGAGTGTTGTCTACGTACCCAACACAGACCGACTGCGGAAGCGCTGACACGACGTAGAGGAAGTAGTCGTACGTCTTCACGATCCAACCGATCAAGCACCGAAACTACGGCACCTCCGAGTTCGAGCACACGTTCAGCTCGATGACGATCCCCGGACTCCGATCCAGCAAAGTGTCGGGGAAGAGTTCCGTCAGCACGACGGCGTGGTGATGATCTTGATGTACTACAGCAGCAGGGCTTCGCCTAAACTCCGCTACAGTATTATCGAGGAATATGGTGGCTGGGGGCACCGCACACGGCTAAGGAATAGATCACGTGGATCAACTTGTGTGTTTCTGGGGTGCCTCTGCCTCAGTATATAAAGGAGCCAAGGGGGACGGGGGCGCCGGCCAGGAGGAGGGCTCAGGAGGAGTCCTACTCCTTCCGGGAGTAGGACTCCCCCCCAATCCTAGTTGGACTAGGATTCCCCGAGGGGGAAAGAGGGAGAGGGGGGCCGGCCACCTCTCCTAGTCCTAATAGGACTAGGGGAGGGGGGAGGCGCGTAGCCACCTTGGGCTGCCCCTTTGTCCTTTCCACTAAAGCCCATGAAGGCCCATATGGCTCCCGGGGGGTTCCGGTAACCTCCCGGTACTCCGGTAAAATCCCGATTTCACCCGGAACACTTCCGATATCCAAACATAGGCTTCCAATATATCAATCTTTATGTCTCGACCATTTCGAGACTCCTCTTCATGTCCGTGATCACATCTGGGACTCCGAACAAACTTCGGTACATCAAAATGCATAAACTCATAATATAACTGTCATCGTAACCTTCAGCGTGCGGACCCTACGGGTTCGAGAACAATGTAGACATGACCGAGACATGTCTCCGGTCAATAACCAATAGCGGGACCTGGATGCCCATATTGGCTCCTACATATTCTACGAAGATCTTTATCGGTCAGACCGCACAACAACATACGTTGTTCCCTTTGTCATCAGTATGTTACTTGCCCGAGATTCGATCGTCGGTATCCAATACCTAGTTCAATCTCGTTACCGGCTAGTCTCTTTACTCGTTCCGTAATACATCATCTCACAACTAACATATTAGTTGTAATGCTTGCAAGGCTTATGTGATGTGCATTACCGAGAGGGCCCAGAGATACCTCTCCGACAATCGGAGTGACAAATCCTAATCTCGAAATACGCCAACCCAACATGTACCTTTGGAGACACCTGTAATGCTCCTTTATAATCACCCAGTTACGTTGTGACGTTTGGTAGCACCCAAAGTGTTCCTCCGGCAAACGGGAGTTGCATAATCTCATAGTTATAGGAACATGTATAAGTCATGAAGAAAGCAATAGCAACATACTAAACGATCGCGTGCTAAGCTAATGGAATGGGTCATGTCAATCAGATCATTCAACTAATGATGTGACCTCGTTAATCAAATAACAACTCATTGTTCATGGTTAGGAAACATAACCATCTTTGATTAATGAGCTAGTCAAGTAGAGGCATACTAGTGACACTTTGTTTGTCTATGTATTCACACATGTATTATGTTTCCGGTTAATACAATTCTAGCATGAATAATAAACATTTATCATGATTATAAGGAAATAAATAATAACTTTATTATTGCCTCTAGGGCATATTTCCTTCAGTCTCCCACTTGCACTAGAGTCAATAATCTAGATTACACTGTAATGATTCTAACACCCATGGAGCCTTGGTGCTGATCATGTTTTGCTCGTGGAAGAGGCTTAGTCAACGGGTCTGCAACATTCAGATCCGTATGTATCTTGCAAATCTCTATGTCTCCCACCTGGACTAGATCCCGGATGGAGTTGAAGCGTCTCTTGATGTGTTTGGTCCTTTTGTGAAATCTAGATTCCTTTGCCAAGGCAATTGCACCAGTATTGTCACAAAAGATTTTCATTGGACCCGATGCACTAGGTATGACACCTAGATCGGATATGAACTCCTTCATCCAGACTCCTTCATTCGCTGCTTCCGAAGCAGCTATGTACTCCGCTTCACATGTAGATCCCGCTACGACGCTTTGTTTAGAACTGCACCAACTGACAGCTCCACCGTTTAATGTAAACACGTATCCGGTTTGCGATTTAGAATCGTCCGGATTAGTGTCAAAGCTTGCATCAACGTAACCTTTTACGGTGAGCTCTTTGTCACCTCCATATACGAGAAACATATCCTTAGTCCTTTTCAGGTATTTCAGGATGTTCTTGACCGCTGTCCAGTGATCCACTCCTGGATTACTTTGGTACCTCCCTGCTAAACTTATAGCAAGGCACACATCAGGTCTGGTACACAGCATTGCATACATGATAGAGCCTATGGCTGAAGCATAGGGAACATCTTTCATTTTCTCTCTATCTTCTGCAGTGGTCGGGCATTGAGTCTTACTCAACTTCACTCCTTGTAACACAGGCAAGAACCCTTTCTTTGCTTGATCCATTTTGAACTTCTTCAAAACTTTGTCAAGGTATGTGCTTTGTGAAAGTCCAATTAAGCGTCTTGATCTATCTCTATAGATCTTAATGCCTAATATGTAAGCAGCTTCACCGAGGTCTTTCATTGAAAAACTCTTATTCAAGTATCCCTTTATGCTATCCAGAAATTCTATATCATTTCCAATTAGTAATATGTCATCCACATATAATATCAGAAATGCTACAGAGCTCCCACTCACTTTCTTGTAAATACAGGCCTCTCCGAAAGTCTGTATAAAACCAAATGCTTTGATCACACTATCAAAGCGTTTATTCCAACTCCGAGAGGCTTGCACCAGTCCATAAATGGATCGTTGGAGCTTGCACACTTTGTTAGCTCCCTTTGGATCGACAAAACCTTCCGGTTGCATCATATACAACTCTTCTTCCAGAAATCCATTCAGGAATGCAGTTTTGACATCCATCTGCCAAATTTCATAATCATAAAATGCGGCAATCGCTAACATGATTCGGACAGACTTAAGCATCGCTACAGGTGAGAAAGTCTCATCGTAGTCAACCCCTTGAACTTGTCGAAAACCTTTCGCGACAAGTCGTGCTTTGTAGACAGTAACATTACCATCAACGTCAGTCTTCTTCTTGAAGATCCATTTATTCTCAATTGCTTGCCGATCATCGGGCAAGTCAACGAAAGTCCATACTTTGTTCTCATACATGGATCCCATCTCAGATTTCATGGCTTCAAGCCACTTTGCAGAATCTGGGCTCACCATCGCTTCTTCATAGTTTGTAGGTTCATCATGATCTAGTAGTATGACTTCCAGAACAGGATTATCGTACCACTCTGGTGCGGATCTTACTCTGGTTGATCTACGAGGTTCAGTAGTATCTTGATCTGAAGTTTCATGATCATTATCATTAGCTTCCTCACTAACTGGTGTAGGTGTCACTGAAACAGTTTTCTGTGATGTACTACTTTCCAGTAAGGGAGCAGGTACAGTTACCTCGTCAAGTTCTACTTTCCTCCCACTCACTTCTTTTGAGTGAAACTCCTTCTCTAGAAAGGATCCATTCTTAGCAACGAATGTCTTGCCTTGGGATCTGTGATAGAAGGTGTACCCAACAGTCTCCTTTGGGTATCCTATGAAGACACATTTCTCCGATTTGGGTTCGAGCTTATCAGGTTGAAGCTTTTTCACATAAGCATCGCAGCCCCAAACTTTAAGAAACGACAATTTTGGTTTCTTGCCAAACCATAGTTCATAAGGTGTCCCCTCAACTGATTTTGATGGTGCCCTATTTAACGTGAATGCGGCCGTCTCTAAAGCATAACCCCAAAACGATAGCGGTAAATCTGTAAGAGACATCATAGATCGCACCATATCTAGTAAAGTACGATTACGACGTTCGGACACACCATTACGCTATGGTGTTCCGTGTGGCATGAGTTGCGAAACTATTCCACAGTTTTTCAAATGTACACCAAACTCGTAACTCAAATATTCTCCTCCATGATCAGATCGTAGAAACTTTATTTTCTTGTTACGATGATTTTCAACTTCACTCTGAAATTCTTTGAACTTTTCAAATGTTTCAGACTTATGTTTCATTAAGTAGATATACCCATATCTGCTTAAATCATCTGTGAAGGTGAGAAAATAACGATATCCGCCACGAGCCTCAATATTCATCGGACCACATACATCGGTATGTATGATTTCCAACAAATCTGTTGCTCTCTCCATAGTACCGGAGAACGGTGTTTTAGTCATCTTGCCCATGAGGCACGGTTCACAAGTACCAAGTGATTCATAATCAAGTGGTTCCAAAAGTCCATCAGTATGGAGTTTCTTCATGCGCTTTACACCGATATGACCTAAACGACAGTGCCACAAATAAGTTGCACTTTCATTATCAACTCTGCATCTTTTGGCTTAAACATTATGAATATGTGTATTACTACTATCGAGATTCAATAAGAATAGACCACTCTTCAAGGGTGCATGACCATAAAAGATATTACTCATATAAATAGAACAACCATTATTCTCTGATTTAAATGAATAACCGTCTCGCATCAAACAAGATCCAGATATAATGTTCATGCTCAATGCTGGCACCAAATAACAATTATTTAGGTCTAATATTAATCCCGAAGGTAGATGTAGAGGTAGTGTGCCGACCGCGATCACATCGACTTTGGAATCGTTTCCCACGCGCATCGTCACCTCGTCCTTTGCTAGTGCCCGCTTATTCCGTAGTCCCTGTTTCGAGTTGCAAATATTAGCAACAGAACCAGTATCAAATACCCAGGTGCTACTGCGAGCTCTAGTAAGGTACACATCAATAACATGTATATCACATATACCTTTGTTCACCTTGCCATCCTTCTTATCCGCCAAATACTTGGGGCAGTTCCGCTTCCAGTGACCAGTCTGCTTGCAGTAGAAGCACTCAGTTTCAGGCTTAGGTCCAGACTTGGGTTTCTTCTCTTGAGCAGCAACTTGCTTGCCGTTCTTCTTGAAGTTCCCCTTCTTCTTCCCTTTGCCCTTTTTCTTGAAACTAGTGGTCTTGTTAACCATCAACACTTGATGCTCCTTCTTGATTTCTACCTCCGCAGCTTTCAGCATTGCGAAGAGCTCGGGAATAGTCTTGTTCATCCCTTGCATATTATAGTTCATCACGAAGCTTTTGTAGCTTGGTGGCAGTGATTGGAGAATTCTGTCAATGACGCAATCATCTGGAAGATTAACTCCCAATTGAATCAAGTGATTATTATACCCAGACATTTTGAGTATATGCTCACTGACAGAACTGTTCTCCTCCATCTTGCAGCTATAGAACTTATTGGAGACTTCATATCTCTCAATCCGGGCATTTGCTTGAAATATTAACTTCAACTCCTGGAACATCTCATATGCTCCATGACGTTCAAAACGTTGTTGAAGTCCCGTTTCTAAGCCGTAAAGCATGGCACACTGAACTATCGAGTAGTCATCAGCTTTGCTCTGCCAGACGTTCATAACATCTGGTGTTGCTCCAGCAGCAGGCCTGGCACCCAGTGGTGCTTCCAGGACGTAATTCTTCTGAGCAGCAATGAGGATAATCCTCAAGTTACGGACCCAGTCCGTATAGTTGCTACCGTCATCTTTCAACTTTGCTTTCTCAAGGAACGAATTAAAATTCAACGGAACAACAACACGAGCCATCTATCTACAATCAACATAAACAAGCAAGATACTATCAGGTACTAAGTTCATGATAAGTTTAAGTTCAATTAATCAAATTACTTAAGAACTCCCACTTAGATAGACATCCCTCTAATCTTCTAAGTGATTACGTGATCCAAATCAACTAAACCAGAACCGATCATCACGTGATGGAGTAGTTTTCAATGGTGAACATCGTTATGTTGATCATATCTACTATATGATTCACGCTCGACCTTTCGGTCTCCGTGTTCCAAGGCCATATCTGCATATGCTAGGCTCGTCAAGTTTAAACTGAGTATTCTGCATGTGCATAACTGGCTTGCACCCGTTGTAGATGGACGTAGAGCTTATCACACCCGATCATCACGTGGTGTCTGGGCACGACGAACTTTGGCAACGGTGCATACTCAGGGAGAACACTTCTTGATAATTTAGTGAGAGATCATCTTATAATGCTACCGTCAATCAAAGCAAGATAAGATGCATAAAAAGATAAACATCACATGCAATCAATATAAGTGATATGATATGGCCATCATCATCTTGTGCTTGTGATCTCCATCTCCGAAGCACCGTCATGATCACCATCGTCACCGGCGCGACACCTTGATCTCCATCGTAGCATCGTTGTCGTCTCGCCAATCTTATGCTTCCATGACTATCACTACCGTTTAGTAATAAAGTAAAGCATTACATCGCGATTGCATTGCATACAATAAAGCAACAACCATATGGCTCCTGCCAGTTGCTGATAACTCGGTTACAAAACATGATCATCTCATACAATAAAATTCAGCATCATGCCTTGACCATATCACATCACAACATGCCCTGCAAAACAAGTTATACGTCCTCTACTTTGTTGTTGCAAGTTTTACGTGGCTGCTACGGGCTTAAGCAAGAACCAATCTCACCTACGCATCAAAACCACAACGATAGTTTGTCAAATAGACTCCATTTTAACCTTCGCAAGGACCGGACGTAGCCACACTTGGTTCAACTAAAGTTGGAGAGACAGTCGCCCGCAAGCCACCTATGTGCAAAGCACGTCGGGGGAACCAGTCTCGCATAAGCGTACGCGTAATGTTGTTCTGGGTCGTCTCGTCCAACAATGCCGCCGAACCAAAGTATGACATGATGGTAGGCAGTATGACTTATATCGCCCACAACTCACTTGTGTTCTACTCGTGCATATAACATCAACATAAATAACCTAGGCTCGAATGCCACTGTTGGGTTTTGTAGTAATTCCAAAAAATTTCCTACGCACACGCAAGATCATGTGATGCATAGCAACAAGAGGGGAGACTGTTGTCTACGTACCCAACACAGACCGACTGCGGAAGCGCTGACACGACGTAGAGGAAGTAGTCGTACGTCTTCACGATCCAACCGATCAAGCACCGAAACTACGGCACCTCCGAGTTCGAGCACACGTTCAGCTCGATGACGATCCCCGGACTCCGATCCAGCAAAGTGTCGGGGAAGAGTTCCGTCAGCACGACGGCGTGGTGACGATCTTGATGTACTACAGCAGCAGGGCTTCGCCTAAACTCCGCTATAGTATTATCGAGGAATATGGTGGCTGGGGGCACCGCACACGACTAAGGAATAGATCACGTGGATCAACTTGTGTATTTCTGGGGTGCCTCTGCCTCAGTATATAAAGGAGCCAAGGGGGAGGGGGGCGCCGGCCAGGAGGAGGGCGCAGGAGGAGTCCTACTCCTTCCGGGAGTAGGACTCCCCCCCCCAATCCTAGTTGGACTAGGATTCCCCGAGGGGGAAAGAGGGAGAGGGGGGCCGGCCACCTCTCCTAGTCCTAATAGGACTAGGGGAGGGGGGAGGCATGCAGCCACCTTGGGCTGCCCCTTTGTCCTTTCCACTAAAGCCCATGAAGGCCCATATGGCTCCCGGGGGGTTCCGGTAACCTCCCGGTACTCCGGTAAAATCCCGATTTCACCCGGAACACTTCCGATATCCAAACATAGGCTTCCAATATATCAATCTTTACGTCTCGACCATTTCGAGACTCCTCGTCATGTCCGTCATCACATCTGGAACTCCGAACAACCTTCGGTACATCAAAATGCATAAACTCATAATATAACTGTCATCGTAACCTTAAGCGTGCGGACCCTACGGGTTCGAGAACAATGTAGACATGACCGAGACATGTCTCCGGTCAATAACCAATAGCGGGACCTGGATGCCCATATTGGCTCCTACATATTCTACGAAGATCTTTATCGGTCAGACCGCACAACAACATACATTGTTCCCCTTGTCATCGGGATGTTACTTGTCCGAGATTCGATCGTCGGTATCCAATACCTAGTTCAATCTCGTTACCGGATAGTCTCTTTACTCGTTCCATAATACATCATCTCACAACTAACATATTAGTTGTAATGCTTGCAAGGCTTATGTGATGTGCATTACCGAGAGGGCCTAGAGATACCTCTCCGACAATCAGAGTGACAAATCCTAATCTCGAAATACGCCAACCCAACATGTACCTTTGGAGACACCTGTAATGCTCCTTTATAATCACCAGTTACGTTGTGACGTTTGGTAGCACCCAAAGTGTTCCTCCGGCAAACGGGAGTTGCATAATCTCATAGTTATAGGAACATGTATAAGTCATGAAGAAAGCAATAGCAACATACTAAACGATCGCGTGCTAAGCTAATGGAATGGGTCATGTCAATCAGATCATTCAACTAATGATGTGACCTCGTTAATCAAATAACAACTCATTGTTCATGGTTAGGAAACATAACCATCTTTGATTAACGAGCTAGTCAAGTAGAGGCATACTAGTGACACTTTGTTTATCTATGTATTCACACATGTATTATGTTTCCGGTTAATACAATTCTAGCATGAATAATAAACATTTATCATGATTATAAGGAAATAAATAATAACTTTATTATTGCCTCTAGGGCATATTTCCTTCAGTCTCCCACTTGCACTAGAGTCAATAATCTAGATTACACTGTAATGATTCTAACACCCATGGAGCCTTGGTGCTGATCATGTTTTGCTCGTGGAAGAGGCTTAGTCAACGGGTCTGCAACATTCAGATCCGTATGTATCTTGCAAATCTCTATGTCTCCCACCTGGACTAGATCCCGGATGGAGTTGAAGCGTCTCTTGATGTGTTTGGTCCTTTTGTGAAATCTGGATTCCTTTGCCAAGGCAATTGCACCAGTATTGTCACAAAAGATTTTCATTGGACCCGATGCACTAGGTATGACACCTAGATCGGATATGAACTCCTTCATCCAGACTCCTTCGTTCGCTGCTTCCGAAGCAGCTATGTACTCCGCTTCACATGTAGATCCCGCTACGACGCTTTGTTTAGAACTGCACCAACTGACAGCTCCACCGTTTAATGTAAACACGTATCCGGTTTGCGATTTAGAATCGTCCGGATTAGTGTCAAAGCTTGCATCAACGTAACCTTTTACGGTGAGCTCTTTGTCACCTCCATATACGAGAAACATATCCTTAGTCCTTTTCAGGTATTTCAGGATGTTCTTGACCGCTGTCCAGTGATCCACTCCTAGATTACTTTGGTACCTCCCTGCTAAACTTATAGAAAGGCACACATCAGGTCTGGTACACAGCATTGCATACATGATAGAGCCTATGGCTGAAGCATAGGGAACATCTTTCATTATTATAAGGAAATAAATAATAACTTTATTATTGCCTCTAGGGCATATTTCCTTCAGCATGCCAGATAGCGGTCGATGAGTGGAGTAATAGAAGTAGATACAGACAGGAGTCGGTCTACTTGTCTCGGACGTGATGCCTATATACATGATCATACCTAGATATTCTCATAACTATGCTCAATTCTGTCAATTGCTCAATAGTAATTTGTTCACCCACTGTAGAATACTTATGCTCTCGAGAGAATCCACTAGTGAAACCTATGGCCCCGGGTCTATCTTTATCATATTAATCTCCTACTACTTAGTTATTTCCTTTGCTTTTTTACTTTGCCTTTATTTTACTTTGCATCTTTATCACAAAAATACCAAAAATATTATCTTATCATATCTATCAGATCTCACTCTCGTAAGTGGTCGTGTAGGGATTGATAACCCCTATTCGCGTTGGTTGCGAGGATTTATTTGTTTTGTGCAGGTACGAGGGACTCGCGTGTAGCCTCCTATTGGATTGATACCTTGGTTCTCAAAAACTGAGGGAAATACTTACGCTACTTTGCTGCATCATCCCTTCCTCTTTGGGGAAAACCAACGCAGTGCTCAAGAGGTAGCAAGATGGATTTCTGGCGCCGTTGCCGGGGAGGTCTACGCAAAAGTCAACATACCAAGTACCCATCACATACCCTTATCTCCCGCATTACATTATTTGCCATTTGCCTCTCGTTTTCCTCTCCCCCACTTCACCTTGCCGTTTTATTCGTCCTCTCTCTCTATCCTCCCTCTCTTTCTCAATTTGCCTCTTTTTGCCCGCTTGTTTTTTGTTTGCTTGTGTGTTAGTTTGCTTGCTTGTCACGATGGCTCTACCTAAATTTGGTGACCTTCACCTTAAAAGGTTAGAAGAGATCGAAAGCAATGTCAGAAGTTTCAAGGATTTGCAATTTGAACATAATAGTTTCTTCAGAAACAAGCTTAAGGAATAGAAAAGTTTTATGAATAAAGAGCTTGACAATATGTCTAAAGAATTCGATGGTTTAGGATCCCAGATTGCTCGTCTTGAGAAATTAACTACTGAAATTTCGGATAAGCAGGCCACCTTAGTTAATAGGATGGCCGCTAAACCAGATTGCTATGAAAATAATGATGAAGATCTAAAAGTCAATGATGTGTCCCCTATAAAATCTTTGTTTTGCAATATGAATCTTGATAATGATGGGACTGAATATGATCCACCTTTACCTAGAAGGCGTTCCAAGAATTCTTAATTTTTTGATCTTGATGCTAAAATTGATAAAACTGGGATTGAAGAAATTAAAACCCTAGATGTTGCTAATCCCACTATTATGGATTTCAAGGAATTTAACTATGAAAATTGCTCTTTGATTGATTGTATTTCCTTGTTACAATCCGTGCTAAATTCTCCTCATGCTTATAGTCAACATAAATCGTTTACTAAACATATCGTTGATGCCTTGATGCAATCTTATGAAGAAAAACTTGAATTGGAAGTTTCTATCCCTAGAAAACTTTATGATGAGTGGGAACCAACTATTAAGATGAAAATTAAAGATCATGAATGCTATGATTTATGTGATTTGGGTGCTAGTGTTTCCACGATTCCAAAGACTTTGTGTGATTTGTTAGGTTTCTGTGATTTTGATGATTGCTCTTTAAACTTGCACCTTGCGGATTCCACTATTAAGAAACCTATGGGAATAATTAATGATGTTCTTATTGTTGCAAATAGGAATTATGTGCCCGTAGATTTTATTGTTCTTGACATAGATTGCAATCCTTTATGTCCTATTATTCTTGGTAGACCTTTCCTTTGAACGATTGGTGCAATTATTGATATGAAGGAAGGAAATATTAGATTCCAATTTCCATTAAGGAAAGGCATGGAACACTTTCCTAGAAAGAAAATTAAATTACCTTATGAATCCATTATGAGAGCCACTTATGGATTGCCTACCAAAGATGGCAATACCTAGATCTATCCTTGCTTGTTATGAATAGCTAGGGGCGTCAGGCTGATCTTCAACCTCCTCCACATTAATGTGGTTCACTTGTCCCCTATTGATAGGGTTCGGCTTCTTCCCAGAGCTTCCATTGCCATTTCCATTCTGGCCTTCGGGACATTCATTGGCATAATGTCCGGTCTTGGAACACTTGAAACAAGTGACTTGACTCAGATCTCTCTTGGTTGGGGTCGATGGGGTGGTCCGGTTCTGGCCCTTGCTTCCTCCATTCCCATTACCATTCTTGTGGCCATTATGGTTGTGCAAACTACCTCCTCCATGGGTATGCTGAAACTAAAATCCTGGTTTAGGGGCAAAACAAGGCTTCTGCTGGGCTCCAGAGTTATACTTCCCCTGTCCATACTTCCTCTTACGGGTCTCAATCTGCTGTTGCTTCCCTTCAATCATGATGGCACAATCTACCAACTCCTGATAGTTGTTGAAACTTGCTACCATCAACTTCATGCTTAGTTCATCATTCAGTCCTTCCAGAAACATCTACTGCTTAGTTGCATCCGTAGCAACGTCATCTGGGGCATAACGTGCTAACTTGCTGAAATCGTCAACGTACTGGCCAACTGTCCTTCCTCCTTGGCGTAAGTTGCGAAACTCACGCTTCTTTATGGCCATAGCTCCTGCTGAAACATGGGCAGTGCGGAAAGCTTGCTGAAACTGATCCCATGTGACAGTGTCAACTGGGTAAGTGGCTGTGAAATTCTCCCACCATGCTGCCGCGGGTCCGTCAAGATGGAGAGCGGCAAACTTCACTTTCTCACCATCCGTGCAACCTGCAGTGGTCAACTCCCTTCCTATCTTGCGGAGCCAATTGTCTGCTACTATTGGCTCGGTGCTATTGGAAAACACCGGCGGGTTCAGCCTAAGGAAACGGGCTAGGTGGTCAACAGGTGGTGGTGGTGGTGGTGGGTTGTTGTTGTTGTTCTGCTGGTTCTGGACTAACATCTGCATCAATTGATTCTGCTGCTGGATCAACTGAGTGAGCTCCGGTGGAAATCCATTGTCACGTCTCGGAGGCATCTGAGGGTTTAGAAGAGACGAGAATTAAGAATAGAGTGAGGTCTAAAGGGAAAACACTACCCCAAATGCACATGAGCAAATGCACACAAAATCACTTCATTCAATCAAACAAGGGCTTACAAATGGTCTAAAACTATCGCAAAAGTGCTCGAACTATTGTGTTTACATGGGGAAAATACTACTACTTTCTGGTGGTCATCTAGAAATTTGAATCGATGGAAGACTCCATGATATCTGCTCCAGCTTCGTCTTCAAAGTCGGGTTCACTTGGACCCGAATCGGTGTCGTCGATGATGATGTAGTTGTCCGGACATGCGACATACTCGTCCTCCTCCTTGGATCCTAACTTCCTCTTGAGTTCTTCAATCTCCTGCTTAAGATCGCCATTGTGTCTTGCTAGAGCTACGATCTCGTCCATGTAGTCCTTGCGTGTAGACTTCAGTTCTCCTTCTAGCTCGATGATCCTTGCCTTCGCATTCTTCAACTCTATCGTATCATTGCACATCTGGTTCTCGTGGCGTCGAATGTGCTGGTTTAACTCCTGGATGAAAGATGCAATGGACCTATCCTTCTTGGTGCTGACTAACTCCCATTGTTCATCTCGGCGTCCGCAAATCTGGTAGATAGTGTCCTTAAGGTCTTCTTGGTAAACTTCTCCAATGCGTCCCATGGTGATATGAGCTGCCATGCTCCTTCCCAGACTCCAGGTTGGTGCATTTAAAACACTATCTATAGGCTTCGTGATTGGCACGAATGTCCTTCCCGGAACGTGAGCTTGAATCTTCCAGCGCTCCTCTTCAGGCAGAGTGGCATTGAAAGTTCCCGTGAAGCTTGGTAATCCAATGTTCAGGTACTTGGTGACTTCCTTCAGGTGAAATCCAAATGGTGTGCCTTCATCTGGTTGGGCGTACTTAATCTTCGCGTGCGTCATCCTAAAGAGTAGAAAAGATGAGGAGTTAGAAAATGAGAAGAGAATGGTGATCTATGGCTTTAACTTAGTGGTCGTGTCCTACAGTCAGCGTGTGCTCTGATACCATCTCTGTCGCGACCCAACCCGAATGGATCAAGCGCTCTGTGCTCAGGTGTCATCCCTGGATCAGTAATGCTGACACCACACAGTACATCGAAGGATTTATAGCAGAGTGGCAATCACACACTTATTACATCGTTGTCTCAAAGAGACCTTATTACAATAAATATGGCTTAAGGCCATCTAGTGTCGATAACAGCGGAAGACTTGGAAGATAAATGGGTCCATCAACTCCAACGGCATCACTGAGTATAGAACCACGACCTAAAAGCACTTTACTCGTCGTCTGAAAAGTCTGCAACATGAGAAGTTGCAGCCCGAGAACGGGTCAGCACATGGAATATGCTGGCAATGTAACACATAGAGAGTAATGGAATGAAACAGCTATACTATATGCATATATGGCTGGTGGAAAGCTCTATGGTTACAGTTTTGCGTAAAGCCAGTTTTTCCCTACTGCAAAGGAATAAATTTATTTAACTATCATGGTGGTTGTGAAACATCGAGAATGGTTGACAGCATTCCGATCCCAATTAAGTGAACAATTAAAACCCAACAACTTCAATTAGAAGTAACATGTTGAGATTCACATGATATTCAAGTACTAGATACTCAAGTTGTCCATAACCGGGGACACGGCTAATTATGATTAGTTTGTACACTCTGCAGAGGTTTGCGCACTTTTCCCCACATGACTCGATCGCCTCCGTTTGTTTTCTCGCACTACATGGTGTTTGAGAAACGGATGACCGAGACATAGTCTTTCAGAAGCACTAGCACCTTACATGTGGGGTAGACCGTACCACCTACAACCCCTGCATCTGCTAGTCCACCCCGTA
This sequence comes from Triticum dicoccoides, assembly GCF_002162155.2. NCBI lineage: Eukaryota > Viridiplantae > Streptophyta > Magnoliopsida > Poales > Poaceae > Triticum > Triticum dicoccoides. The sequence goes on from NC_041390.1 coordinate 431,387,742, forward strand.
AGAGTTCGCACAACTTAGTCAACTATGCCAGAGCCCATAGTAGCATGTGGCTGCACACGGAAGTTTCTAGCATGAATTATCTTATGATCCCTTTGAGCCTGGGTGGCGGTCCAAAAAAACAGGCAAGTCCTGATAGACATCAGGTGCCTCAATCCACCCAGATGTGTGTTTAAGTTGCCACCTTAGATAAACCATTAAAATTAATAAACTCACATCTGTCATGGATATCACTCACCCAATCCACGTCTACTAGCATAGCATGGCATAATAAGCAAACGTAGAAGTAACTCCCAAAGGTTTCATAATAATACAGGTAATAGGTACTACCTCATCTACTTCCCGTCCCACAATTTAATTATATCCTAATCATGCAATGTGTGAGGATTGATCTAATGCAATAAAACATGGGTTGTAGAAAAGGTATGATCAAAGTGTTACTTGCCTTGCTGATGATACGCGAGACCTAGGGTTTCGAAGTAATAGGCGGCGCAATCCGGGTGATCTAACGCAGACAAACAACAAGCATACAATAAGTACTCATCTAATGCACAGGTAAAACTCGAACAAGAGAACGAACCAGGTAGTTCAACTTAAGAACTCCGGTTGCAAAGAAAGAACGAACCGAACAAAGAAATGGAAAACAAACAGCGGAAGAAAACAACTCGATTCTAGCAAGTTGAAACTAGGTCAAATTTTACCAGGGCAAAAACTTGTTTAAGTTGATTAGACGGAACGGTGGTTTCAAAACGAAACTCCAGGCGCTTGAATCACCTGATTCCGATAAACGAGCGAGAAGATAAACTAGAACGAAGATCGGATCTGAGATCACGATCGCGGAAAAGACGCGGAATAAATCCGACGAAAAGAAAAGAAGAACGGTTGAACGGACAGACGTTCGTTAACCTAGAAGAATCCAGTGATCACGTTCGTTAGGACGAACGGTCCGGCGAACGGTCCAAAGGCAACTAAATCGGAAAAGAAAACGAATCCGATCTAGGGTTTCGGAAAAGAAAACCGAACGAAAAACCGATCTAGAAAACCGGAATGGTTTAGAGAAGAACCGGAAAGAAAACAAATCAGAAGAGAAGAAAAGAATCGGAACTATTAGAAGAAAACGATCCGAGGAAAAGAGACGCGGGGCAACCTCGACGAGGTCTCCGGCGAGGGGCTCCGGCGGCGTGGGCAAGGTGCGGCGGCGGCGCGGGCGTGGGGTGGCGCGGCAGCGGCGGGTGAGGGGCGCGGCTTGG
>NC_041390.1:431389298-431460952 GCF_002162155.2 Triticum dicoccoides
TGTTGGGGTATTTATATAGGTGAGGGGGGGATTTACTTTGGGTAGGGGACAAGAAATAGAGAGGAAAAGGAAAACGAAACAAAGGAAAGAAAAAGAGGAAACAGAGTAGGACTAAAGAAAACAAAACAAGGAAAGGGGAGGGGCTAACCCTAGAGTCCAAGCCGGACTCGGCTTTAGCAAGAGGCGAGGCGGCGGCCTGGCTGGCGCCTGGCGCGCAGCGCGCACGCGCGCAGGGGCTGGGAGGCGGCTGCGGTGGCCGGCTGGCTGGGCCTTTGGCTCGGCTGGCCTGGCTCTTTTTTTTAAACGGTTTCGCGCGCAGAAAAACACAGAAAAGAAAATCTAAACGGGCTCCAAAAATTCTAAAGTAAATTTTCCCCGACTCCTAAAAATGAGTCGAACAAAATGAACTTTACTCCGGACCTAAAATGCAATTCTTGAAAACACGCATTTTTTCCTATCCAAATAAAATGCAAACAAAACTCCGGCAAAACCAAAATTGATCTGTTTATTAAATCTTCATTTTTCCTAGATTTGGGAAAGTCATATTATTCCCTCTCTCATATATTTTAACACCAGAAAATAATTGAAGATAAAATAAATAAATCAAATGATCCTCTTTTCAAAATTTGAGAAAACTCAAATATGAAAATAACGAAATCTCCAACTCTCTCCGAAGGTCCTTGAGTTGCGTGAAATTTCTAGGATCGACCAAAATGCAAGAAAATATGATATGCATGATGATCTAGTGTATAACATTCCAAATTGAAAATTTGGGATGTTACACCACAACTTTCTGTATCCATGAGATCCCATCTTGGGGCCTGTTCCGGAGCTCCGCCGGATGGGGCATCGATCACGGAGGGCTTCTACATCAACACCATAGCCTCTCCGATGAAGTGTGAGTAGTTTACCTCAGACCTACCGGTCCATAGTTAGTAGCTAGATGCCTTCTTCTCTCTTTATGGATCTCAATACAATGTTCTCCCCCTCTCTTGTGGAGAACTATTCGATGTAATCATCTTTTTGCGGTGTGTTTGTTGAGACTGATGAATTGTGGGTTTATGATCAAGTCTATCTATGAACAATATTTGAATCTTCTCTGAATTCTTTTATGTATGATTGGTTATCTTTGGAAGTCTCTTCGAATTATCAGTTTTGTTTGGCCTACTAGATTGATCTTTCTTGCAATGGGAGAAGTGCTTAGCTTTGGGTTCAATCTTGCGGTGTCCTTTCCTAGTGACAGTAGGGGCAGCAAGGCACGTATTGTATTGTTGCCATCGAGTATAACAAGATGGGGTTTTCATCATATTGCATGAGTTTATCCCTCTACATCATGTCATCTTGCTTAAGGCGTTACTCTGTTTTTAACTTAATACTCTAGATGCATGCTGGATAGCGGTCAATGAGTGGAGTAATAGTAGTAGATGCAGGCAGGAGTCAGTCTACTTGTCTCGGTCGTGATGCCTATATACATGATCATACCTAGATATTATCATAACTATGCTCAATTCTGTCAATTGCTCAACAGTAATTTGTTCACCCACCGTAGAATACTTATGCTATCGAGAGAAGCCACTAGTGAAACCTATGGCCCCCGGGTCTATCTTTATCATATTAATCTCCTACTACTTAGTTATTTCCTTTGCTTTTTTACTTTGCCTTTATTTTACTTTGCATCTTTATCACAAAAATACCAAAAAATATTATCTTATCATATCTATCAGGTATCACTCTCGTAAGTGGTCGTGTAGGGATTGACAACCCCTATTCCCGTTGGTTGCGAGGATTTATTTGTTTTGTGCAGGTACGAGGGACTAGCGCATAGCCTCCTACTGGATTGATACCTTGGTTCTCAGAAACTGAGGGAAATACTTACGCTACTTTGCTGCATCATCCCTTCCTCTTCGGGGAAAACCAATGCAGTGCTCAAGAGGCAGCAGGGGGGAGCCATGGCTTAGGGACACGCTTGTCCAAAATGTAGGGTAAGTTACCAGCGTACCCCTACCAGTTTTGACACCGCAACATCGAGCCAACATTTCCGGCTGAGGGGTAGAAGGGGGATTTCGTTTGTGTGGGTTGCGGGACTGATTTCGTATGAGGAGGGAGTTTTCGCGCGCGTCAAAATTTCAGGGCAACAAGGCGCGGCACGGATTGAAGAGGCAGGAGTTTCAAAGCAGATGAGACAAAAGATACTCGATCTTGAAAATTTCAGGATAACAAGGCACGGATTCCTTGTTCGGTAGAACAAACTTAACATGTACAAAAACAATTCATACAAGACACAAGATAGTCATGTCCCCTTTTACTATATTGCTATAAATGTCATTGAAAAAACTACAAGAAAAATGTAAAATAATCGGGAGAACAAGATTACCCTGTACAGTACCAAATCGATTCGCACTTCCCTCAACAACAACAAAAAACAAATCAATTCCCACCAAAAGAAAGACTCGTGTCCCTTTTTATATGATTACAAATGCGGGATCTCAAATTTCAATTTTTGAATCCGCGTTATGTTGCATTCGAATATATTATCTTGTGGTTTATAATGGATGTAGTCCTACATTTTGATCTTCGATCATATATGAACATTTTACTCCACCCTATGAACATATATACTGTCGTCTACCATATGGACTCAATTTGAATCAATTTTACTTATTTGAATACGATTGTTGTCAAGTTATACAATAATTTCAATATTATCTTGAGAACAAAAAACATGCATATAGAAGTAATCATATTTCACTATGAACTACATGTAACATACAATCTCCAATTCAAATATTTGTATCCATTTTATGTTGAATTCAAATCAGAGTACACTAGTCTAGGTGGAGAGATGTTCCGGATAATCTAAACCCTATTTTCATATGTATAATTTTTGGCTAAATTGGGACAAGTTTTGGTATAAGTTTCTCTCAACAAGCCTTGTGGTTCCGAGAGGAACGTGTCACCTTTGTGTGCAAAACGATATATGCTGCATCCCCTAATTTTCTTTACAGAGGCAACATAGAAATATATGAGTGCCCTGTTAAATTTTGGAATTATTCCGGGTTCGTTTGGCCTTTTTATACATTAATTGAGTTTTGGACATTTAATGTGCATAATCCAAATTTGAACTGCAAGCACATGCTCCGGTGCACCAAAGTTGGTTGAAAAATCACATGTGTGTCCTTGGCATGAATTTCTAGGTCCCATGCAAGAAATGGGAATGAAATTCTAACATCTGGGGGTCGTGACTCGGCCGAGAAGATCGAGAAACTTGGTTTTAAAATTCATGTAAATCCAAAACTCACCTAGAAATCATGAAAATTGGCATGGTGTGATGTCATGGCACTAACATGTTGTGGTAAAAAATTGGGCCAATTTGGAACAAGTTTTGGTATAAGCTTCTTGCAAATCGGAGCTTCTCTCAAGAAGGCTCGTGGTCGTGAGAGGGAACGTGTCACCTTTGAGTGTGAAACGATATACGCTGCCCCCCCCCCCCCGAGTTTCATTATAGAGGCAACATAGAACTACATGAGTGCCCTATTAAATTTTGGAACTATTCCAGGTTTGTTTGGCCTTTTTTTATAAATTAATTGAGTTTCTGGTCATTTAATGTGCATAATTCAAATTTGAACTACAAGCACATGCTCCCGTGCACCAAAGTTGGTTGAAAAATCATATGTGTGTCCTCGGGTGAATTTCTAGGTCCCATGCAAGAAATGGGAATGAAATTCAAACATTTGTGCATCATGGCTCGCCCAAGAACATTGAGAAACTTGGTTTTAAAATTCTTGTAAATCCAAAACATGCCTGAAAATCATGAAACTTGACATGGTGTCATGTCATGGTACTACCATGTTGTGGTAAAAAAGTTGGCCGAATAGGAACAAATTTTGGTATAAGCTTCTTGCAAACCGAAGCTTCTCTCAATAAGGCTCGTGGTTCTGAGAGGGAACTTGTCACCTTTTAGTGTGAAACAATATACGCTGCCCCCCTTGAGTTTCTTTACAGAGGCAACATAGAACTACATGAGTGCCCTATTAAATTTTGGAATTATTTTGGGTTCGTTTGGCCTTTTTATACATTAATTGAGTTCCTGGTCATTTAATGTGCATAATCCAAATTTGAACTACAAGCACATGCCCCCATGCACCAAAGTTGGTTGAAAAATCACATGTGTGTCCTCGGGTGAATTTCTAGGTCCCATACAAGAAATGGGAATGAAATTCAAACATCTGGGCATCGTGGCTCGGTCGAGAACATTGAGAAACTTGGTTTTAAAATTCTTGTAAATCCAAAACACGCCTAGAAATCATGAAACTTGGCATGGTGTCATGTCATGGTACTACCATGCTGTGGTAAAACAAATGGCCGAATAGGAGAAAGTTTTGGTATAAGCTTCTTGCAAACCGGAGCTTCTCTCAAGAAGGCTCGTGGTTCTGAGAGGGAACGTGTCACCTTCGAGTGCGAAACAATATATGCTGCCCCCTCGAGTTTCTTTATAGAGGCAACTAGAACTACATGAGTGCCCTATTAAATGTTGGAATTATTTCGGGTTCGTTTGGCCGTTTTTATACATTAATTAAGTTTCTGGTCATTTAATGTGCATAATTCAAATTTGAACTACAAGCACATGCTCCCATGCACCAAAGTTGGTTGAAAAATCACATGTGTGTCCTCGGGTGAATTTCTAGGCCCCATGCAAGAAAATGGGAATGAAATTCAAACATCTGGGCATCGTGGCTTGGCCGAGAACATTGAGAAACATGATTTTAAAATTCTTGTAAATCCAAAACACGCCTGAAAATCATGAAACTTGGCATGGTGTCATGTCATGGTACTACCATGTTGTAGTAAAAAATTGGCAAAACAGGAACAAGTTTTTGTATAAGTTTCTTGCAAACCGGAGCTTCTCTCAAGAAGGCTCGTGGTTCTGAGAGGGAATGTGTCACCTTTGTGTGCATAATTAAAATTTGAAATACAAGCACATGCTCCAGTGCACCAAAGTTGGTTGAAAAATCACATGTGTGTCCTCGGGTAAATTTCTAGGTCCCATGCAAGAAATGGGAATGATATTCAAACATCTGGGCGTCGTGGCTCGGCTGGAAACATTGAGAAACTTGGTTTTTTAATTCCTGTAAATCCAAAACACGCATGAAAATCATGAAACTTGCTTGGTGTCATGACATGGCACCAACAAGCTGTGGTAATTTTGTTGTCCGATTTGCGAAGGGGCACACATTAACAATCAAAAAAGTCATTTTGGAACAAGTGTCATCACGTTACAATTGGAAACACAAGTATTATTGAAACAGCGGGCGTTCTATTTACCATTTACGTGCCGCCACGCATCTCGTTTTTTTATTAGCCAGGAGGCATCGTGCAGGGTAGCTATTTGAGTACGGCAGGCGTGCGACCAGACCCCTATGTGTGCTTATTGGGAGGAGAGCCCTTTGACCTCCATCTACCGTCCACCTCTCTCCCAAGGTCTCCATTAATGGCACCCGAGCCTCTGTTTAATGGCATGGCTATGTCTCACTCAACCGAGATTTAAGAGAGAAAAAAGAAAATCTGATTTTTTTGCACGGATCTTGATGTAAGATCCGACGGACCTATATAGCATCTACTACGACTTATAGCAAGACTAATGAATATATAAGGACGGCAACAGTGGATAATAATTGTATTACATAATTAGTAAGGTAATTAAAAAGCCACATGCGGCTACGCCTGAAATACACAAGGGAAAAAGAAGAAGGAAGACAACGATATGGCTCGCTGATCTCTACTTTCTTGATGCGTTGCTGCAGGCCGTGGGAACTAGTCTCCATGGCAAGCGGCGATGAGCTCTATTGTGTCCTCAAGACGCTGCTTGAGAGCATCCATGGATTCCTCCACCAGCCTTTGGCGCTCGATGCGGAGCATGTCATTCTCGTCCATAAGTTTCTTGACGATGACGTTGGTCCTCTTCAACAAGGTACTGGTCTCCTCCCGGTGCTCTGCGCTTCGGACGATCTTCACCCTCAGCAGGTCGCGCTCGGCCCGGAGCCTCTCATTGCCCTCCCTTCGTTGCCGGATGACGCCGGTAGCCTGTTCAAACAAGGCTTTCATGTCGTCCTGGAACCTCGCCCAGCCGAAGATGTGATCCATCTGGCTATGGACGATTGCATGCATGTGCCTATAAGAGTCGTCGCCTGCCCGCGAGACATTTTCCCAGGCCGCCGCGGCGCGGCGGAACACTCTGCTGCATTAGCGGCGTGGCGGGACCTCTCTGCTGCTTCCGCGGCGCAGCCGGACCAGTCTGCTGCATCAACGGCACGGCGGGACCACCGTGCTGCTTCGACGGCGCGACAGGACCTCTGTGCTGCTACTTCCACACGGCGGGACATGTTGGTTGCTTTCGCGATGAGGCGGGACATCTCTCGTGCTTCCGCTTCCATGCTCGCCTCTCCCTGGTGCTAATCTCTCGACCCGGAACTCATGCTGGCCATGGCAGACGTAAGGGTAGGATGCTAAATTACTTGTTTGTTTTTGTGGATGAGGAGTTAAGGAGGAATGTGCAGTCATCTTGGCATAGTAGTATTTATAACCGAGTACTAATATGCTCCTAAGTGGGAAACCATTTAGGTTGTGATCAGTGTGAAGAAGTTTGCAATTAAATATAGCGTGGTAGTAGTAATTTGGAATGTGACGAGATGCAAGCTCAAAATTTATTGATGGGTCTAGTTTCGAAGTGTGGCACTATTCCCAGATGGCGTAACGTGGGCACGTGTTCTCGGCCATGGTGTAGCATATGCCATGGTAGTTCTTTTTCTACTGCTGTGTACGTGCAATAACTGGCACCGTCGGATACATATCTTACGGTTATTGGGGCGTTCGACAGGAATAGCCTCATGGCGAGCTATAGACTAGTCTTTTTTCAGAAGCATTACACCTATCTCTCAGGACTTCTCGCGTGCACCATATCTAGCTCCCTAGGTCGATGCCACCCACATACACTTGTACTCTGAGTTTAGTACATTATACAGGAAGAGAAGAGATGCACGCACGCGCTCGTCCTCTCTCACACACGCATCTATAGCTATGAATTGTAGTGTTCTCAACCATCCGATTGGCTCTATCATAGGTTTCACATTCTTCCTTGGCCTTGAGAATGAGAAGTTTAAAACACGGAAGCTAAGCTGGGGGCGCGAGGTTTTGGTTAATGTGTGGGCCGCACACGGAACCAACACGCCACGAGCTTCGTCTGCCTGGTGCGCATGCAATCGGGTGAGGTCTCCAAGTATAGAGACAACCAGGCCCTCCTTGGTATCTGTGCCTCGACTTAGGCTGGTCATAGTGGATAGTAACATAGACTAGTACCAACATGCATATGTTACTAGTCTATGTTACTACCTTCATAGTGGGTAGTGTCAGTATGTGATAACATAGTTGTCTTCATTTATTACTTTGTAGATTCATTTGGCATTGGAAAGCGCTATGTAATGGTAACATATTTATGTTACTCTATTTGCCTCTCTCCTCATTAATTACTTGCCACCTCATCATTTTTTCTTATGTGGCATCTATGTTACTACCTAATATGTTACTCCCACTATGACCAGCCTTATGCGCAGAGAAATTAGGATGAGAGGGAGTACTACTACTAGTAGTACTACTACTTTGATGTGTCGCGTCAACTCGCACAAGGATGCAACACTTCCTGAACAAACAAGCATACAAGCTGTTAGACTTCTTATAAGTTGTTATACTTCCTACCCAAAGGATCTTTATATCCAACATACACAAAATATCCGTTCGACTGTTGGAAATTACTTTAACTACTGATTTGATGTCAAAGTAATTGTTGCATCGCCACCAAAACCCACCATCTCTTAAGCTAAAGTAGACCAAGCTAACCCCTATATTAGCATATTACTAAGACAAACAGAAGGCACTGTAGAATCATTTAGGACGTGAGCTTGTCAATCTAAATGTGGAGGGACACCAGCTTAGCCCCGGCCAGCAGCTTGGGCGGAACTATGAAGAAGGTCAGCTCCTGCATGGCGACATCGCCGCGATCCTTGCTGCTTGTCACCTCCATTTCCACCTTGATGGCATTGGTCCTGCCTTTGGGCTCCCCTGGTGGGCTGTTCGCCCACAGCCTGGCCACATAGTGCGACAGTGGGGACGCCCCCGCTCTGATGCAGACGACCGACACGACAATAGGCGCGCCGATGTCGAGCATGCCGCCGACCAAGAAAAATGCACGGCCGTCCTCCTCCGCGAACAACAAGAGCCGTGGCTCCGCCAGTGGCACTTGCAGCTGGAGCTGTTGGGGAATGTAGTAATTTCAAAAAAATTCCTACGCACACGTAAGATCATGGTCACGTATAGCAACGAGAGGGGAGAGTATTGTCTATGTACCCTCGTAGACCGTAAGCGGAAGCGTTATGAGAACACGGTTGATGTAGTCGTATGTCTTCACGATCCGACCGATCCAAGTACCAAACGTACGGCACCTCCGAGTTCAGCACACATTCGGCTTGGTGACGTCCCATGAACTCCGATCCAACAGAGCTTTGAGGGAGAGTTCCATCAGCACGACGGCGTGATGACAATGATGATGATGCTACCGATGCAGGGCTTCACCTAAGCACCGCTACAATATGACCGAGGTGGATTATGGTGGAGGGGGGCACCGCACACGGCTAAAAGATCAACTGATTAACTTGTGTCTTGGGGTGCCCCCTGACCACGTATATAAAGGATCAAGGGGGAAGGCCGGCCGGCCCTAACAGGGCGCGCTAGGAGGAGGAGTCCTCCTTCTAGTGGGAGTAGGACTCCTGTCAGTGTCAAAACCGGCGGATCTTGGGTAGGGGGTCCCAAACTGTGCGTCTAAGGTGGATGGTAACAGGAGGCGGGGGACACGATGTTTACCCAGGTTTGGGCCCTCTCGATGGAGGTAATACCCTACTTCCTGCTTGACTGATCTAGATGATATGAGTATTACAAGAGTTGATCTACCAGGAGATCGTAGAGGCTAAACCCTAGAAGCTAGCCTATGGTATGATTGTATGTTGTCCTACGGACTTAACCCTCCGGTTTATATAGACACCGGAGGGGGCTAGGGTTACACAGAGTCGGTTACAAGGGAGGAGATCTACATATCCGTATTGCTAAGCTTGCCTTCCACGCCAAGGGGAGTCCCATCCGGACACGGGACGAAGTCTTCAATCTTGTATCTTCATAGTCCAATAGTCCGGCCAAAGGATATAGTCCGGCTGTCCAGAGACCCCCTAATCCAGGACTCCCTCAGTAGCCCCCGAACCAGGCTTCAATGACGATGAGTCCGGCACGCAGATTGTCTTCGGCATTGCAAGGCGGGTTCTTCTCCAAATTCTGAATATCTGCTGAGTAGTGTTCGGCTCCCCATAAATGTTGCACTTCTTGGCTTCCGTGCCCAATAAGGGCTATCTTCCACGTGTCGAGCGAATGCGAGGAGCCAGGGCATTTTTACATTCGCCACCCTAGCCATGTAAGTAAACTATCTATTAAAGAGACGGGGATTCTTAGATCCACACCACACCATCCTCCCACGGCGAGTATCCATCGGAGCGTGCTCGGAAAAATCCATGCCAACATGGCCGGCCATCGCAGCTCCTCCTCCCTCTCCCGTAGCCCTAAGCCCGGAGATTGGGAGAAGTGTTCCGACCCGCACATCCTATTAGTAGAGTTACAGACCCAGGGATTTCTCCCTCCAGCGTATATGGTCCCCGTTCAAGCCGGGCTTGCCACCTATAATGGAGGGGAGCAAGCGCAGAGCTTCCCCAATCCCTCTGCCAGGACCGGATTTTCAGGATATTAATTTCCCAGAAAATGGCCCTTGTGCTCACCAGCCCCAGGATTACTGTTAGCTGATGAGGCACCAACTTGATACAGAAACTGCAAGGAAAATACAAAATATGTAGTACAAGACCATTCTGGCCTATGAGTACAACAAATGGTTTCTAGAGGTTGATGGCGGAAGCGGTTTGCGGATCATCAGCGTCTATGGGACTCCATTTCCCACATGAACAACTGACCTGGATAACTCCTATCTTCACGAGGCTGCTATCACCATTGCGTAGGTTCCGGGGTTCTCATCGCGGCGCTCCTCTCCACGGAAGAAATCTGGCCAAGACAATAGCCAGGGACTAGCCAGTGAGTACTTTTGAATGTACTCGCAAACATTATGAACACAGGTATAATATAACAAATGATACTCATGCTCTGAAATATTCTACGATCACACGTCCATTACAAAATAAACATCCATGATGCACGCAGCAAGTTATTCATCTACAACATGAATATGCCGTAAGGGAGTAGAAACAGAATGCACCGATCGGGTGTCTGAAGCAACACCTCGAAAGGATAATAATATAAAGCATGCCTCAGTCGGGCATCTGAGCGACATCACATAAACGGCTTATAAAAGCAATAAGTAGCAAACGTGCCACAGTCGGGCGTCTGTGCGACACCACATAAAGAGCTTATAGAGTAAATAAATAACAAGCACGCCATAGTCGGCCGTCTCAGCAATGCCACATAAAGGGCTTTATAAAGTAAATGAATAACTAGCATGCCACAGTCGGGCGTCTCTGCGACACCACATAAAGGGCTTATAAAGTGATCTGAATGACAAGCATGCCACAGTCGGGCGTCTCAGCGACACCACATAAAGGGCTTATATGAGAATAATCACAGTGAATATCCAGGAGGTAGAACTGTCCCAGGGATACTCAATAATTCAAATAATGTAAATGGTTAGTCCATAATAATAGTAATCATAATCATCATGAGTCACATGTCATGATCCATGTTTTGGTTTAGCCATCTTTCCTCCGAAGACCGACAATAGGACCGACAGTTGACCCATCCCAGACTGTAGTCCTTAACCATGGACACGGCTATTCGAATAGATATAATCTCTCCAGAGGGTGTACTCTTTACCCACTAGCAACAGATTCCTTTAGTCCATCGGGACTAATTTTGCCTACGGTCTTTTAATTGAAAACACACCTGACCGCACACACCAGCCTAACTTACCGGTGTCTGGAAATAACCCATGACACCCGTTAAGCGAAACTCTAAGTGGGGAGGCTACAACCTCGACTAGCATGGGATCACAAAATTTATAACGCGCGCAAACTAGGGGAGCTACCCCCTTCGGCTCCAACCGAAAACACCCATGCCCCCGGACCAGGTGGCATGCCTACCGGATGCAGCCGGTATCTTCCACCATGGCCTCTCTGTATGGTGTGTGATAGGGAAGGGGTTGACAACTTACTGAACCGTACCCTACCTATGGCAGGGACAAGTGGTAGTACGAAACAAGTATGGGGGTTACTAGAACAAGACTTGATCTATGGTCGACTCAGGAGGTTAAAGCATTACCTACATGATAAGCATAAGAAGTATATTTCATACCAATCAGACAGAATCACTGCTCATCGAACCCCACCATGCCTTACCGAACATAACTGTCTGGACGAAAAACTAGGGACAAGCTCGTGTCTACCCAAGACAGTGGCTTTCCCGGATTCCATCCGTTAGGCATGAAAGGCAGACGAGGATGACTACTATCACAAACATATCGAATACCAACAGCATGGGATCATCAATATGCACTTATGAGTATGATCTTATCATCGCATAAAATAACGAAAACTCCGAGACAAGGTGGTGTTGTAACCGTATCAAACAACACATGACAATATTATGCCAGGGTTCAGAATGCTTGCCTTGGAGAGTATGTAAGTGGGGGTGCACTTTTTTCGAAAGTTTGCTTCCTTCTTCAAAAATCCTATTCTGAAAAAATTCAAATCAGCACATAGTTTCAAAACAGTACAAAAAAGTTGTTTGGAAATTTTACAAATAAACATGAAAATAAACTAGACAAAATTTGAGAAACAACAGAAAAAGAATCAAATCAATTGGACTTATATTAAAAAAGTTATAGCCAGTCAAAGTTTAGTCAAAATCTGTTTTTAATAAAAATCAGAAAAAGAAAACGTTTCAGGGAGCTTATGCTTTCCTCTTAGCGAATACGTATTCTGTGGAATACGCTTCCACTTAAACTGGCGCGGGTCGTCTCTGGGTCACTGACAGTGGGTCCCTTGGGCCCACTGGTTAGGTTTGACCAGTCGCCCGTGTCTTCTTCCTCCTCTGTCCGAGCGAAGGCGGTGTTCCGGCGATCACCGTCGATGAACGGCGGCTCCCCACTGGGTTCCGAGGGCAGGGATGGATCCGCTAGTCCAGGGCGGTCCTCCCAGTGGTCGAGATGGTGGCGGGGACGAAGGGAGTCACCGGCGGCGAGCTTTGCGGCGGACGGCAACTTCTGGTGGATTGGGGTTGTCGGTGTCAAAACCGGCGGATCTCGGGTAGGGGGTCCCGAACTGTGCGTCTAGGCGGATGGTAACAGGAGACAAGGGACACAATGTTTTTACCCAGGTTCGGGCCCTCTTGATGGAGGTAAAACCCTACTCCTGCTTGATTAATATTGATGATATGGGTAGTACAAGAGTAGATCTACCACGAGATCAAAGAGGCTAAGCCCTAGAAGCTAGCCTATGGTATGATTGTTGTTCGTCCTATGGACTAAAACCCTCCGGTTTATATAGACACCGGAGAGGGCTAGGGTTACACAGAGTTGGTTACAATGGGAGGAGATCTACATATCCGTATTGCCAAGCTTGCCTCCCACGCCAAGGAAAGTCCCATCCGGACACGGGACGCAGTCTTCAATCTTGTATCTTCATAGTCCAAGAGTCCGGCCAAAGGTTATAGTCCGGCTATCCGGACACCCCCTAATCCAGGACTCCCTCAGTAGCCCCCGAACCAGGCTTCAATGACGATGAGTCCGGCGTGCAAATTGTCTTCGGCATTGTAAGGCGGGTTCCTCTCCAAATTCCGTGTACCTATTTAAATAGTGTCCGGCTTCTTGTGAATGTTGCGCTCCTTGGCTTCCACGCCCAATAATGGCCACTTTCCACATGTCAAGCAAATGTGAAGAGCCAGGGTGTTTTTACATTTACCCTCCTAGCTGTGCAAATGAGCTGCCTATTAAAGAGACGAGGATTCAGATCCAAATCACACCATCCTCCCTTGGCGAGCCTTCATTGGAGCGCATCCGACAGAGATCCATTCCATCATGGCCGGTCGATGCAACTTCTCCTCTCGCTCCCCTAGCCCCAAGCCTGGAGATTGGGAGAGATGTTCCATCCCGCACAGCAAATTAGTGATGCTTCAGACCAAGGGATTTCTTCCCCCAGCATACATGGTCCCGGTTCGAGCCGGGCTCGCCACCTATAATGGCGGAGAGCAAGCAAAGAGCCTTCCCAATCCCTGTAAGGGGGAGCGGGTATGCCTTGTCCCTCATTTGGTAAGAGGGCTCGGATTTCCAATTCAGTTGTTTCTCCGGGGGCTCCTGGAGTTCTACAGCCTCCAATTTCCCTTTGTGAGCTGTTTTTGGGCTGTGAGGCTCATTTCGCGCTGTTGAAGAAGTTGTTCTTCCTTGTGCCCCGTTCTCACGAGGGGTCAATATATCAAGTGGGCGGAGCCGAAGTGTAGCGTATTGCCGGGACCAGATATCTATCCGGAACCCCAAAAAAGACGTCCGAAGACTGGCCTTCAGAATGGTTTTATATAGAAGACGTCCCCTCCCGGACCCTATTCGAATCGGCCTCCCTGAGTTCGACAACGCTCCTTTGAAGAAGAGCCAGAGCTGGCGTCCACGGAGCCCCCAGGAAGAAGATGACAGGGACGTTCTTTACCTAATGAGCCGGATAAGTTTGTTAGCTCGATCGGGATTGACCATGATCGAGGTCATGGCCACATGTATTATGCGGAGGGTGCAGCCGCTTCAGTATACAGGCCACCCCATGTGGGATTTCAACGGGGAGGATGACGCCACTCGCTACGGCCGTAAAGGGCTAGAATCGGTTGCTGCTCTAATAAAGATCTTATCCACTTTGTACAAGGGAGAAGAGGAGGAATTCCTCCGCGTCAACCCGCAGGGCGGATTTTCTATGTACAATCCTCCGAGCTGGGTAAGCGAACACTTCTTCTCGCCCATCGTTTCATATTCCCATAGTTAAGTATTCAGTCTAGCGATCTCAACGCAGGAGCTGCACCAGGCTATAAGGGAGATAAACAACCCTCCTACACAACCCGAGGACCCGGAACGGTCCCTTGACCCGGCCTCCCAAGAGGATCCGGACATATCTGTGGAGCTGATCGATGGGGTATTTTACCAATTGAGCAATGACAATGCCTTGGTGGCCATTACGGCCGATTACCCTGGGCTACTTCCAGCCTCACAGGTAACTGAGACCGAAGTCCCAGTACTTTGAAAAGGGATCCGTCCTTGCGTGTTTTTGATTACCGTATAACAACCGTGTTTTGTAGGGGAGGTCCTCGAGGCGGAAGGCCGAGCCTGCGGCGACTAGCCAACAAGGGGCCGCGAGGCTAGGCAGGCTGAAAAGACACGCAGTCCGGATTGAGACACCGGCGCAGCGGTATGGCACGCCGTCTTTATTCCAAGACATTATTCTCAGAGGCATACTAACGCCCATGCCTTCTTTTTAGGAAAAAGAGCGCTCGTTGGACTATATCCGGAGAGGCTACTAATCGCGCCTCCACCAGCCAGGCTCCAAGGCCGGATTCGGAGGCGGGAACGAATACGAGGCGTGCGCCGGGCGCTCCTCCGACAGAGGATGCGGATAGACTGTCCGCCACCAATTCCAAGGTGGAAAGTGCCATGAACCACATGCGTCGCTGGACTGTTCTTCGTGACGCTTGTTGCTCCCAAGAGGCATCGGATGCCTTCAACTCGGGAGATGCGTACCTCCGTGCCGCTCAAAATGGTCTAGTCAGAGCCACGGAGCAGTATGTAAAATACATACGGGTGAGAAAATTTGGTGATTATATATATCAGTAGCCCCTGAGACTTGAAACAGTTAGAATAACTGATTTAAGGATCATTTGTTATGCAGGTTCTTATAGAAAAGAATACCCAACTGTCCCAGGAGCTGGAAGAGTGCAAAGCCCAACTTCAGGATGCACTGGCCGCAGCAGGGGAGCCCAAAGAGACCCCCTCTGGTAATATATCCTTCAAATGATAAGTATCATATAAAGTGCGGCGTATATGCAGATCTGACGATAAAATTGCAGATGACGTTGAGTAAATCCGGATAAGCAACAGCTCCTACGCCAGCTGAAGGCCGATGAGAGTGTGCTTACGAGGGTGAGGCAGGAGAAGAATGATCTCCTAGATGCCAACACCAAGGTAGGCGTGGAACTAAAGGATGTTCGTGCCCAACTGTCGGACTCTGTTAAGGAGAATCGGCATCTTCGACGTCGCATATTTAGTAAGTGCTTGAACGAACTTTGAAAAAGAGTTCGGTGATGAAGTTGGCTGACAGAGTTATGTTTGTAGGTATGCTAACAGGTCGTCCTGCAAAGGAAATGCCCGGTTCTACGGGTGACCTTCTTCCCGAGCTTTCACAACTGCACGAACGAGTTCGGTAAGTGATGCAAGGCGTAGCCCAGGCCTTGTGGCCGTCTGTCTCCGTACCCGAAGGACTTGGAGATCTTGCGGAGAAGCTGAAGGGAGCTCGGCAGCGCTTCTGATTATGGAAGATATCGGCCTGCCGTCAAGGTGCCAGGGAATCCTGGGCCATGGTGAAGACGCGGTACACGAAGGCTGACCCAAACCACCTGGCCGAGGTCGGACCTATGGGGCCCGATGGGAAGGAGATCCCTGTGAGCTTAGTGTACGGCCAAGTAGAATTGGCCGCAAAGTATTCCCAACAGGATTGTAGACTAGACAACCTATTGGATGGTATTGAAGAGGAATTCAACCAGTCAAATTGACTATGTAATTTAAAGTGACATGTATAATGCCTCCTAGCTGGATTGTATATCGTTTGTCGTGGCAGACCTTTTTGCTTCAACCTCAGGACCCGACGGTCCAGATTGTATCCGAATACCCTCTCGGTTATGTAAGAACCGGGGCATGCATGGAGACCAGGCGTAGGGGTCATTAGTGCTTGAACAGACAAGTGCCCAACTAGTTATGTTATATTACATGCTTAGTAAGAAACATCTTCCAGGGAGAATAGTTCCGTTAGGGGTTCCTTTCCCTGGGAGGCATGCCCTAAAGTGCATGTCCGGACTGCGAGAAGAGACGTAGAAAAAACATCTAGGGGCGCATAAGTAAGTAAGTAAAAAATCATCTTTAGTTCACCGACCAAATATTCCCTTAAGAACGCTAGCTTTTGGCTTCACCCAGTCTGAGGTACACATCCGGCAGACCCGGCAGTAACAATCGCAGAGGTGCTCCCCTTATGCCCTAGCCAAATTAACGGGAACGTAGGGCATAAATACAAGAGCCAGGCAACCCAGCTTGGCCAAAACTTAAGTCATATCGATGCATATAATGGTGAATAAAGGGTACATGTGGAAGGATAACACATGTGTTGGGCATAAAGCCCGTATGAATAAGCTTCTATTAAAGAAGCCCCCAGGTATGATGAGCGCGGATAGCGCGCCAGTTGCGTGCAAACAAGACACAAATGGGCATTTAAAGGCTGTGAGAGAAGAGAAGGGGAGAAGGAGAAAAATATAAGGAAGATTGTGTATAAAAAATGGACAGAGGAAGGAGACGAACACAGAGTCCGGTGCTAGGCGTAGAATCTTCGGAGTCGGGCTGCGTTCCATGGGTTCGGCTCGAGTCGATTATCCGATGCATCCCGTAGACGGTACGCTCCACCAGTCAGGACTTGGTCAATAATGAAGGGACCTTCCCACTTGGGCTTGAGTTTGTCCTTTTTCTTATCTGGCAAGCGTAGAACTAACTCGCCAACATTGTAAGTTTTGGCCCGTACTTCTCTGCTTTGGTATCTTAGAGCCTGTTGTTGATAGAATGCGGAACGGGCTTTTGCCACGTCACGCTCCTCCTCCAAGGCGTCCAAACTGTCCTGCCGATCGAGCTCAGCTTCTCTTTCTTCGTACATGCGCACTCGAGGTGAGTCATGTATTATGTCGCAAGGCAGAACTGCCTCTGTGCCGTATACCATGAAGAATGGTGTGTATCTGGTAGTGCGGTTCGGCGTGGTCCGCATCCCCCAGAGTATGGAGTCGAGCTCCTCTACCCAGTGCGTGTTCGATTCCTTGGGGGACCGCACTAACCTGGGTTTGATGCCACTCATGATTAGACCATTTGCTCGCTCGACCTGACCGTTAGTTTGTGGGTGATAGACTGAAGCATAGTCAAGCTTGATGCCCATGTTTTTGCACCAGAGTTTTACCTTGTCGACCATAAAGTTCATGCCATTATTAGTGATGATGCTGTGGGGGACGCCATAACGGTGTACGACCCCGGATATGAAGTCTATCACCGGTCCGGATTCGGCCGTTTTAACAGGCTTGGCCTCTATCCATTTGGTGAACTTATCCACCATGACCAGTAAGTATTTTTGCTTGTGGGTTCCTCCTTTAAGGGGTCCGACCATGTCAAGCCCCCAGACCGCGAAGGGCCAGGTGATGGGGATAGTTTGGAGGGCGGTGGGTGGCATATGGCTTTGGTTAGCAAAAAGCTGGCAACCAACGCATTGTTGGACTAAGTCCCGAGCGTCTTCCCGGGTCGTCGGCCAATAGAAGCCTGTACGAAAGGCCTTGCTTACAAGGGCCCGGGCTGCAACGTGGTGACCGCCGAGTACGACATGAATTTCAGCCAGAAGATTCCGCCCTTCCTCTTCGGAGATGCACCTTTGAAGGACTCCAGTGGTGCTTTTCTTATAAAGCTCTCTCTCATGGACTTTTTAGGCTTTAGATCGCTGCACTATGCAGCATGCCTCGTTTTGGTCCTCGGGAAGTTCCTGCTTAGTTAGGTAGGCTAGGAATGGTTCTGTCCACGGGGCGATGACTGCCATTATTACGTGGGCTGAAGATGTTATTTCATTGGCAGAGCCTCCAATTATGTCAGAATGTTCGGTGTCGGGCAGTGCGGTTGGGTCCGGGCTATTATTTCCGGGTTCCCCTTCCCATACTACGGATGGCTTGAACAGCCTCTCCAAGAAGATGTTGGGAGGGAGAGCATCGCGTTTGCGCCGATGCGTGCCAGGACGTCTGCTGCCTGATTGTTTTCCTGGGCTATATGGTGAAATTCGATCCCCTCAAACTGAGCTGACATTTTCAGGACGGCGTTGCGATAAGCTGTCATTTTCGGATCCTTGGCATCAAAGTCTCCATTTATTTGGGATATCGCGAGGTTCGAATCCCCGCGCACCTCTAGGCGTTGAACGCCCATGGATACTGCCATCCGGAGACCATGTAGAAGGGCCTCATATTCGACTGCGTTGATGGAGTCCGTATACATTATCTGGAGTACGTATTGAACTATATCTCCTGTTGGGGATGTCAAAACGACGCCAGCCCCCAGATCAGCCAACATTTTAGAGCCATCGAAGTGCATGATCCAGTTGGAATATGTGCCGTACTCTTTAGGGAGTTCGGCTTCCGTCCATTTGGCGACGAAGTCGGCCAAAACTCGCGACTTAATAGCTTGCCGTGGCTTGTAAGTTATGTCGAACGGGAGGAGCTCAATGGCCCATTTGGCAACCCGGCCCGTCGCGTCGCGGTTGTTTATAATATCATTAAGTGGTACTTCCGAGGCTACCGTTATCAAACACTCTTGAAAGTAGCGTTGCATCTTCCGGGATGCCATAAATACCATGTATGCTATCTTTTGATAATGCGGGTACCGTGACGTGCATGGAGTAAGGACAGTGGACACATAGTAAACCAACTTTTGAAGGGGGAATTTGTGTCCGTCCGTTTCTCGTTCGACGACGAGCACTGCGCTTACAACTTGATGAGTTGCCTCAATGTATAATAGCATTGGTTTGCCAATGTTTGGCGCGGCCAGGACTGGGTTTGTTGCCAATATGGCTTTTATTTCGTCGAGTCCGGCCGTGGCGGCATCCGTCCACTCGAAGTGTTTGGTGCGCCGGAGGAGGCGATAAAGGGGTAATGCCTTTTCTACCAAGCGGGAGATAAAGCGGCTTAGAGCCGCCACACATCCAGTCAATTTTTGTATTTGTTTGAGGTCCTTTGGGATATCCAATTGTGACAGAGCTTGGATCTTGGCTGGATTTGCTTCAATTCCTCTACCGGATACAATGAAGCCCAAGAGCTTTCCGGCTGGTACGCCGAAAACGCATTTTTCCGGGTTGAGCTTAATGTCGTATGTTCGGAGGTTATCGAATGTGAGCCTCAAGTCGTCTACTAGAGATTCAGCGTGCTTGGTTTTGACGACCACGTCATCTACGTATGCCTCCACTGTTTTGCCGATTTGGTTTGCCAGACATGTCTGAATCATGCGCTGATATGTTGCGCCGACGTTTTTGAGCCCGAAGGGCATTGTGTTGAAGCAGAATGGGCCGTATGGTGTGATGAATGCCGTTGCGGCTTGGTCTGGCTCTGCCATCTTAATTTGATGGTAGCCGGAGTATGCATCGAGGAAACACAATGAATCGTGTCCTGTGGTAGCGTCGATGATTTGATCGATGCAGGGGAGGGGGAAGGGATCCTTTGGGCAAGCCTTGTTGAGGTCCTTAAAATTGACGCATAAGCGCCAGGATTTATCCTTCTTTGGTACCATCACCAGGTTTGCTAGCCAGTCCGGATGTTTTATGTCTTTGATGAATTCAGCCTCCAATAGCTTGGCTAGTTCCTCTCCCATGGCTTGTCTCTTAGGTTCGGAGAAACACCGAAGAGCCTGCTTGACTGGCTTGAATCCTTTTAGGATATTTAGGCTGTGCTCGGCCAGCCTGCGTGGGATTCCTGGCATATCTGAAGGGTGCCAGGCAAAAATGTCCCAGTTCTCGCATAGGAACTCTCGTAGTGCGGCGTCTACATCAGGGTTTAATTGTGCCCCGATGGAAGCTGTTTTTGTAGGGTCCGTTGGATGGACTTGGAATTTGACTATTTCGACCGCCGGTTTAAAGGAGGTGGACTTGGATCTTTTATCGAGTATCACATCATCCCTGTTCACCGTGGAGCGCAGCGCAGTCAGTTCCTCGGCCGCTAGGGCTTCAGATAGTGCCTCGAGGGCCAGTGCGACTGTCTTATTTTCGGCGGAGTGCTATGTACGGATCACTAGCAAGAGTGATGATTCCGTTGGGCCTGGACATTTTGAGCTTCTTGTACCCGTAATGGGGTATGGCTTGGAAGATTGTAAACGCCTCCCGCCCTAATAGAGCATGGTATCCGCTACTGAACGGTGCCACTTGGAACGTGACCTCTTCAGACCTGTAATTGTCCGGCGTGCCGAACACCACATCTAGTGTGATTTTTCCTATACAGCACACTTCCCGACTGGGGATTATTCCTCTAAAGGTTGTGCTGCTTCGCTCAATGCGGTTCCAGTCTATTTCCATTTTTCGAAGGGTTTCCTCATAAATGAGGTTCAATCCGCTGCCACCGTTCATGAGTACCTGGGTGAGTCGAAAGCCGTCCACTATTGGACTAAGGACCAATGCGGCTGGTGCTCGTGCTGTTCGGAATTTAGGTTCGTCACTGACATTAAAAGTAATAGCCGTGTCACTCCATGGGTTTATTGTTGCCACGTGGTAGACTTCGGCAATGCTGCGGAGTGTTCATTTTCGCATATTATTTGATGCAAAAGTCTCGAAGACTGTTAATACTGTACTGGTATCCCTGGGCTGGTGCTCTGTGGCTTCTGGGGTTAGAAGATCTTCACCATTCTGGCCACCTGTCGGAGTATCCAACATGCTCTAATGCTATGAGTTGGTGTGGCGCCCTCTGCACTGTGAATTTTACAGGGTCCATTAAGCCATCCCTCCAGTACGGTTCCATGCCCTGTAGAGGGTTTTTGCTTTTTGGTGTTTAACCCGGGTGTCTGGCGATAATGCACCCTTTTATTTCGGACTAGGTTTGTATTCAGGGCCGGATTGTCCCAAAATTTTATTTCGGTTTTCCAGGCGCTCTCCATCGCACAGTACTTTCGTACTATGGGCGCCAAGTCGGCAAAGCGTGTAATTTCACGGCGACTTATGGCGTTGAGGATTCCCTTGTCTGTGCAATTATTGCAGAAGAATGAAATTGCGTCTTCCTCGCGGCAGTCCTTTATCCTGTTCATGACCAGGAGGAATCTGGCCCAGTAATGGTGTACTGTTTCTTCGGGCTCTTGCCTAATTTGGGATAGATCGCTTATGTTTGGGTGGGTGGAATTGAATCCGAAACCTCACCCAATCGGAGACTCAGGGGCCAAGGAGTTTCCGAACTCGGAAGTTTGGATTCTTGGATGTTTTCCACTGAATCTAGCCCACTGCCTGACTCTAGGTTCAGGTCTTGAGTGACATCCTCCCCTCCGCGGGTATCCGGCTTGGAGGGATCGGGAATCCGGACATAGCTAGTCCTTAAGATAGATGAAGGGTCGCCGCATTGTTCCTCCACCACTGCAACGTGATGGGTGACCTGGGGAGAGTTGATCTCTCTCAGATCGGGTTTAGGTCCAATCTGATCGTAGTCTGTAGCGACTCCCAGGGTGACGATGCGATCCAAGAGCTTGTTTAGGGAAGAGAGCTCCATTGGATCTAACTGCTCGGCGAGTTCCGAGTTCACGTGAAGATTGCTTTTGACGACCCGAGAAGTCATTGTCGGCGCAGCGGCCGAACAGGCAGTCATAAGAAAACCACCTAGCCAGAGAGTTTGGCCGACATCCAAAGCTCCCTTAGCAACAGTGCCGTCTTTAAAGACGGGATGAGGCATCCTTCTTGATGGAGACGACACAGCGGAACTCTCAATGAAAGCACCAATGTCGGTGTCAAAATCAGTGGATCTCGGGTAGGGGGTCCCGAACTGTGCGTCTAGGCGGATGGTAACAGGAGACAAGGGACACAATGTTTTTACCCAGGTTCGGGCCCTCTCGATGGAGGTAAAACCCTACTCCTGCTTGATTAATATTGATGATATGGGTAGTACAAGAGTAGATCTACCACGAGATCAAAGAGGCTAAACCCTAGAAGCTAGCCTATGGTATGATTGTTGTTCGTCCTATGGACTAAAACCCTCCGGTTTATATAGACACCAGAGAGGGCTAGGGTTACATAGAGTCGGTTACAATGGGAGGAGATCTACGTATCCGTATTGCCAAGCTTGCCTCCCACGCCAAGGAAAGTCCCATCCGGACACAGGACGAAGTCTTCAACTTGTATCTTCATAGTCCAAGAGTCCGGCCAAAGGTTATAGTCTGGCTATCCGGACACCCCCTAATCCAAGACTCCCTCAGGGGTCTTGGGATATGATGGCCCCCGATCATGTTTGAGAGGTGGGGTGGCTCAGCAGGATCGAGTGGAAGAGGATAGGAGCACGGGAGGGGTTAGGGGCCTCGGCCTTGGCGGGATTTTGCCGGAGCATGGCGGCGGCCGAACCTGCCGGAGTTGGGGGAGAGGATGGCCTCTGACCAACTGGGGAGGAAGCGGGGCTTCCTACTACTCGAACAAGGTTGCTGACGAGCCTAGGCGTGATCAGAGGGGCTATTTATAGCCCGGAGAGGTCGGTTCCCGTGGCGGCCGTGGATAGGAATGGCGAACCGCCATTCTGTAGCAGGCAGGGCGACGTGGCGGCGACGAGCGCTAGCGGACGGCTCGTGGATGAGGTCGACCTATTCCAGAGGGCAGCTGGCGGGCTGGAGTGGCTCGGGCGGCGCCGTCCATGGCAGAGGCCTGCTGCGGCCGGCGGCGGCTTGCGGTGGTGGCGCTGTGGAGTGCCAGGAGGGGGCCAGGGCGGCTCTGTGACGAGGGAGGGGTCGGGGCGCGCTGGCTGCGAGCGGGAATGGATCAAAACAGGCACGGGGAGGCGGCAGGGGGACGCAGCGACTCGAGCACATGCACGTGCAAAACGCGCGCTCTGGCCGCGCCCAGAGCACGCACGCTAGGTGCTCGACATAATGCCAGCGCGTGCTAGAGGGCTTGGATGAGGCTGGGGATTAACAGGTCTAGGTTAGAGTCTGCAAGGAGATTAGTGGACATGGTGGTTTGGTCAGGGGATCAAGTCCACAATGCAAACTAAAAACCAAGCCAAAACTGGCCAGGCACACAAGGTGTTTGACAGAATGCTATGGTCATCTAGGCATCTCTTGGGGTGGCCAAAAACACCAGATCATAGTCTCTTTAGATGATAAAGAGGGTGGCAAGGTTAGTTTGTCAAAAACAAAAACTTGTTAGTGCAAGTTTTTGAGAAAACCAAATCTGGACAGAAAGAAAAGGGCATTATTGCATGTTCTTAAAACCCTCCAATGGGCCCAATCTCCTGAAGTTAAGGGTTTGGTAGGGTGGACTATAAGCAGGAGAAAGATCATGGGCACTAGAGCAAAACAAAATAGGGTTGCAGTAGAAAACACCCAACTGGACCAGAGAGCAAGATAGGATCATTTGCTCAAATTTTTTAAAGAACATCAGTGGTTTTTTGCATAAAATTGAATTATACACTACTACTAACATCCCCTAATTTTGGTGGAAGCTTTAAAGAAATATTTAAATAGGTTGTAGTGCAATTTTACAAACTGGACCAGATTTGAAAACTTGGGGTAGAGCTCAAAATTTCCAAATGACTAAAAGAGATTTTTGCATACAAGTGATGTGGGAGCATCCCATGACATCTCCAAATTTTGGTGAAACTTATAACTAATTTTATCAAAGGGTTGTAGTGCAAAAGAGGCTCCAAAACTTATGAAAAATCATTTTTAAAGAAATAAAGCTCAGGGAAAATAATTATGCAAATAAATCCACTAATAAAGAAATGTTTTTCCTGAGAGGGTAAACAAGTCCACAATACTTTTGAAAAGTTTTCACTTGGGGTGAAAACTCCATAATATCAAAGAAAAGAGTGGTTCTGAAATCAAAAGATAAATCCACAAAAAAATGAAAATTTAATTTCTTGGCAAAATTGTAATAAATAAATCATGGTTAAAAATTTTGGGGTGTTACAACACTACCCCCCTTAAGAGAAATCTCGTCCTCGAGATTTGCTAAGGGCTGCTTGAAAAGAATTACTCCTACTATCTCAAAGTAATATGCAATAAAATGTGGCTACAGTGAGTGGGCAAATAAGTGGTGTAAAACTACAGTGTGGGATACTGGCGTTGCGTGGAAAAATCCATGGTTGGGGGAAAACGAGATATTTCTACTTTTGGTTACAGAAAATTTAGAATTAAATTCTAAATTTCTAAAATACGCTGGTCGCACCCGAGAGCACAATGCTCTCTCTGGCTGACGGGTGGACCCAGGGCCCACTGTCAGTCTCTTCTTCTACCTCTGGCTCTCTCTTCTTCCTCTCTCTCGCGCGCTTTCCTGCGCTTTCTCCACCGGTGATGTCTAGCGCGTAGGGCATCTAGGCCGTACTACGGTAGTGCGCGGCGTGCTAGCTACCGGTGCAGCATGCACTCACCTCGCGGGCCAGTGCGTTGTCGGCACTGCTCGCGGATTCGCCTCCGAACACCGGCGATCGAGCGACGAGCGGCGCTGGTGGACTTCGCCCACCGTACATTGATCTCGAGCTATAAAATGACCGAGGTGCTCCTTTCTTCTTCCTCACACCTGGCCTCGCTTCTCCTTCTCCTTCCTCCTCCTCCATTTCTGTTTGCAGGAGCTCGAGACGAGGCTCTAATGGCGGAGGCGATGCCGGACTGGTACATGATCCTGGTGTGCATAGGGTTGGCGGTATTGCTGGGGTTCTCCGTGCTCTTGTGCGCGATGATCCTCGATGATCGTCATGATGCTGCCGCTCGAGTGTTAGCTCTCCACGGTGGCGGGGATTATGAGGATTAAGTGCGGTGTCGGGTGCTAACTGCTATCAGTGTGTTGTAGGCAACTTGCACCCAAATAATTACTCGCTGGGACTATGGTGTGTTAGGGAGGTGATCAGTTAGGTGCAACACGTACACGTGGATTTGCAATTAGTGCATGGGGTCGGGTGGTTGTGGTTGTGAGCCTGCTCTTGTGGTGCTGCGTGAATAAAAAAAATCTATGTCGTGAAGAGATGTATGCTGCAACAACCCAGGGAAAAATCTCACTTCAGAATTTATCGCGAATGAGAATTAGTTAAATCAAAATTAACAGCAGTAAAAACTACTCACATAAATGAAACCAAATATTTGATTCATCGCACAAATTTAGGATACCACGCATACGTTGCAACACATAAATAAAGGCTGGGACAATAAACATAGCAGTGATGTCTACAATGAAAACGGTAAATGGACAGGGTCTTGAGAAAACGTCTCTGGCACTGGGGCACACTCTTCTTCTATCGGAGAAGCGGATTGACTAGTCGATGAATGTGTCTCTCCTGGTCGGGCCTCAGTGGTCTGCCGATGGCGATCTGAGGATTTAAATCAGCGAGGCTCTGGAGATAACCCATTACTCGCTGGGTTAAACGCTCTTGAGCGATGACATAGTGGGCAAGATTGGCCAGCACTGGGTCTCTCTCAATTCATACACCGGGGAAAAATGCTACTTCTCCGGGTGCTGCACGACTCGGGAAGTAATAATACCCTCGTTCGCTGGCATAGGGTACCGCGAATCGAAGGCGAGCAAGCGCTTCGTACGCAGCAGCTTCTATGGCCATTTGTGGAGTCGGCATAGATTTCCCCACGAAGGAGATTTCCGTTGGGTCTTGGTTTGCGGGAGGGATGTGCACCACTGCCCAATATTTCGAGGTGGATGGGGTAATCCTCGATTTGAGAAACTCCTACTGGGGTGGATGGATAGAACTCATGGTACTGCAGGTAAAGCCCCACAATATTTTAAGAAAGCTGCCTGGGGTTGCATATGGAGTTCTCAGATAAATGCTAGGGCTCGACATGGCAAAGAAATGGTTGTGAGAGTTGTGCACAAGGTGAGGGGCACTTAGCAAGGTCACGAGGTGGCCTTTTATATAGCATCTGGGCTGGGTTATTTATCACGTTGAGGGGCAACTAGTTTGTCGGTTCTGTTCTATGGGGTCGGGGTCAATGCCACGGATACACATATCTCACAAAAGTGGCATATTACTGTGGGGGTCGTCGGGGTTGGTTTTTGGTAGCTACGCCCAGAATTAAAAATGCAACCGTACACCAACACACTTATGCATGACTACTATTTAAAAAAATAGGGGCGCACAAGCAGACAGTATTTAATTATGGCGATGCAAGATCACACAATTACAGGTCGTGGACATACTAAGACTCGGTACTACTCGAGTGACTTAGTCTACCTCGTTTATATCTAAGCGGGCGTGCCTTGTGGACGCCGAGGCTTCTCCAAGGGCTTCACCGTCGGGGTTAGCTGGAGGGGGTTGAGGAGCTGCAGGGTCGGGGTAGTGATGATGACCATCGCAGGGGTTGTTGGCCACGATCCTGTTGGAGCGTGTTCCCAAAAGGCGACGAAGCACTTCTGGGGACACCAAAGTGTTTTGGTCGATGGCTGGGGCAGACCCGAAGGGCTCAATCGGTTGTCTGAACAGCATGACTGGGTTATCGGCATCGGGCTCATCCTCTCTTCTTGCCGAGGCTCGGCGAATCAATTCTCCATGAGCTGTGATCAGATAAAGGGTGATTTGATCGAACAGTTCCTCCAGTGCACTTACATAGTGCACCAGATGCAACAATGCAGGGTCCGTCTCGTGATCACCATTGGCAACCTGGGTGGCCTACCATAGCCGTCACGGCTGGGGTAGTAGTAGAACGAGCGACAGTTAATTCTGGGCGACAAGTGCCGGAGTTGAACTATAGCCTCTCGAGCAGCTAGTTGGATGGCTTGTGGCTCAAAGGAAGTTGTCCTTCCGGTGAACCTGTAGGGGCATTCTGGCGATAGACCTCTACCATAGACGTGCACAGTGGCCCAGAATTGACGGCTCTCACCGCTCATGGGCCCTTGGTACACGACATATTCTGGGGGCTCTTCTAATGCAAAGGCACGGCGGGTGAGGTTTGCTAGCACGGTCACAAAACCTCCAAGGTTGGTTGTTGTGGTCTCATTGTGAACAACGGGTCCAGGCATTTTAGTTTGGTTTTGGTGTAGAGGCTGTGCGGCGCTGGGTTGTGGCTAGCGTGCCCTTTTTATAGAAAAAGGGGACGGAGTCTTCCTTCGCACACTTGTGAAAGAGACAATTTAGGTGTCGGTCACTGGCGCGTGATCGACAGGCTAGGCTGATAGGTTGGGCACCGACTGCCAAAAGGTGTCGGGGTCACTGTGTGGTTATCTTACACGAGAAGCTTGGCCGGGGTTAGGTTAAGGTCTGGTGGGTTTGTTAACCTAGGTTTTTCGACCTGGCTAAGATAGGATTAGCCAATGGTCAGCCTAGCTCTGATACCAAGGTTGTCAGGACCGGATTTTCGGGATATTAATTTCCCAGAAAATGGCCCTTGTGCTCACCAGCCCTAGGATTACTGTTAGCTGATGAGGCATCAACTTGATACAGAAACTCCAAGAAAAATACAAGATATGTAGTACAAGACCATTCTGGCCTATGAGTACAACAAATGGTTTCTAGAGGTTGATGGCGGAAGCGGTTTGCGGATCATCAGCGTCTATGGGACTCCATTTCCCACAGGAACAGTTGACCTAGATAACTCCTATCTTCACGAGGCTGCTATCACCATTGCGTAGGTTCCAGGGTTGTCATAGCGACTCTCCTCTCCACGCAAGAAATATGGCCAAGACAATAGCCAGGGACAAGCCAGTGAGTACTTTTGAATGTCCTCGCAAACATTATGAACACAGGTATAATATAACAAATGATACTCATGCTCTGAAATATTCTACAATCACACATCCGTTACAAAATAAACATCCATGATGCATGCAGCAGGTTATTCATCTACAACATGAATATGCCGTAAGGGAGTAGAAACAGAATGCACCGATCGGGTGTCTGAAGTTACGCCTCGAAAGGATAATAATATAAAGCATGCCTCAGTCAGGCGTCTGAGCGACGTCACATAAAGGGCTTATAAAAGCAATAAGTAGCAAACGTGCCACAGTCGGGCGTCTGTGCGACACCACATAAAGAGCTTATAGAAATAAATAACAAGCACGCCACAGTCGGGCATCTCAGCGACGCCACATGAAGGGCTTTATAAAGTAAATGAATAACAAGCATGACACAGTCGGGCGTCTCTGTGACACCACATAAAGGGCTTATAAAGTGATTTGAATGACAAGCATGCCACAGTTGGGTGTCTCCCCGACACCACAAAAAGGGCTTATATGAGAATAATCACAGTGAATATCCAGGAGGTAGAACCGTCCCAGGGATACTCAATAATTCAAACAATGTAAATGGTTAGTCCATAATAATAGTAATCATAATCATCATGAGTCACATGTCATGATCCATGTTTTGGTTTAGCCATCTTTCCTCCGAAGACCGACACTAAGACCGACACTTGACCCATCCCAGACTGTAGTCCTTAACCATGGACACGGCTATTCGAATAGATATAATCTCTGCAGAGGGTGTACTCTTTACCCACGAGCAACGGATTCCTTTAGTCCATCGGGACTAATTCCGCCTACGGTCTTTTAATTGAAAACACGCCTGACCGCACACACCAGCCTAACTTACCGGTGTCTGGAAATCACCCAAGACACCCGTTAAGCGAAACTCTAAGTGGGGAGGCTACAACCTCGACTAGCATGGGATCACAAAATTTATAACGCGCGCAAACTAGGGGAGCTACCCCCTTCGGCTCCAACCGAAAACACCCATGCCCCCGGACCAGGTGGCATGCCTACCGGATGCAGCCGGTATCTTCCACCATGGCCTCTCTGTACGGTATGTGCTAGGAAAGGGGTTGACAACTTACTGAACCATACCCTACCTATGGCGGGGACAAGTGGTAGTACGAAACAAGTATGGGGGTTACTGGAACAAGACTCGATCTATGGTCGACTCAGGAGGTTAAAGCATTACCTTCATGATAAGCATACGAAGTATATTTCATACCAATCAGACAGAATCACCGCTCATCGTACCCCACCATGCCTTACCGGACATAACCGTCTGGACGAAGAACTAGGGACAAGCTCGTGTCTACCCAAGACAGAGGCTTTCCCGGATTCCTTCCGTTAGGCATGAAAGGCATACGAGGATGACTACTATCACAAACATATCGAATACCAATAGCACGGGATCATCAATATGCACTTATGAGTATGATCTTATCATTGCATAAAATAACGAAAACTCTGAGACAAGGTGGTGTTGTAACTTTTTCAAACAACAAATGACAATATTATTCCAGGGTTCAGAATGCTTGCCTTGGAGAGTATGTAAGTGGGGGTGCACTTTTTTTGAAAGTTGGTTCCTTCTTCAAAAATCCTATTTTGAAAAAAATTCAAATCAACACATAGTTTCAAAACGGTACAAAAAAGTTGTTTGGAAAATTTTCAAATAAATATGAAAATAAACTAGATAAAATTTGAGAAACAAGAAAAAGAATGAAATCAATTGGACTTATATTTAAAAAGTTATAGCCAGTCAAAGTTTAGTCAAAATCTGTTTTTAATAAAAATCAGAAAAAGAAAATGTTTCGGGGAGCTTACGCTTTCCTCTTAGCGAATACGTATTTTGCGGAATACGCTTCCACTTAAACTGGCGCGGGTCGTCTCTTGGTCACTGACAGTGGGTTCCTTGGGCCCACTGGTCAGGTTTGACCAGTCGCCCGCGTCTTCTTCCTCCTCTGTCCGAGCGAAGGCGGGGTTCCGGCGATCGCCGTCGACGAACGACGGCTCCCCACTGGGTTCCGAGGGCAGGGATGGATCCGCCAGTCCAGGGCGGTCCTCCCAGTGGTCGAGATGGTGGCGAGGACGGAGGGAGTCGCCGTCGGAACCCTCGATCATGTTTGAGAGGTGGGGTGGCTCCGCATGATCGAGGGGAAGAGGATGGAAGCACGGGAGGGGTTAGGGGCCTCGGCCTTGGCCGGATTTTGTCGGAGCGTGGCGGCGGCTGAACCTACCAGAGTTGGGGGAGAGGATGGCCTCTGACCAACTAGGGAGGAAGTGGGGCTTCCTACTACTCGAACAAGGTTGCTGACAAGCCTAGGCGTGATCGGAGGGGCTATTTATAGCCCGGAGAGGTTGGTTCCCGCGGCGGCCGTGGATACGAACGGCGGACCGTCGTTCTGTAGCAGGCAGGGCGACATGGCAGCGACGAGCGCTAGCGGGCGGCTCATGGATGAGCTCGAGCTGTTCGAGAGGGCAGCTGGCGGACTGGAGTGGCTCGGGCGGCGCCGTCCATGGCAGAGGCCTGCTGCGGCCATCGGCGGCTTTTGGTGGTGCCGCTGTGGAGTGCCAGGAGGGGGCCAGGGTGGCTCTGCGACGAGGGAGGGGTCGGGGCGTGTTGGCTATGAGAGGGAATGGATCAAAACGGGCACGGGGAGGCGGCAGTGGGACGTGGCGACTCGGGCGCACGCACCTGCAAAGCGCGTGCTCTGGCCGCGCCTAGAGCACGCATGCTAGGTGCTCGACATAATGCCAGCTCGTGCTAGAGGGCTTGTATGAGGCTGGGGATTAACAGTTCTAGGTTATTGTCTGCAAGGAGATTAGTGGACATCGTGGTTTGGTAAGGGGATCAAGTCCACAATGCAAACTAAAAACCAAGCCAAAATTGGCGTTGCACACAAGGTGTTTGACAGTGCTATGATCATCTAGGCATCTCTTGGGGTGGCCAAAAACTCCAGATCATAGTCTCTTTAGATGATAAACAGGGTGGCAAGGTTAGTTTGTCAAAAACAAAAACTTGTTAGTGCAAGTTTTTGAGAAAACCAAATCTGGACAGAAAGAAAAGGGCATTATTGCATGTACTTAAAATCCTCCAATGGGCCCAATCTCCTGAACTTAAGGGTTTGGTAGGGTGGACTATAAGCAGGAGAAAGATCATGGGCACTAGAGCAAAACAAAACAGGGGTGCAGTAGAAAACACCCAACTGGACCAGAGAGCAAAATAGGATGATTTTCTCAAATTTTTCAAAGAACACCAGTGGGTTTTTAAATAAAATTGAATTATACACTACTACTAACATCCCCTAATTTTGGTGGAAGCTTTAAAGAAATATTTAAATAGGTTGTAGTGCAATTTTACAAACTGGACCAGATTTGAAAACTTCGGGTAGAGCTCAAAATTTCCAAATGACTAAAAGAGATATTTGCATACAAGTGACGTGGGAGCATCCCATGACATCTCCAAATTTTCGTGAAACTTATAACTAATTTTATCAAAGGGTTGTAGTGCAAAAGAGGCTCCAAAACTTATGAAAAAATATTTTTAAAGAAATAAAGCCCAGGGAACATAATTATGCAAATAAATCCACTGATAAAGAAATGTTTTTCCTGAGAGGGTAAACAAGTCCAACAATATTTTTGAAAAGTTTTCACTTGGGGTGAAAACTCCACAATATCAAAGAAAAGAGTGGTTCTGAAATCAAAAGATAAATCCACAAAAAAATGGAAATTTAATTTCTTGGCAATATTTTAATAAATAAATCATGGTTAAAAATTTTGGGGTGTTACACCCTCCAAGGGGGAGCGGGTATGCCTTGTCCCTTATTTACTAAGGGGACTTGGATTTCCAATCCATCCATTCCTCCGCGGGCTCCTGGAGTTTTATGGCCTCGAGTTGCATAATTTCACCCCCGCTTCCATATCACACATCGCTGGTTATGTTGCCCTTTGTGAGTTGTTTCTGGGCTGCGAAGCTCATTTCGAGCTGTGGAAGAGGCTATTCTGCCTTGTGCCCCATACACAGAAGGGGTCAATATATCAAGTGGGCGGAGCCAAAATATGGTGCATCGCCGAGAACAGATACCTGTCCGGTACCCCGAAGAAGACGTCTGAAGATTGGCCTTCAGAGTAGTTTTACATGAAGGACGTCCCCCTTCCAGATCCTATTCAGATGGGTCTTCCCGAGTTCGACAATGCCCCTTTGAAGAAACGCCGAAGGTGGCGCCCACGGAGCCCTTAGGAGGAAGATAATAGAGAATTCCTTTACCTGATGGGCCGGATAAAAGTGCTGGCTCAATCAGGACTGACAATAATCGAGGTTATGTCAATATGTATAATGCGTGGGTGCAGCCACTTCAATATCGAGGGCACCCCATGTGGTGCTTTAACGGGGAAGATGATGCCACCCGCTACGGGCGTAAGGGACCAGACTCAGTTGCTGCTCTAGCAAAAATTCTGTCCGATTTGTTCAAGGGAGAGGAAGAGGAGTTCATTCGTATTAACCATAGGATGGATTCTCCATGTACAACCCTCCAAGCTGGGTGAGCTGTCACTTTTCACTCCCAACCTTCCCGCATTCTTCGTCATAAATACTCACCTTGCCGTTTCATGCCAGGAACTGCGAAAAGCTGTAAGGGAGGTCAGCAGCCCACCTCCACAACTGGAGGACCCTGACCAGGCCCTAGATCCCGGACTCGAAGAGGATCCCGGACTCGAAGAGGATCCTGACATGGCATTCTATCAATTGAGCTACGATGATGCC
The DNA here is from genome assembly GCF_002162155.2 of Triticum dicoccoides. Classification (NCBI taxonomy): domain Eukaryota; kingdom Viridiplantae; phylum Streptophyta; class Magnoliopsida; order Poales; family Poaceae; genus Triticum; species Triticum dicoccoides. The sequence continues at coordinate 431,421,864 of NC_041390.1, forward strand.
ATGGTGGCCATCATAGCCGACTATCCTGGGCTACTCCCTGCATTGCATGTAAGAAACCCGGAGTCCCAACTTCCGAGAAGGATCCCCTTTTATGCACTCACCTACCGTACACATATGGTGTTTTACAGGGAAGGCCCTCGGGACGCCATGCCGAACCCGCAGTGATCCGCCAACAACGGACACCGAAGCCGGGTAGGCCTAAAAGGAAGGCGGTCAGGACTGAGACGTTGGCGCAGAAATATGATACAGAACCTCACTCCGTGGTTGTCGTTTTTCTTAAAATATAATGATGTCCATGTTTCCTAGTAGGAAAAACACTCACCGGACTATATCCGGAGAGGTTGCCAATCACGCCTCCAGCAGTCAGGCTCTAGGGCCGGACATAGAGGCGGAAGCTAACACGGGGCGAACACTCGATGATCCTCCTACAGAGGATGCGGATAGACTATCCACTACAAATTCCTAAGTGGAGAGCGCCATGAATCACCCGTGTCGCAGGGCCATACTCCGTGACGCTTGTTTCTCCCAAGAGGCGTTCGATGCTTTCAACTCAGGAGACGCGTACATCCATGCTACTCAAAACGGTCTTGCTAGAGCCACGAACCAGTATGTAAAGGATATACGGGGTAAGAAAATCTGACAATTATATATATCAGTATCCCCTGAGACTTGAAACAGTTGACACAACTGATTTAAGGATCATTATTTGTGCAGGTTCTTACAGAGAAGAATACCCAATTGTCTCAAGAGCTGGAAGAGTGCAAAGCCCAACTATGGGCCGCGCTTTCCACGTTGAAGGAGACTGAGAAGGCCCCCTCTGGTAACACATGTTTCCATTGCAAAGAATGACAGGTACCAGATAGTATGCGGCATGCATGCAAATCTAACAATAGATGTTGGAAATGACTCCGGAGTGAATCCGGAGGCCGTGCCGGAGAATGCGCAACATGCTAATCTACAGCTAAATGCTGGCGAGCGCGTTCTTACGCGGGTCAGGCAGGAGAAAAATAATCTCTAGGACACCAATATCCAGCTGGGCGTGGAACTGAAAGATGTCTGAGCCCAGATTGCGGACTCCATGAAGGAGAATAAGCGGCTTCGACGTGGCATTTTCAGTAAGTGCTTGAACAAACTTTTGAAAGAGTTCGGCAAAGAAGCCGGCTAACAGAGTTATGTCTGCAGGTATGCTGACGGGTCGTCACGCAGAGGATATGCCCGGGTCTACAGGTGATCTTCTACCCGAGCTCTCACAACTGCATGAACAAGTTCGGTGGGTGATGCAGGGTATTGCCCAAGCCTTGTGGCCATCTGCCTCCCCGCCAGGAGGCATGCGGGAGCTTCTAGAGAAGCTCGAGAGAGTGCGGCGGTGCTTCCGATTATGGAAGATATCAGCCTGCCGACAAGGTGCAAGGGAAGCCTGGGCCATGGTGAAGACGCGATATACCAAAGCTGATCCAAACTACATGGCCGCGGTCGGACCTATGGGGCCTGATGGGAAAGAGATCCCCGTCAGTTTGGTGTATGAGCAAGTAGAATTAGCCACAAAGTATTCCCAACAGGATTGTAGGCTAGACAGCCTGTTGGATGGTATAGAAGAAGAATTTAGTCAGCCTTAGTGATTGTGTACTTTAAGCGACATATATAATGTCCCTAGCCGGATTGTAAATCATTTGTTATTGCGGACCTTTTCGCTTCGACCTCTGGACCCGATAGTCCAGAGTGTATCCAAATACCCGCTCGGTTATGTAAAAACCGGGGTATGCGTGGAAACCAGGCGTAGGGGTCATAAGTGCTTGAACAGACAAGTACCCAACTAGCTATGTTATATTACATGGATAGTAAGAAACATCTTCCAGGGAGAATAGTTCCATTAAGGGTTCCTTTCCCTGGGTACGCATGCCCTAATGTGCATGTCTGAACTGCGAAAAGAGACGCAGGCTATAAACATTTGGGGGCATGTATCAAAATAAATGAAAGTCACCTTTTGTTCACCGACCGAATATTCCCTTAAGAACGCTAGCTTTCGGCTTCACCCAGTCTGAGGTACACATCCGGCTGACCCGGCAGTAACAATCGCAGAGGTGCTCCCCTTATGCCCTAGCCGAATTAACGGGAACGTAGGGCATAAATACAAGAGCCAGGTAACCCAGCTTGGCCAAAACTTAAGTCATATCGATGCATATAATGGCGAAAAAAGGTACATGTGGAAGAATAACACATGTGTGGGGCATAAAGCCCAGAAAAATAGTTATATTAAGCTTATGTCCAAGAAGCCCCTAGGTATAATGAGCGCGGTTAGCGCGTCAAGATTGTGTAGTCAAGACACAAGATAGCCTTTTAAGGCCTTGAGGAGAAGAAAAAAGAAGAGAGAAAGAGAGAAAAGACAGATAACGGATATGCAAAAAATTGACAGGGGTAAGGAGACGAACATAGAGTCCGGCACTAGGCGTAGAATCTTCGGAGTCTGGCTGCGTTCCATGGGTTTGGCTTGAGTCGATTGTCCGATGCATCACGCAGAAGGTATGCTCCACCGGTCAGAACCTGGTCAATAATGAAGGGACCTTCCCATTTGGGCTTGAGCTTGTTCTTTTTCTTCTCCGGCAGGTGTGGAACTAGTTCGCAAACGTTATAGGTTTTGGCCCGTACTTCTCTACTTTGATACTTTCGAGCCTGTTGCCGATAGAATGCGGAATGGGCTTTTGCCACGTCGCGCTCCTCCTCCAGGGCATCCAGACTGTCCTGCCGATCGAGCTCGGCCTCTTTTTCTTCGTACATGCACACTGGAGGTGAGTCATGAATTATGTCGCAAGGCAGAACCGCCTCTGCACCGTACATTAAAAAAGGTGTGTATCCGGTAGTGCGATTCGGCATGGTCCGCAGCCCCCATAGTACGGAGTCGAGATGCTCTACCCAGTGCATGTTTGATTCCTTTAAGGACCGCACTAATCTGGGTTTGATGCCACTCATGATAAGACCATTTGCTCGCTCGACTTGACCGTTAGTTTGCGGGTGATAGACAGAAGCATAATCGAGCTTGATGCCCATGTTGCTGCACCAAAGTTTGACCTCGTTGGCTGTAAAGTTCGTGCCATTGTCAGTGATGATGCTATGGGGGATGCCATAATGGTGTACAACCCCAGATATGAAGTCTATCACCGGTCCGGATTCAACCATTTTAACGGGTTTGGCTTCTATCCATTTGGTGAATTTATCCACCATGACCAGTAAGTATTTTTTTCTTATGGGTTCCCCCTTTGAGGGATCCGACCATATCAAGCCCCCAGACCGCAAAGGGCCAAGTAATGGGGATTGTTTGGAGAGCGGTAGGCGGCATATGGCTTTGGTTTGCAAAAAAGCTGGCAACCGACACAACGTTGGACCAGATCCTGTGCATCTGCTTGGGCCGTCGGCCAATAGAAACCTGTACGAAAGGCCTTGCTTACAAGGGCCCAGACTGCGACGTGGTGGCTGATACGTCTCCAATGTATCTATAATTTTTGATTGCTCCATGCTATATTATCTTCTGTTTTGGATGTTTATGGGCTTTATTATACACTTTTATATTATTTTTGGCACTAACCTATTGACCCAGAGCCCTGTGCCAGTTTCTGTTTTTTCCTTGTTTTAGAGTATCGCAGAAAAGGAAAATCAAATGGAGTCCAATTGACCTGAAACTTCACGGAACTTATTTTTGGAAGGAAAGCAACCCGGGAGACTTGGAGTCCATGTAAGGGAAGCAACGATGAAGTCACGAGGCAGGGGGGCGCCCTCCACCCTCGTGGGCCCCTCGTGGCCCCCCTGACGTACTTCTTCCGCCTATATATATCCATATACCCTAAAACGATCAAGGATCACAATAGAGTTCCGCCGCCAGAAGCCTCCGTAGCCATCGAAAGCCAATCTAGACCCATTCCGGCACCCTGCGGGAGGGGGAATCCTTCTCCGGTGGCCATCTTCATCATCCCGGTGCTCTCCATGACAAGGAGGGAGTAGTTCTCCCTCGGGGCTGAGGGTATGTACCAGTAGCTATGTGTTTGATCTCTCTCTCTATCTCTCTTTCATGTTCTTGAGGTGGTACGATCTTGATGTATCGGGAGCTTTGCTATTATAGTTGGATCTTATGATGTTTTCTCCCCCCTCTACTCTCTTGTAATGGATTGAGTTTCCCCTTTGAAGTTATCTTATCGGATTGAGTCTTTAAAGATATAAGAACACTTGATGTATGTCTTGTCGTGCGTATCTGTGGTGACAATGGGATACCACGTGATTCACTTGATGTATGTTTTGGTAATCAACTTGCGGGTTCCGCCCATGAACCTATGCATAGGGGTTGGCACACATTTTCGTCGTGATTCTCCGGTAGGAACTTTGGGGCACTCTTTGAGGTTCTATGTGTTGGTTGAATAGATGAATCTGAGATTGTGTGATGCATATCGTATAATCATGCCCACGGATACCTGAGGTGACATTGGAGTATCTAGGTGACATTAGGGTTTTGGTTGATTTGTGTCTTAAGGTGTTATTCTAGTACGAACTCTAGGGCTGTTTGTGACACTTATAGGAATAGCCCAATGGATTGATTGGAAAGAATAACTTTGAGGTGGTTTCGTACCCTACCATAATATCTTCATTTGTTCCCCGCTATTAGTGACTTTGGAGTGACTCCTTGTTGCATGTTGAGGGATAGTTATGTGATCCAATTATGTTATTATTGTTGAGAGGACTTCACTAGTGAAAGTATGAACCCTAGGCCTTGTTTCAACGCATTGCAATATTGTTTGTGCTCACTTTTATCATTAGTTACCTTGCTGTTTTTATATTTTCAGATTACAAAAACCTATATCTGCCATCCATATACCACTTGTATTACCATCTCTTCACCGAACTAGTGCACCTATACAATTTACCATTGTATTGGGTGTGTTGGCGACACAAGAGACTCTTTGTTATTTGGTTGCAGGGTTGCTTGAGAGAGACCATCTTCATCCTACGCCTCCTACGGATTGATAAACCTTAGGTCATCCAATTGAGGGAAATTTGCTACTTTCCTACAAGCCTTTGCACTTGGAGGCCCAACAATGTCTACAAGAAGAAGGTTGTGTAGTAGACATCAGTGGCTGCCGAGTCCAGCATGGATTTCTGCCAAAAGCTTCCGCCCTTCCTCTTCGGAGATGCACCTTTGAAGGACTCCGGTAGTGCTTTTCTTATGAAGATCTCCCTCGTGGACCTTGTAGGCTTTAGATCGCCGCACTATGCAGCGTGCCTCATTTTGGACCTCGGGTAGTTCCTGCCTGGTTAGGTAGGCCAGGAATGGTTCTGGCCACGGGGTGATGATGGCCATTATGACGTGGGCTGAAGGTGTTATTTCGATGGCAGAGCCTCCGATTGTGTCAGAGTGTTCGGTATCTGGTGTTGTGGACGGGTCAAGACTATTGTTACCGGTGTCCCCTTCCCATACCATGGATGGCTTAAACAACCTCTCCAAGAAGATGTTAGGTGGGACAAGATCGCGCTTAGCGCCGATACGGGTGAGGATATCCGTCGTCTGATTGTTTTCCCGAGCCACATGGTGGAATTCAAGCCCCTCGAACCAAGCTGACATTTTGAGGACGGCGTTGCGATATGCCGCCATTTTCAGATCCTTGGTGTGGAAGTCCGGGGACCATGTAATAGGGCCTCGTATTCGGCTGCATTGTTGGAGTCTGTGTATAGTATTTGGAGTATGTATTGGACTGTATCTCCAGTGGGGGACGTCAGGATGACGCCAACCCCCAGACCATCCATCATTTTAGAGCCATCAAAGTGCATCATCCAATTGGAGTACGCACCGTACTCTTTAGGTAGTTCTGCTTCTGTCTACTCGGCAACGAAATCGGGCAGTACTTGTGACTTAATGGCTCGTTGTGGTCTATATGTTATGTCAAATGGGAGGAGCTCGATAGCCCGTTTGGCAATCCGGCCCGTGGCATCGCGGTTGTTTATTATGTCGTTGAGTGGTACTTCTGAGGCCACCATAATTGAACACTCTTGAAAGTAGTGTCGTAATTTCCGGGATGCCATGAATACCGCGTATGCTATCTTTTGATAATGTGGGTACCGTGATTTGCATGGAGTGAGGACAGTGGATACATAATATACCGGCTTTTGAAGTGGGAATTTATGTCCATCCGTCTCTCGTTCGACGATGAGCACTGCGCTTACAACTTGGTGAGTTGCCGCTATATATAACAACATTGGTTCGCCAACATTTGGCGCGGCCAAGATTGGGTTGGTGGCCAGTATGGCTTTTATTTCTTCCAATCCGGCCATGGCTGCATCCGTCCACTCGAAGTGTTCGGTGCGCCGAAGAAGGCGATAAAGGGGGAGTGCCTTTTCTCCTAATCGGGAGATAAAGCGGCTTACGGCCGCCACACATCCAGTTAACTTCTGGATTTGCTTGAGGTTAGTTGGGATAGCCAACTGCGTCAGGGCTCGGATTTTAGCTGGATTTGCTTCAATTCCTCTACTGGAGACGATGAAGCCCAGGATCTTTCTGGCGGGTACGCCGAAAATGCATTTTTCCGGATTGAGCTTAATGCCGTATGTTTGGAGATTGTAGAATGTGAGCCTCAAGTCGTCTATTAAGGAGTCAATGTGTCTAGTTTTAACGACCACATCATCTACGTATGCCTCCACTGTTTTGCCGATCTGCTTTTCCAGACATATCTGAATCATGCGTTGATACGTTGCGCCAGCATTTTTGAGCCCGAAGGGCATTCTGTTAAAACAGAAGGGGACGTATGGAGTGATAAATGTTGTTGCGGCTTGATCGGACTCCGCCATATTAATTCGGTGGTAACCGGAGTATGCGCCGAGGAAGCACAATGAGTCGTGTCCTGCGGTGGCGTCGATAATTTGATCGATGCGAGGGAGGGGGAAGGGATCCTTTGGGAAAGCTTTATTAAGGTCCTTGAAGTCGACGCATAGGCGCCAGGATTTGTCGTTCTTTGGTACCATTACCAGGTTTGCTAGCCAGTCCGAATGTTTTATTTCTCTAATGAATCCGGCCTCCAGTAACTTGGCTAGCTCCTCTCCCATGGCTTGTCTCTTAGGTTCGGAGAAACGCCGAAGAGTCTACTTGACTGGCTTGAATCCATTTAGAATGTTAAGGCTATGCTCGGCCAGCCTGTGTGGGATTCCTGGTATGTCTGAAGGATGCCAGGCGAATGTGTCCCAATTCTCGTGCAGGAACTCCTGTAGTGCGGCGTCTACAGCGGGGTTTAACTGTGCCCTGATGGATGCTGTTTTTGTGGGGTCCGTTGGATGGACTTGGAATTTGACTATTTCATCCGCTGGTTTAAAAGAGGTGGACTTGGATCTTTTGTCGAGTATCACGTCGTCCCTGTCCACTGTGGAGTGGAGCGCAGTTAATTCCTCTATCGCAAGGGCTTCGGATAATGCCTCGAGGGCCAGTGCGGCTGTTTTGTTCTCGGCACGGAGTGCTATGTCCGGATCACTAGCTAGAGTGATGATTCCATTGGGCCCGGGCATTTTGAGCTTCATGTACCCGTAATGGGGTATGGCTTGGAAATCGTGAATGCCTCCCGCCCTGGAAGGGCGTGGTATCCACTACTGAACGGGGCCACTTGGAATGTAATTTCTTCAGACCTGTAATTCTCCGGAGTGCTGAATACCACATCTAGTGTGATTTTCCCAGCGTAACGTGCCTCCCGACTGGGGATGATTCCTCGGAAGGTCGTGCTGCTTTGCTCAATACGGTTTTTGTCTATTTCCATTTTTTGAAGAGTCTCCTCATAAATGAGGTTTAATCCGCTGCCGCCGTCCATGAGCACTCTAGTAAGCCGAAAGCCGTCCATAATTGGACTGAGGACCAAGGCAGTTGGTGCTCGGGCTGTTCGGAATTTAGGTTCGTCACTAGCATTGAAGGTGATAGCCGTGTCGCTCCATGGATTTATTGCAGCCACGTGGCAGACTTCGGCAAGGCTGCGGAGTGCTTGCTTACGCCTATTATTTGAGGCGAAGGTTTCAAAGACTGTCAATACTGTATTGTTATCCACGGGATGGTGCTCTGCGATGTTTTGAATGAGGAGATCCTCACCACTCTTGGCCACCTGTTGGAGTACCCAATATGCTCTAAGGCTGTGTGTTGGTATGGTATCCGCTGTACTATGAATTTTGCAGGGCCCGTTAAGCCATCCCTCCAATACAATTCCACGCCATGTAGTGGGATTTTGCTTCTTTGTAATTGAGTCGGGCGACTTATGAGAGTGCACCCTTTTAGTTCGGACTGGGGGTTTTGTCAGCGCCGGATTATCCCAAAATTTTGTTTGGGTTTTCTAGGTGCTTTCCATCGCACAGTACTTCCGTACTATGGCCACCAAGTCAGAGAAGTGTGCTATGTCACGCCGACTTATGGCGTTGAGGATTCCCTTGTCCGTGCAATTGTTGCAAAAGAACGAAATTGTGCCTTCCTCGCGACAGTCCTTCACCTTGTTCATTACAAGGACGAATCTGGCCCAATAGTGATGTACCATCTCTTGGGGCTCTTGCCTAATGTGGGAAAGATCATGTATATCTGGGTGGGTGGGTGGATTTAAGTCCAGACCTTGACACAATCTGAGACCCAGGGGCGGGGGAGTTTTCGATCTTGGAAGTTCGGGCTCCGGGAAGTTGCCCGGAGGGTTCGGCATGCTGCCTGATTCTAGGTTTAGGGTTAGGGCGATGTTCTCCCGTGGACGGGTATCCGGCTCGGAGAGCTCGGGAATCCGGACATAGTTCGTCTTCGAGATAGAGGAAGAATCGCCGCATTGCTCCTCCACCACCGCTATCTGATGGGTGACCGGCGGAGAGTTAATCTCCCTTTGGTCAGGTTTAAGCCCAATCCGATCGTAGTCGGTAGCGACTCCCAGAGCGGCGATGCGATCCAAGAGCTCGTTCAAAGAGGAGACCTCCATTGGATCCATCTGCTCGGTGAATTTCGAGCAGATGTGGAGGCTATTTTCGATGACCCGAGAAGTCATCGTCGGCGCAGCGGTTGAGCGGGCAGTCATGACGAAGCTGCCTAGTCGGAGAGTTTGGCCTACATCCAGGGCTCCCCCAGAGGTGATGTTGTTCTTGACAACGAGACGAGCCATCCCTCCTTATGATGACGACATAGTGGAACTCTCAATGAAAGCACCAATGTCGGTGTCAAAACCGGCGGATCTCGGGTAGGGGGTCCCGAACTGTGCGTCTAAGGCAGATGGTAACAGGAGGCGGGGGACACGATGTTTACCCAGGTTCGGGCCCTCTCGATGGAGGTAATACCCTACTTCCTTCTTGATTGATCTTGATGATATGAGTATTACAAGAGTTGATCTACCACGAGATCGTAGAGGCTAAACCCTAGAAGCTAGCCTATGGTATGATTGTATGTTGTCCTACGGACTAAACCCTCCGGTTTATATAGACATCAGAGGGGGCTAGGGTTACGCAGAGTCGGTTACAAGGGAGGAGAGTCCCATCCGAACACGGGACGAAGTCTTCAATCTTGTATCTTTATAGTCCAACAGTACGACTAAAGGATATAGTCCGGCTGTCCTGAGACCCCCTAATCCAGGACTCACTCAACTCCCCTTTCCTAGTCCCACTAGGAGGGGCAAGGAAGGAGTGGGAGAGGGAAAGGCAAGGGGGGCACCGCCCCGCCCCCTTCCTTGTCCTATTTGGACTCAAGGGGAGGGGGCGCGCGGCCTGCCCTGGCCGGCCCCTCTCTCTCCACTAGGCCCAACAAGGCCCATTAACCCCCGGGGGTTTCCGGTAACCACCCCCCCGCCACTCCGGTAAAATCCCGATTTCACCCGGAACTATTCCGATGTCCAAATATAGGCTTCCAATATATCAATCTTTATGTCTCGACCATTTCGAGACTCCTCGTCATGTCCGTGATCATATCCAAGACTCCGAACTACCTTCGGTACATCAAACCACATAAACTCATATTACCGATCGTCACTGAACTTTAAGCGTACGGACCCTACGGGTTCGAGCACTATGTAGACATGACCGAGACTCGTCTCCGGCCAATAACCAATAACAGAACCTGGATGCTCATATTGGCTCCTAGATATTCTACGAAGATCTTTATCGGTCAAACCGCATAACAACATACGTTGTTCCCTTTGTCATCAGTATGTTACTTGCCCGAGATTCGATCATCGGTATCTGAATACCTAGTTCAATCTCGTTACCGGCAAGTCTCTTTACTCGTTCCGTAATACATCATCCCGCAACTAACTCATTAGTTGCATTGCTTGCAAGGCTTATAGTGATGTGCATTACCGAAAGGGCCCAGAGATACCTCTCCGACAATCAGAGTGACAAATCCTAATCTTGATCTATGCCAACCCAACAAGTACCTTCAGAGACACCTGTAGAGCACCTTTATAATCACCCAGTTACGTTGTGACGTTTGGCAGCACACAAAGTGTACCTTCGGTATTCACGAGTTGCATAATCTCATAGTCATAGGAACATGTATAAGTCATGTAGAAAGCAACAGCAATATACTAAACGATCGAATGCTAAGCTAACGGAATGGATCAAGTCAATCACATCATTCTCTAATGAAGTGACCGCGTTAATCAAATGACAACTCATGTCTATGGTTAGGAAACACAACCATCATTGATTCAATGAGCTAGTCTAGTAGAGGCATACTAGTGAAACTTTGTTTGTCTATGTATTCACACATGTACTAAGTTTCCGGTTAATACAATTCTAGCATGAATAATAAACATTTATCATGATTAAGGAAATATAAATAAAAACTTTATTATTGCCTCTAGGGCATATTTCCTTCAGTCTCCCACTTGCACTAGAGCCAATAATCTAGATTACATAGTAATGATTCTAACACCCGTGGAGTCTTGGTGCTGATCCTGTTTTGCTCGTGAGAGTGGCTTAGTCAACGGGTCTGCAACATTCAGATCCGTATGTATCTTGCAAATATCTATGTCTCCTTCCTTGACTTGATCGCGGATGGAATTGAAGCGCCTCTTGATGTTCTTGGTTCTTTTGTGAAACCTGGATTCCTTTGCCAAGGCAATTGCACCAGTATTGTCACAAAAGATTTTCATTGGACCCGATGCACTAGGTATGACACCTAGATCGGATATGAACTCCTTCATCCAGAATCCTTCATTTGCTGCTTCCGAAGCAGCTATGTACTCCGCTTCACACGCAGATCCCGCCATGACGATCTTCTTAGAACTGCAGCAACCGACATCTCCACTGTTCAATATAAATACGTATCCGGTTTGTGACTTAGAGTCATCCGGATCAGTGTCAAAGCTTGCATTGACGTAACCATTCACGACGAGCTCTTTGCCACCTCCATAAACGAGAAACATATCCTTTGTCCTTTTCAGGTATTTTAGGATGTTCTTGACCGCTGTCCAGTGATCCACTCCTGGATTACTTTGGTACCTCCCTGCTAAACTTATAGCAAGGCACACATCAGGTCTGGTACATGGCATTGCATACATGATAGGGCCTATGGCTGAAGCATAGGGAACACCTTTCATTTTCTCTCTATCTTCTGCAGTGGTCGGGCATTGAGTCTGACTCAACTTCACACCTTGTAACACAGGCAAGAACCCTTTCTTTGCTTGATCCATTTTGAACTTCTTCAAAACTTTATCAAGGTATGTGCTTTGTGAAAGTCCAATTAAGTGTCTTGATATATCTCTATAGATCTTGATGCCCAATATATAAGCAGCTTTACCGAGATCTTTCATTCAAAAACTTTTGTTCAAGTATCCTTTTATGTTATCCAGAAATTTTATATCATTTCCAATCAACAACATGTCATCCACATATAATATTAGAAATGCTACAGATCTCCCCCCACTTTCTTGTAAATACAGGCTTCTCCAAAAGTCTGTATAAACCATATGCTTTGATCATACTATCAAAACGTTTATTCCAACTCTGAGATGCTTGCACCAGTCCATAGATGGATCGCTGGAGCTTGCACACTTTGTTAGCACACTTTGGATCGATTAAACCTTCAGGTTGTATCATATACAACTCTTCTTCCAGAAATCCATTTAGGAATGCAGTCTTTACATCCATTTGCCAAATTTCATAATCATAAAATGCAACAATTCCTAACATGATTCGGACGGACTTAAGCATCTCTACGGGTGAGGTCTCATCATAGTCAACTCCTTGAAATTGTCGAAAACCTTTTGCAACAAGTCGAGATTTGTAGACAGTAACATTACCTTCAGCGTCAGTCTTCTTCTTGAAGATCCATTTATTCTCGATGGCTTGTCGATCATCAGGCAAGTCAACCAAAGTCCACACTTTGTTCTCATACATGGATCCCATCTCAGATTTCATGCTTCAAGCCATTTTGCAGAATCTAGGCTCATCATCGCTTCCTCATAGTTCGTAGGTTCATCATGGTCAAGTAACATGACCTCCAGAACAGGATTACCGTACCACTCTGGTGCAGATCTTACTCTGGTTGACCTATGTGGTTCGGTAGTAACTTGATCTGAAGTTATATGATCATCATCATTAGCTTCCTCACTAATTGGTGTAGGGGTCACATGAACAGATTTCTGTGATGAACTACTTTCCAATAAGGGAGCAGGTATAGTTATCTCATCAAGTTCTACTTTCCTCCCACTCACTTCTTTCGAGAGAAACTCATTCTCTAGAAAGGATCCATTCTTAGCAAGGAATGTCTTACCTTCGGATCTGTGATAGAAGGTGTACCCAACAGTCTCCTTTGGGTATCCTATGAAGACACATTTCTCCAATTTTTGTTGGAGCTTATCAGGTTGAAGCTTTTTCACATAAGCATCGCGACCCCAAACTTTAAGAAAAGACAACTTTGGGTTTCTTGCCAAACCATGGTTCATAAGATGTTGTCTCAACGGATTTAGATGGTGCCCTATTTCATGAATGCAGCTGTCTCTAAAGCATAACCCCAAAACAATAGCGGTAAATCAGTAAGATACATCATAGATCGCACCATACCTAGTAAAGCACGATTACGACATTCGGACACACCATTTCACTATGGTGTTCCGGGTGGCGTGAGTTGCGAAACTATTCCGCATTGTTTCAAATGAAGACCAAACTCGTAACTCAAATATTCTCCTCCATGATCAGATCGTAGAAACTTTATTTTCTTGTTACGATGATTTTCCACTTCACTCTGAAATTCTTTGAACTTTTCAAATGTTTCAGACTTATGTTTCATCAAGTAGATATACCCATATCTGCTCAAATCATCTATAAAGGTGAGAAAATAACGATAGCCACCGCGAGCCTCGACATTCATCGAACCACATACATCAGTATGTATGATTTCCAACAAATCTGTTGCTCGCTCCATAGTTCCGGAGAACGGCATTTTTAGTCATCATTTCCACGAGGCATGGTTCACAAGTACCAAGTGATTCATAATCAAGTGATTCCAAAATTCCATCAGAATGGAGTTTCTTCATGCGCTTTACACCAATATGACCTAAACGGCAGTGCCACAAATAAGCTGCACTATCATTATCAACTCTGCATCTTTTAGCTTCAATATTATGAATATGTGTATCACTACTATCGACATTCATCAAAAATAGACCACTCTTCAAGGGTGCATGACCATAAAAGATATTTCTCATATAAATAGAACAACCATTATTCTCAGATTTAAATGAATAACCATCTCACATCAAACAATATCTAGATATAATGTTCATGCTCAACGCTGGCACCAAATAACAATTATTCAGGTCTAAAACTAATCCCGAAGGTAGATGTAGAGGTAGCGTGCCGACCGAGATCACATAGACTTTGGAACCATTTCCCACGCGCATCGTCACCTCGTCCATAGCTAATCTTCGCTTAATCCGTAGTCCCTGTTTCGAGTTGCAAATATTAGCAACAGAACCAGTATCAAATACCCAGGTGCTACTGCGAGCATTAGTAAGGTACACATCAATAACATGTATATCACATATACCTTTGTTTACCTTGCCGTCCTTCTTATCCACCAAATACTTGGGGCAGTTCCGCTTCCAGTGACCAGTCCCTTTGCAGTAGAAGCACTCAGTCCTAGGCTTAGGTCCAGACTTGGGTTTCTTCACTTGACCAGCAACTTGTTTGCCGTTATTCTTGAAGTTCCCCTTCTTCCCATTACTTTTTTTCTTGAAACTGGTGGTCTTGTGGACCATCAACACTTGATGCTCTGTCTTGATTTCTACCTCTGCAGCCTTTAGCATCGTGAAGAGCTCGGGAATTGTCTTATCCATCCCTTGCGTATTATAGTTCATCACGAAGCTATTGTAGCTTGGTGGCAGTGATTGAAGAATTCTGTCAATGACACTATCATCCGGAAGATTAACTCCCAGTTGAATCAAGTGATTGTAGTACCCAGACATTCTGAGTATATGTTCACTGACAGAACTATTCTCCTACATTTTGTAGTTATAGAACTTATTGGAGACCTCGTATCTCTCAATCCGGGCATTTTCTTGAAATATTAACTTCAACTCCTGGATCATCTCATATGCTCCATGAAGTTCAAAACATCGTTGAAGTCCTGGTTCTAAGCCGTAAAGCATGGCACACGGAACTATCGGGTAGTCATTGTCGGCATTCTAGGAACGGGGGTCCCCAGACTTGCCTGCCTGTGGCCCACAGCGTGGCTTTTCTAACAGGCCTATACGGCCCATCTTCATCAGCAAGGAATCAAGACCTTCGCGAGGGGCCAAGCCTTGCGAGGCGGACGACACAAGACCTCCTCAGGAGCAGCCTCACCAGGCTAGCTCGCGAGGGGCGGAGAGTTCAAGGCCAGGCAAACCTCCGAGGTTCTAATGACGTGAGCCATGATGACCAAGGCCAGGCCGGCGCCAGCGCGTGCAGTGTCCTTGTTTCCTCTTTGGTGCTAAGGGGGCAAGTGCAGGCACGGAGTACCAAGGCATCAAGCAAAGGTTTCCATATCGGTGCAACGAGACCAAGACCAGCAGGACGGCAAGACGGAGGTCAACATGGAGCCCAAGACGGCGTCACCACCAGAGCCTTTGGCAGGCGAAGACTGCTTTTGTCAGGATAAGTTGTACTAGCTGTCCCCTTTCAAATTGGCCATTGTGGGATCCCTTCCCGCTCAATATTTGGGGAGAGGGCCAGGGTCTCTATAAATAGGACTAGCCACCACCATAGCTGGGGAGAAGGGAAATCGAATCCACACACGCACAAGTTCGCCAAGCACAAGAACACCTCAACCTTAGAAGGCTATTCTTCCCTTTGTACTATTCATCCTCAGCCCGAGAGGCAATCCACCACCACCACACTGGAGTAGGGTATTACACCATAACGGTGGCCCGAACCAGTATAAATCTTGTGTCTTTTGCATTGCGAGTTCGTCAAGTTAGTTCGTAAGATCTTAGCTGAGTTAGGACGTGGATCGGTAGGGGGAGATCTTTGGGCGCACCCTAGTGTTCGAACCTTAAGGGTTTTGCCGGAACCCATGATCCGACATTTGGCGCGCCAGGTAGGGGTGCGCCGAAGCTTCCCTTTCGTCGCTCCTCGTCACGTCGCTTCATCGTCTCCATGGCAGACGCACGCCGCGCCCGCGCCGAGTGCCGGGATGCCCTCGCCACCCGCGTTGCTCAGACGGCCCCTGTCGGCGGGCCACCCCGTCGCTCTCCGTCGCCTGCCATCGACGCCGCCACCGGCCCGGAGGGGAACAAGCAGCAAGCATCCTCGCTGCACCCCTCGGTGCGACCGGACGGCCGCACCGCCACTCCATCACTAACTCCTCCTGGTTCGTCGTCTCACGCTCGTTGCATTCCCACAGACGCACGGGCCGCGCTCCTCATGGCGCACGAGCTCCTACGCTACCGCCCAGTCGACGACCTCTACGAGGACTGGCTTAACCGCACCGCCGAGCTTGTCCGCGCCGTAGGGGGCTCCCCTGCGTCGTCCCACTCTCTGCCTCGCCCTCCGCCAGCCATGGCCGACGCAGCTCACAAAGCACCTCTGCCACCTCTGCACCAAGACGGCGCCCTAGCACCGAGGTGCGCGGCTCCACGGCGCGACCCACCATGTCTGACACCCGTGCGTGAAGAAAGAAGCTGTCAAGAAGTCCCTTGACCGCAAGCGAACGCTCCGCCACTACTCGCACCGCCACGCCACGATCGTTTACTGCGGCAAGGTCCCACGCCGCTTGCCGTAGCAGCGCGCGGGCGCCAAGACCAAGTTCCATCTCCAAGGCGGGCCCTAGTGACCATGACCGGCTGCCGCACCTTCACCCCCGAGCTGCATGGCGTTGCTTGGCCGGGCAAGTTCAAGCCAGATCTGCCTCCTCGCTACGACAGCACCCCCGACCCCGCGGAGTTCCTGCAGCTCTATGAGCTGAGCATTGAGGCGGCCAATGGCGGTGAGAAGGTCATGGCGAACTGTTTTCCCATGGCTCTCAAGGATGGCACACGCTCCTGGCTCCTGAACCTGCCTGCAGGCTCGATTTCCTCCTGGGACGAGATGCGCAACCGCTTCATCGCCAACTTCCAGGGCACTTGCGACCACCCCCCGATCGTGGGTGACCTGCGCCACATCAAGCAACAACCAGGAGAGACCCTGCAGAAGTACTTCCAGCGCTTCAACAGCGCGTGAATCAAGATCCGCAAGGTGACCGATGAGGCCATCATCTCAGCGTTCCGCGACATCAAGTTGAAGGAGGAGCTCGCCATCCATGAGGAGTTGTGCACGACCTTGGAGCTGTTCAACATCGCGACCAAGTGTGCAAGAGCTGAGGAGGGGCGCCTCTCCCTCCTCGAGCTCCCTGCTACGGACCCAGAGGAGAAGAATACCAAGGCCAAAGACCTGAAGCGCAAAGGAGTGGTCGTGCTCGCGGCGGAGCCAAACACCAAGCGCGGCCGAGATCTTCCCGAGTCATCCAAGAGCAGTTGACCATTCTGCGCCTTCCACAACTTGCATACCCACAACACCAGCGACTGTCAAGAGCTCAGAGCTATTCAAGAAGGATGCTTCAGTCGACACCCCGAGCGCATCGACCGGGGCTACGACCGAGGAGGAGGACATGGTGGCGGACGCCGGGACGACCGTGGCCCGCGCCAGGAGTGGCACGACCGGCCTCGTGAGGACCGCTGGCAGGATCAGCCTCGCAAGGGCGCCTAGAGGGACCAGCCTTGTGAGGATCGTCCTCAAGGCAACGCTGGGCTTCCTCCACTACCGCCACCGCCCAGAAGGAATGACAACCACCACCAAGACGAGGGGGCTGGTGGCTTCCAGGAGCCGCGCTATCGCTTGCATCTTGGGCGGAGCTCAAGCCCCAGCCTCGCAGCATATCTTCAAACAGTTCACTCGCGAAGTGAATGCGGTCCTCCCCAAGCTCGAGGCCACACGCCCGCTCAGATGGTCCAGGTGCCCCATCATGTTCAGTTCGGCAGATCAGCTCAAGTGCGCAGCTACTGCAGGCGTCCTCCCAACGCTTTGTTCACCAGTCATCAGCAACGTGCAAGTTACCAAGACCCTCATCGACGACAGCGCAAGGCTCAATGTCCTGTCCGTCGACATGTTCGACAACCTCCAAGTGCCATATGACCAGCTTCAGCCTACCAAGCCTTTTTCAGGAGTGACCAATGGTTCTACTACCCCGATCGGGCAGGTCCGCCTCCTCGTTACCTTCGGAGAACGCAACAACTACCACACCGAACTCATCGACTTTGACGTCGCCTACATCCGCCCGCCATACAATGCCATCCTTGGGTATCCAGCCCTGGCCAAGTTCATGGCGGTGACCCATCACGGCTACAATGTCATCAAGATGACGGGAAGCGGCGGAATCATCACAGTCCCATGCGAGGAAAGAGACGTTGTGTGCTCCCTCGAGCGCGCCTTCCAAGTTGCAGCAATCACCGACCCTGACAGCCAGGGCGAGCGCCCTCCTGAAGGCATCCCCAAGAAGAAGAAGCAGTTGTGCCACGAAGGGCCTCAGGCAAGCGGCGCCTCATCAGGATCGGCGCCCGCGCCTGGGGCGCCTCCCTCCATCGCATAGGAAGGCACGCCCAGTGCCCCTCTCGGGCAGGGCTTGGGGGCTCTCTTCTGGAGGGCCTCAAACTTTGCCAACGTCACGAGGCAGGCGCTTGGGCACCACTTCGAGGCGTGCTTCGCGGCACGTTTCCCTCGGGAGAACACAGGGCAAGGAGTGCCCACCGTTCAGGAGTTCATCACCAAGACCACTCAGGAACTTCAAGACGCAATGGCCATGCGCGGCAATCGCTGCTCACCAGGCGCAGCTCCCCATCCAGGCAAGGATGCCGGGCTACGCATCTGCATCGATGTCCCAGGGCTCAACCGGGCTGCCTCTCAGGAGCTTTTCTGGCCTTCGTGCGTGGGACGCTGTGAGGGTCCACCTCACAGGTACGTTCGCATGGCCTTTGGCCTGCCGAGTGTAGCGACCGCCTATCAGCACAACCTGCAGAGCATCCTGGCAGCTCAGGAGGCCAGGCACCACGATGTGCTGACGGAGATGAAGACGTTCCTCAAGGAACCCCCTAGACCCCTAGAGCCTCCCGAGGCTCAGGGCCCCGGTGGCTCATGAGGAGTAGCCCCTTCGCTGCATACCTTCAGCTGCCCCAACTCTCCTTCATCAACAGAACCATGTGACATTTTCCAAGTTCATTCAGCTGGGAGCACCCCAAGGGCTGCATCATTCCCAGGCCGCGTGGGTCCGTCCCTGTGGCATGTATCGCTTTTTATGTCTTTAGCTTACCTTGTTGGGGGCGCCCCTCGGGCTGCATCATCCCCAAGCCGCTCGGGCCTGACCCAGTGGCATGCATCTTCCATGCATTTACCTGAGCTAGGTTGCCTTTCATGCTTAATCTATCTATGACTATCACCTGCTTGATCGCCACCCACCATGGGAGCCGCGCGCTGGCCGTCTTTCTTCAGGACCCTTCACGTGAGTAAGTTAAGCACGACGTCTGTGCTCGGGCCCGTTCCTGCAGCGTCAACAAATCCAACGGCTGAGCTCTGTCTGGCGGGCGGGCCCCGTTCACGTCACCTCCTGGGGCCGTTGGTTCTTATCTTTCTCACGCGATAACCTCGGGAGATTCGTTTGGCGCAGGTTGTCTAACCACCTCACAGGACCAACACAGCGAACAAGAACCAAGACCAGGCACAACCCGCCTTGAGGTAGGGCCTTGTGAGTCCCGCGCTGGCTCACGAGTGCCCAGATACACATCGTCTAGCCCTGCCGTGCAAGCCACGTGTCAGGGCAGGGCTATACGCGCCCCGGGGGCTCTCCACAATAGGGAGTCCCCCTCCCATGCCCTAGTGGAAGCACCTGTTGACACACGAACACGTCACGTGTACCCTCGACGCCGGGGGTGATGCACCGCAGTTCATGTCGAAGGAGACCCGACCGACAGCGCGATACACAAGACAGTCGACAGGCGCTTTTGCAGACCCGAAAACCCCACACCCCCGGGAGGGACCCCGTCAGGGAGTGCGGCGGCTATGGGCTGCCCTAGGGTGATTTTCTCGCCCCTAGAGCCTCGGGATTCGCAGCTCTCAAACACGAAGAACAGCGAGGAACGAGATAGAAAAACGGTGGAGAGATAAAACGTAGATGAGAAAGTAGTATATTGATTTGTTCGATTGTGTGTTGTTCAATCAGCCATCACCCCCAACATATATAAGAGGCGGCTGGACTTCCCGTACAAGCAAATGATTCATCTAGGCTTTCCTTACAAAAAATTACATCAATTCACGTCCTACAGTCCTAATTCTATTCCAACTCGGATTCAGTCTGAATCTGGCCCAACTTCTGTCTTCCTCCTTGCGTGGGCCGCCGAGCTTGCATATGACCTCCGATTAAGACGGCACAAATACGAAACTTGTGCGTCTTGACGAGACGAACAATCCTTATGTTGAACACTTTTCCAAATAAGACCATCTTGAATATTCTACGAAGCCATCTTTAATATCTAGTCGGACTCGGTCATGTAACGGACTGGATTGTCCGAGTCTCGTAGTGAACTTACAGGCCGTATACTATCTCATATGATAATGACTCCAAAACCAAAGTTCACCATTTTGACGATGCGCACAACTTCTGTGTTGATCACTTTTCCATCCGAGGTCATCTGGATTACCTTTCGGGCACATCTTCAGTTTCACTCGGATCCGAGCTCATCCACTCGGATATTAGAGTTTTTCGTCCGACTGGACCTTTTCACTCGGATGTTAGATTCTTTCACTCAGAAGACAATCTCTCACTCGGATGACTATATTTCGCTCGGAAGGCAATATCTTACTCGAACGTCAAGTTTTCATTCCGATGGTAATCTTTTCACTCGGAATAACTTCACTCGAATGATAATTTCACTCGGATTACTATATTTTCACTCGGAAGCTAATCTTTTACTCGATCGATAAGTTTTTCACTCGACCTTTTACTCGATCGGTAGGTTTTCACTCGGATGGTAAACTTTTCACTCGGATTTCCCGACTGAAAACACAGCCTGATCTTGATTTGCCTCTCCAGGTTGCATACGACCTCGGATTGAGACAAATTTTATATGAAAAACGATCGGCTCGACAAGACAAAACTTTTTCGTGTTGAAGGTTTTTCGATTCAAGGCCGTATTGATGGCCGAATTACTCGCGCAACCTATCAGACAAGTGTCTGGCACCTCGCGTCATATTTCCGTTGAGGTTCGGTCTGCAGTGTATTGCCTCTAACTTTTGCATATGAACTCGGATTGAGATGATTTATATATCAAAATCGATTGCCTCAACGAGACGCAGACAATTCCTTAAGAGTTCTCCTTCATCCGAGGTCATCTTTAAGACGTGATTGGCCAAAAACCACTCGGAACATTGAATTATGCCACTCGGAGTATAGTTTCGGTCCGTAAGATAAAGTCGAATGAATATAATCGAAACATCAAAGTGGTTCCACTCGGCGACGTGAATATTTTCGTGATGAAAACCCGTTCACTCGAGACCATCTTCATTGCAATCTGTATCTTGCCAAAATCAGGTGTCAACACATGCCCCCCTGTTTTTCGGCAAAACTTGCACGCCGAAAAATAATATGCATAGTGTTTGTTCTAAGGACGATATCAACACTCCATCGGCCATTTATTTTTCTCAGGGCGATAATTATGTATCGACCATGTTTGTGCTAAGGGCAATAATCGTATATCGGCCATTGCCTACTTAGGCTTCCTGCCACACACTCGGGTGGTACTTCTTCAAATATTTGCCATTGAGAGCTCGAGGTAACAATGCCCCTTGTATTGATTCCACCAAATATGAATTTCCCGGAACAACTCTTGTAATTCTAAAAGGACGTTCCCAACTTGGAGACCACTTCCTGCATTTTCTATCTCTTGAACCAATCGGCAGAATCACTTTCCAGACGAGATCACCGACTTGAAAATTCTTCAACTTAACTTTCTTATTGTAAGCTCTTGCAACCCTCAACTTGTCTCTCTCTATGGACTTCAAAGAAACCAAACGTTTATCGGCAACCTCATCAATATTGTCCATCATCAAGTTATAAAAGTCTACTGCCGATAAATCATTTTGTTTGGCTATTCTCAAAGAATTCAAATTTACTTCCACTGGTAAAACGGCCTCTTAACCATATACTAGCTCATATGGGGTCACCTTCGTAGCACCATGCCTTGAAATTCTATGTGCCCACAAAGCTTCAGACAACAACTCATGCCATCTCCTTGGATTATCTTCAATCTTTTTCTTGATGAGTTTGATTAAAATTTTATTGCTAGACTCAGCTTGTCCATTAGCTTGGGCATAATATGGAGAGGAATTGAGCAACTTTATGTTATAAGATCCGGCAAACTCTCTGACTAGGTGTGACATGAAAGATGAACCTTGATCCGTTGTTAACGTTTGAGGAATACCGAATCTATGAATAATGTGCTCGGTTATGAATTGAATTACCTCTGTATGTGTGATGTTCTTGAGAGCTTCTGCTTCAGACCATTTAGTGAAATAATCAGTTGCCACCAATACGAACCGATGCCCCTTTGAGGAAGATGGATGAATTTGCCCAATAAAGTCTAAACCCCATCCTCTGAAAGGCTACGGCTTGATAATAGGATGCAACATAGCAGCACGAGCCAATTGAATATCACCAAATTTTTTACAAGCTTCGCACTCTTTATAATATCTGAAGCAATCATTAATCATAGTCGGCCAATAAAACCCAGCACGTCGCAATAACCATTTCATCTTGGGAGCCGACTGGTGAGTGCCACAAATGCCTTCATGTACCTCTCCCATAGCAACTCTTGCCTGGTCCTCATCCAAACACTTTAGAAGAACATCATCGACTGTTCGGCGATAAAGACCATCATCTCTCATTGTATACTTGAAAGCCATACGCCGAACAGCCCTGTCCACCCTTTCACTCGGATTGCACAAGTAATCAACAATGGGCTTCCTCCAGTCGGGATTGTCACCTGCACTAGACTTTTTGTTAATGGCCGTATCAGTGGGTTCAGGTTCGGCCTCTCCCATATTGGCAAGACAAGACATCGGTCTTTGAGAGATATGAAACATGCCATGATCAACATGATATCTGGATGCTTGTTGTGCCAATTTATTTGCTTTCCAATTGTCATGTCTAGATATATGAGCAATGCTAAAGCAATCCAAAGTAGAAATTATATCTAGACATTTGTCAATATAAACATTAAGTGATTCGTCCAAACACTGAAAGACTTTGGATATTTGCTGCACCACTAGTACGAATCACCATAAGCCTCAATATGTGTAACACCTATAGCAAGTAACATCTCTAGGCCGAATAATAATGCTTCATATTCAGCTTGATTGTTTGTAAAAAAATATTCTAAGCGGCATGAGGCTTCAAAAACAGCACCATGAGGAGATATGTAAACAATACCAACACCTTGGCCATTGGTACAAACTGAACCATCAAAATATAATCTCCATGGTACTATTGAGACAAGGTTTATATCAACATCATGCTTGTCATCAATCCGATTTTCAACAATAAAATTAGCAACGTTTTGGCCTTTCATGGATTTTAGAGATTCATAGGCCAAATCATATTCAATCAAAGCATAAGCCCACTTGCCAATTCTACCACTAAGAATTGGTCTATGCAACATGTATTTAATGACATCGGTCTGACAAGCTACTATGCAGGAACTCGGTACTAAATAATGTCTCAATTTTGTGCAAGCATAATATAAACATAGACATAATTTTTCAATAAATGTATACCTTCTCTCTGCGTCCAATAGGCGGCGGCTCAAATAAGTGATGGCATGCTCTTTTCCTTCGGTCTCTTGAGTTAGAACAGCACCAATAACTCCTTCCTCTGCTGCAATGTAAAGTCTGAAGGGTTACCTATGCTTGGGTACTTTCATCACCGGAGGAGTGCACAAATAATTCTTGATCATATCAAATGCTTCTTGCTGTTTTGCCCCCCAAGTGAAATTAGCATCATTCTTTAACCGAAGGATAGGAGTAAATGCATCAACTTTCCCTGATAGATTAGCTACGAACCTTCTCAAATAATTGACCTTGCCAAGAAACTTTTGCATATCTCTCTTGCATGTTGGAGCCTCCACTTTATGTATGGCCTCTATCTTTTTGGGATCAATCTCTATGCCATATTCATGAATAATAAAACCCAAAAACTTGCCAGCTGATACACCGAATGCACACTTTAAAGGATTCATCTTCAGTCCATACTTTTTCGTTCTTTCGAAAGATAAACGCAAATCGGCCAAGTGAGATTCAAAAGCATCCGATTTGACAACAATATCATCAATATAAACTTCAAGTATGACACGAGTAAATCATGAAAAAATAAATTCCATAGCCCTTTGATACGTGGCCCCAACATTTTTTAATCCGAATGTCATCACTGTCCACTCGAATAAACCAAGGAAACCAGGACATCGGAAAACCATTTTGTACATGTCCTCTTCGGCCATAGAAATTTGATTGTATCCGGCATTACCATCTAGAAAGCTAATAACCTTATGTCCAGAAGCATCATTAATAAGCATATCGGCTATTGGCATAGGATACTCATCTTTGGGTGTAGCCCTATTTAAATCTCTGAAATCAATGCACACCCTCAACTTGCCAGATCCTTTCTTCTCTACTGGGACAATGTTAGAAATCCACTCGGCATACCTGCAAGGTCGAATGAAATTAGCTTCAAGCAGTCGACCGGTCTCTTTCTTGATCCGGTCATATGTTTTCGGATTAAATTTTCTGGCCGACTGTTTATAAGGTCTAAAACCGACCTTTATAAGCAAACGATGTTCCACTAGCTCTCAGCTTGACCCTGGCATCTCATGATATTCCCATGCAAAGCAACAAACATATTCTTTCAATAGCTCGATTAACTTAGCCTTACAATCGGCTTTCAAATTTTTGTTTATAAATGTCGGTCGAGTGACTGAACTATCTCCAATATCTACCTCTTCTAACGGATCGGCTGATGTAAAACCTTGTCGAAGTTTATCCATGTCATCCAACTCCTCTATGGACTCATATATATCGTTCTCATTGGACCGATACTTTACAAGACATTTTTGTAACCACTCAGAATTAGGATCCATTTAAACATATCATACCTTGGAGCCAATTGCATTCACTCGGCTTTAAAGAGACGGGCACAAAACCATTCTTGGTCGCGCTGAGAAAATCAAATTCTGATAAGTCACGTCTTGTCAAGCAAGTAGCATTGGGATGTTGCCAATCCACCGATGCTTCGGCCAAAGCAACACATGCCGAGTTATCCGCATGAATAAATTCCACTTCATCATCAACCCACTGAATCAAAAACTGGTGCATATTGGATGGCACGCACTGGTTTGCATGAACCCAATCACGGCCTAGTATGACGTTGTAGTTACCTTGCACCTCAACAAAAAAGAATGCAGTAGCCAAAGTTTTGCTTCCGACTGTTAGCTCCACATACATCACACCTTTGGCTTCAATTTTCTCTTTGCCTTCAAATCCGTTGAGCACCATATTGGTCTTGATCAATTCTTCATCAGGTAAACCCAATTTCTTGAAGACCGAATAGGGCATAAGATTTACCACAGCACCACCATCAACAAGCATCTGAGTGAGCGGCGACCCATTGATATGACCTCTGAGATATAATGGTTTAAGATGCGTTACTGGTTCTTTTGGCTTCTCGAATATTGCGTTTTAGGGCCAAAATCCAGCTGAGCCACCTCCCCTTCTTCATCTACAGCACGAAACTCAGCAGGTAAGTAATACACCATATTGATATCCATACCTTCATGAACCGGCATAGACTCATAGTCCAACATATCAGGCTCCTCCTCGAGTGCATCCACAGATTCTGAAATTTGTCTGAGTGAAGGAGAAGTAAGAAGTGTCGTAGACGATGTCATATATGTTGCATCGTCCTCCTTTGGTGATGTAGGTATTGCTGTGATAGATGTAGAAGTTGCTATATATTGTATTTGTTTAGGCATCCACACATTTTTTGGTGGAACCATGGGTCGAGTGTCATTGAACAACTTATCCCTTTGTTTCTCGGCCTCCTATTCTGCCATCTCTTGACTCCTTAACCTCTGTAGTTTCCTCTTTTGTGTCTTTGTTAGCCCTGGAGGACACCACTTTGGCTAAGTGTATTTAGGATCTCTCGTTTTTACCTGGCTGGTGCTTGCCTCATGGTCATTAGTCGAGTGCTTTGGCGCGATAGCAAGTATCGGCTCAGTCGGATTGCTATGCACAATCGACTGCTGTATGGCGAATGTTTCGGTGCCCAAGATAAGTGAGTCGACATCCATTTTCTCCTTGGCTTTTCCCGACTCAACTGCTGCAACACTTGGTGATTTAACACGCCATTCTTTTCGACTTTCCAGATGCATGAAATTTCCACTCGGGCGCACCTTTTTACTCTGATGGAATCCACTCGGATGGATATCACTCGGATGGAATTCAGCAGGATGGAATCTACTCGGCCACATTTTTCACTCGGATAGCTTCCACCTGGGTGCATTCTTACACTCGGATAATTTCCATCCGGTCGCATGTTTTGACCAGCCGACCGATAGTTACCGATGTTCAGTCGGCCATTATATGAGTATTCAAGTCGACCCCAAACAGTTTGCCTTTGCTCTTCTGGAAACAACGCCTTTGGTCCACTCAGTTTCATATACTGACTGAACATATCATCTGATGGTGACCTTGGTTGCTTCAAGTATGATGGCCGGTTAGAGCTGGGACCAGCCGACTGATTAGCATATTTGGATAGCAACATATCAAAAGTTGGCTTGATCCGCTTGCGTTGCACTTTAGCTTCATTCCTCTTCCACATGGCAACTTCTGGACTCTTGGGTTTGACAAATTTAACTCGAGTATTTTCTTGCATTTGCGGTTGCCCCCGAGTGTAGGATTCTTGATGGTGATTTTGATTACTTCCTTGCCATCGGGCTGCTTACCAAGCACAACATGTCTCCCCAAGACCGTGCTGCCTTCCTTGTCTTTCTTGGGCTCACCAATAATGATATTAGCTTTATTAGTAGATTCGGCTACCTCAGGCCGAATGAGTAGCTTCTTCCCCTCCAAATCCATGGTATTCATTGGAAAAGGTTGTTTATCAACTTGCATCTCATAAAAGTTCAATCGTCCGTCATTAATGGCCGATTGTATCTGTTGTTGAAAAACATTGCAATCGTTAGTAGCATGAGAAAAAGAATTATGATACTTGCAATAAGCATGCCGTTTTAGCTCTTCAAATGACAGTAAAGTATGAGATATTCTAATAATCTTAGCCTACAACAAAGCATCAAATATTCTATCACACTTAGCAATGTTAAAAGTAAACTTCATCTCTTCATCACGATTCTTATGAATCGGTTTCAGATCATTGCAAGTAAAGGGTTTGGCCTTAGATGGCCAAACAAATTCAGTGGCAAAAACATCACTCTCATCGTCCGAGTGATCACTATCATATTCCACCATATTCATCTTTGGACGATCGGCTTTGTATCTATGCACTTCTTTGAGATCTTTGCTTTGGCTTTCCTGAGCCGAAGCCCTTGGTAAGACTTGGTTGATATTTAGGAACTCATAACCTTCTAGATTTTCTCTAATGGGAGTTCTCAAGCCACTCAGCACTAGGTCTGCCAAGTCTCTCTCGGTTATCACCAAACTAAAACACCGGTTTTTTGTTTCTCTGAATCTCTTGACGTAATCGGAGACCGATTCATCATGCTTCTATTTAACCGATGTTAGATGTGATAACTTGAGTTCATTGTGGCCGCTATAAAAGTGATCATGAAATTTCTACTCTAGTTGCGACCAAACCCGAATGGAACCATGTGGTAAAGAAGAAAACCATGAAAATGCAGTACCAGTTAAAGATAAAGGAAATAAACACACTTTCAACTCATTTAGTGAGCCTGCTTCACCTAGTTGTGCTAAGTATTGACTAACATGCTCCCATGTGGTTTTTGTGCCCTCTCCATTGAACTTAACAAAATCTGGAATCTCATATCCCGGAGGGGACTGGATGGCATCAAAGTACTCGGGGTACAACTTTTGGTAAATCCGATTCCGAGGTAACTCAACTCCAAAATTCTCTCTAAGAATCTTAGCCATCTCCTCTCTAAGATTAGCTACCATCATCCGTAGTGGACGATGAAGCTTGTGGCAGTGACATAGGAAGAGTATGGTTACTAGCTGTAGGTAGGAATTGTGGCATGTATGTCGACCCATAATTTGGTAGTGGTCGAGTGGTTGTAGCTATAGGTAGAGTTTGGTTCGGCGTTGCCACCAAACCTGTCATGCTCATAATAGTATTAATGAGTGTAGCCACAATCTGATTTGTTTAGGTAGGATAATAAGTCATCGGCACGGGAGGCGCCGATGCAATAGGTAAAGCCAAATTAGGGTTTTGCACACTAGCAGCTACACCATTATTACCACTAGACGATTGAGATATATTCTTCTGAGCATTAGAATTTTCTATAAAAGTTTGATAGACTAGATTGTTACCATCAGCAATATGACTTTCAATCTCAGCCCACTGCTCAGGAGAAAAGGCAGTACTTATAGAGGGTTTAACCTGTTCAGTTTGAAGAGGAGGGAACTTGATTTCTTCAATCGAAGTAATGTTGCCTTGGCGATCTTTCTTGAATTTTGCCAGGAACTCCTGCAGGTCCTTCTCATCGCGCGCCTTCTTGTACTCCTCATAGACTTGGCGATGATCGGCCGATATCTCATCAAAACTGGGCTTAATAATGTTATCAGCGTCTACCTCAGAAGGCTTGGGAAGATCGGACATGGTGGATGATGATGATTGATCTTCGATCCCCAGCGGAGTCGCCAAAAAGTGTGTTGACACACGAACACGTCATGTGTACCCTCGACGCCGGGGGTGATGCACCGCAGCTCACGTCGAAGGAGACCCGACCGATAGCGCGATACGTAAGACAGTCGACAGGCGCTTTTGCAGACCCGAAAACCTCACACCCCCGGGAGGAACCCCGTCAGGGAGTGCGGCGGCTATGGGCTGCCCTAGGTCGATTCGCTCGACCCTAGAGCCTCGGGATTCGCAGCTCTCAAACACGAAGAACAGCGAAGAACGAGATAGAATAACGGTGGAGAGATAAAACGTAGATGAAAAAGTAGTATATTGATTTGTTCGATTGTGTGTTGTTTAATCGACCATCACCCCCAACATATATAAGAGGCGGCTGGACTTCCCGTACAAGCAAAGGATTCATTTAGGCTTTCCTTACAAAAAATTACATCAATTCACGTCCTAGAGTCCTAATTCTATTCCAACTCGGATTCAGTCTAAATCTGGCCCAACTTCTGTCTTCCTCCTTGCGCGGGCCACCGAGCTTGCATATGACCTCCGATCAAGACGGCCCAAATATGAAACTTATGCGCCTTGACGAGACAAACAATCCTTATGTTGAACACTTTTCCAAATAAGACCATCTTGAATATTCTACGAAGCCATCTTTAATATCCAGTCGGACTCGGTCATGTAACGGACTGGATTGTCCGAGTCTCGTAGTGAACTTACAGGCCGTATACTATCTCATATGATAATGACTCCAAAACCAAAGTTCACCGTTTTGATGATGCGCACAACCTCCGTGTTGATCACTTTTCCATCTGAGGTCATCTGGATTACCTTTCGGGCACATCTTCAGTTTCACTCGGATCCGAGCTCATCCACTCGGATATTAGAGTTTTTCGTCCGACTAGACCTTTTCACTCGGATGTTAGAGTCTTTCACTCGGAAGACAATCTTTCACTCGGATGACTATATTTCGCTCGGAAGGCAATATCTTACTCGAACGTCAAGTTTTCATTCCGATGGTAATCTTTTCACTCGGAATAACTTCACTCGGATGATAATTTCACTCGGATTACTATATTTTCACTCGGAAGCTAATCTTTTACTCGATCTATAAGTTTTTCACTCGACCTTTTACTCGATCGGTAGGTTTTCACTCGGATGGTAAACTTTTCACTCGGATTTCCCGACTGAAAACACAGCCTGATCTTGATTTGCCTCTCTAGGTTGCATACGACCTCGGATTGAGACAAATTTTATATGAAAACGATCGGCTCGATGAGACAAAACTTTTTCGTGTTGAAGGTTTTTCGATTCAAGGCCGTCTTGATGGCCGAATTACTCGCGCAACCTATCAGACAAGTGTCTGACACCTCGCGCCATATTTCCGTTGAGGTTCGGTCTGCAGTGTATTGCCTCTAACTTTTGCATATGAACTCGGATTGAGATGATTTATATATCAAAATCAATTGCCTCGACGAGACGAAGACAATTCCTTAAGAGTGCTCCTTCATATGAGGTCATCTTGAAGACGTGATTGGACAAAAACCACTCGGAACATTGAATTATACCACTCGGAGTATAGTTTCGGTCCGTAAGATAAAGTCAAATGAATATAACCGAAACATCAAAGTGGTTCCACTCGGCTATGTGAATCTTTTCATGATGAAAACACGTTCACTCAAGACCATCTTCATTGCAATCTGTATCTTGCCTAAATCAGGTGTCAACAGCACCATGTTCCACACTGGCCGTCGACACTGCCGAGGAGCGGCTATGCCCATGCACAAGCGGAAGCACTACGCTCCACGCTGGTGATAAACAACTGAGGGTGGCCTCACGGCCATACCAACCTCAGGGAGCCCCAAAGCTCAGTGTCCGGCCTCACCGCAATGCTTCCCCTCGGGAGAGCCGCGCCACGGGGCTGCGCTCGGGTCACGTCCAAGCATACGCCACCCAACCAGGTCCCTCGGACCTGGTCGTCGCACGCCCCTCCCGAGGCAAGCCTCGGCGGGGGCAAAGGTATGGAGAATATTTGCACGTTAAGGGGGACTCCTGAGCATCGCGACTCAGGAGCCTAACTGGTCACGTAGCCCCTCACTCGTTGGTCCGTCTTGGTTTTCGGTCGGCCCAATGACGGTTGAGGTATGCGCGGGGCTGGGCTATGCCGACGTAGAACATTAACCTATCCTCGCGTATCCTTCCTATAAGCTGTTTGCGCGTCAAGGGGGACTCCTGAGCATTGCGACTTAGGAGCCTAACTGGTCACGTAGCCCCTCACTCCTTGGTCTGTCCTGGTTTCCGGTCGGCCCAATGGCGGTTGAGGTATGCGCGGGGCTGGGCTCTACCGACACAGAACACAAAGCAGATAGGAAGAAAATCGCAAAATCTCAAAGAAAATATTACAAGACATATTGTTCTCACAATATCAAACGCGAGTTTAACGCCTCCACGAGGCATGGTGCATGTTGCAGGAATAAAACAGAAAAGTAGCCGCAGGTCACCCCTGGACACCACCGGCACCTGCAAGAGGTGCCCCATCCTGGGTAGCGTCGCCTTCACCTGCATCGCCGGTCGGGGGCGCGGGGGCGAAAGCATTGAACTTCTTTAGCAGGGCCTCCACTTGACCCTTCACAACTGCGGTGGCAGCCGCGCAGTGTTCATCAGCTATAGGCTCCAGCACCTCGTCAAGACGAGCGCTGGGGTCACAAAGGTGCAGGTGGCTAAAGACCCGCGTCAGCGCGGCTGAGGAAAGGATGTGAGCCTCTTCCTCCACCATGGGACCAATGCCCTCCACGACTTCCTCGAGCGCCTTCACCAAGAAGGGAAGCAGCTGAGTAGGGCCATCCTCGTCGGTGGTCAGCGGCCTCTCCAAGCCCTTCTCGTATAGTGACTTCAGCGCCACGCGGGACCTCTCCTCGAGGAGCGAGAAGGCCGTGCGGTCTTCAGCCAGGACCTTCGCCTTGGTGTCAAGATCGGCCTCCTTCGCCCTCGCCTTCAGTTCAACTCCTCTAGACGGATGCGCTTCGCGGCCTATGCCTTCGCCAGCTCTCCCAGCTCAGCGCCTGAAAGTGCAACTACCCCTGGGTGGCTTTTGTAATTCCTAACAACATATAGCTCATTGAGCTAATGCTATTTCAAGATAAATATTTCAGGAAAGCTCAATGATTGGCATGGCATGGATTAGAAAGTGGATCCCTCAAAATGCTAAGGACAAAAGGATTGGCTCAAGCTCAAAGCACAAGACTCTACATTTCTCATTTTAGTGATCCAAGATCACATTGAGTCCATAGGAAAAGCCAATACTATCAAGAGGGGTGACGTGTTGCTTAATGAGTTTCTTGCTCAAAATGCTTAGTGATATGCTCCAAAGCCTTCAACTACTTTCTCAAATCCACATATGTCCCAAACCAAAAGTTAAACTCGGCCCCACCGAAATTCTCTATCCGGCGCCACCAAGTTCTCTTGACATAGCCACTGCCAGAAACCTTAGTCTTTTCGGTCTCACCAATAGGGATCTCGGTCTCACCAAGATGGGATTGTAATCTCTCTGTTTCCCTTTGTAACGTTTCGGTCGAACCGAGATGAGCGATTGGTCCCACCGAGATTGCAATGCAAACTCTCTGTTTCCCTTTCTTAACGTTTCGGTCCTACCGAAAGAGCGAATCGGTCCCACCGAGATTGCCTGACCAACTCTCTGTTTGTCTATTACCAAAATCGGTCCCACCGAGTTTGTGTAATCGGTCTCACCGAGATTACATTATGCCCTAACCATAATGACATCGGTCCCACCGAGTTTACGTGTTGGTCCCAGCGAAAATCCTAATGTTCACATTTTGAACTAAATCGGTCCGAGAGAGTTTCATGATTCGGTCCCACCGAGTTTGGTAAATTGTGTGTAACGATTAGATTTTGTGTGGAGGATATATATATATACCCCTCCACCCAGTCTTCATTCGTGGAGAGAGCCATCAGAACATGCCTACACTTTCAACATACATTTTCTGAGAGAGAACCACCTACACTTGTGTTGAGGTCAAGATATTCCATTCCTACCACATAAATCTTGATCTCTAGCCTTCCCCAAGTTGCTTTCCACTCAAATCTTCTTTCCACCAAATCCAATCATATGAGAGAGAGTTGAGTGTTGGGGAGACTATCATTTGAAGCACAAGAGCAAGGAGTTCATCATCAACACACCATTTGTTACCTCTTGGAGAGTGGTGTCTCCTAGATTGGCTAGGTGTCACTTGGGAGCCTCCGTCAAGATTGTGGAGTTGAACCAAGGAGTTTGTAAGGGCAAGGAGATCACCTACTTCGTGAAGATCTACTCGAGTGAGGCAAATCCTTCATGGGCGATGGCCATGGTGGGATAGACAAGGTTACTTCTTCGTGGACCCTTCGTGGGTGGAGCCCTCCGTGGACTCGCGCAACCGTTACCGTTTGTGGGTTGAAGTCTCCATCAACATGGATGTACGATAACACCACCTATCGGAACCACGCCAAAAATCTCTGTGTCTACATTGAGTTTGCTCCCTCCAAACTCCTCCCTTTACCTTCATATGCAATTGTTTTATTTTCCACTGCTATACTCTTAGAATTGCATGTGTAGGTTGATTGTTTGACTTGTTCAAAGTTGCTAAAAATCTGCCAAGAACTAAAATTGGGAAAAGGTTAGATTTTTATTTGGTCAAGCAGTCTAATCACCCCCCCTCTAGACATACTTTCGATCCTACAAGTGGTATCAGAGCTTTGGTATCCATTTGCTTTGATTTCCATAGCTTTTGGTGGTCATAGCCTTGTTTTCACAACCTAGTAGAGTATGGCGTCTAGCGAGGGAAATTACCACTGTAGAGGTCCTTACTTTGATGGTACAAATTTTGCTAGTTGGAAGCATAAGATGAAAATGCATATTCTTGGACATAACCCCGCCGTTTGGGCTATTGTGTGCATTGGCTTGCAAGGTGAATTCTTTGATGGGAGAGAAGCAAACTGTGAAGCTACCGCGGAAGAGTTGAAGATGCTGCAATACAATGCTCAAGCTTGTGATATTCTCTTCAACGGATTGTGCCCCGAAGAATTCAACAAAATCAGCCGTCTTGAGAATGCAAAAGAAATTTGGGATACTTTGATTGATATGCACGAAGGTACCGACTCCGTCAAGGAACCCAAATTGGATGTGCTTCAAAGTCAACTTGACAAGTTCAAAATGAAGGATGGTGAAGGTGTCGCTGAAATGTACTCTAGGCTTGCTCTCATCACAAATGAGATTGCCGACTTAGGAAGTGAAGATATGACCGATAGATTCATCATCAAGAAGATCCTAAGAGCCTTGGATGGAAAATATGATAGCGTGTGCACATTGATCCAAATGATGCCCAACTACAAAGATCTCAAGCCAACAGAAGTCATTGGAAGAATTGTTGCTCATGAGATGTCACTTAGGGATAAGGAAGAGCTTCACAATAAGTCAAGTGGTGCTTACAAAGCCTCATGTGATGCCCCCACATCATCAAATGAGAAGCAAACCTTCAATGAAGAATTGAGCCTAATGGTGAAGAACTTCAACTAGTTATACAAGAGTAGAAGCAAGGAAAGAAGTTCCAAGTCAAGGTCCTACAATGACAAAAGATCTTCTAGTCGTCAGCGTAACTGCTACAATTGTGGAAGACCCGGACACTATTCCAATGAGTGTATGGCTCCCTACAAAAGAAGAGAATATTCTCCCAAGAGAAGAAGTAGGAGAGAAGAATCACCATCAAGAGAGAGGAGGAGGAGAGATGACCGTTATGAACAAAGAACATCATGGAGAAGCAAGGATTCGGAAAGGAAGGACAAATCATCAAGGGGCTACACAAAACGAAGACATCAAGTTCACGTTGGTGAATGGGTATCCGGCTCCGACTCGGACGATCACTCCGAGAGAAGTTATCACTCCGACTCCGAATATACTCAAGATGAAGGTGTTGCCGGTCTAGCACTTGTGTCAACCAACTCCTACGACATATTGGAGTCACCAAATGAAGGAATTGGAAGATGCTTCATGGCAAAAGGTCCAAAGGTATCACACCCCGAGTATGTTGATTTCAATAGTGATGAAGATGACTTGCTAGGTGATGATGATTTACTCGTTAACAATTCTAGTGATGAAAACTATGATGAACTTGCTATTAATCATGCTAATCAAGATAAAATGAATGACGATGATAAGAAGGAGATTGAGCGTCTAACTAAAGAGCTAAACACTCTTAAGATAGCTCATGAAACTACCTTGGAGAATCATCGAGAGCTTTTAAAGACTCATGAGAAGTTACGCTTCGAAAAGCTCAACCTTGAGCAAGAGCATGGGTTCTTAAAAGCGATCAATGATGATCTTCACAAGAAGAGTTCTTCTTACATTGCCAAGCGTTTACTCTTGTCTACTTACATGCCACAAGTTAAATCTAGCAACAAGAGTAAGAAAGATTCTTCTTCTAGTAGTAATAATAATCATGCTAAACCCAATGATGTTGCTTCTAGTAGTTCTCTTGATTCCACTAATGATTCTCTTAGCCAAGTTACACTTGAGCAAGAAAATAGCTTATTGAAGGGAATTATAGAGAAAGGTGTTTACAAGAACCTTGCCGGAAGTAAGCAATTTGAGGAAATTGTACGCAAGCAAGGGAGACACCGGAAGAATCAAGGTGTTGGTACTTGGTTTTGAATGAAAGTTCAATGCCAATGGAGTTGAGTGGGAAGAAGATCAATACCCCAAGACGAAGTTTGTTCCTCAACAAGATAAGTATGATCCTACTTCTTTCTAAGGAACACAAGCTCAAGATGATCTTCCACCTCAAGACCACAAGCAAAAAGGCAAGGACAAGCTTCAAGAGGATATTGATGCATTTGAAGAACCTCCTAAGGCCTTGGTCAAGTGGGTTCCCAAGACTACATCAAGTTCTACCTCATCAAGTACGACTACAACTCCAAGGATTCCCATCAAGATGGTGTGGATCCCGAAGAAGAAGAACTAGAGAGTTCTTGAGGGTGACTCCGCCAACATGCATCACTCTTATCATTTGGCAATAACAAGTGCAAACAACTTCTATATCTTGCACTAGTTCAAGGAGTCACAAACCCTCTTGTTGGTAAGACAAGGGACAAGGTAACCTAATGCTTCCATGGACATCATCTTGTGTATACATCACTCTATGTCTATGGATATCCTTGCTTGTTCCTTGTGGGACTAGCCCGTGTAGGTATTGAAAGTGCAACTCACTCCAAAGGATTGCTCCAAATGATATACATCAACATTGAGCATCCTCATCTTCATTACCTACATGAAGTCATCATCAACAAAACCCAAGGTTAGTTCATCCCACTTAGGGGGGATATCACATCTAGGGGGAGCTTTACTCTAAAATTGAGCTAAAGCAACTCTAATGTTGTGAGCACAACAATGCTTTATGTAAAAGTGGTAACCCCACTTGTGCTTAAACGATGAGTATGACCTATGATCAAATGTTCTCATTTGACTCCTAAGTCAATATACTCATATATAGATGACCTACTCATCGCCAATTGCTTGATAGATGCTAGAGTATCTGTGCATGCTTTGTCACATATTTCATTTGCCATTTTATTGTGTGAGCATGTTGGATGCATATTTCTCTCATTCGAGGACATCCATTTGTTGCTTTGATTGTTTGGCTCTTTCTCTTTTGCCAAATGGATGGACAAGAATGCCTAAGAACTCCCTCTAGCTATCTATGATTTCCTCGTCTCAAACTCTATTCATGCTACATCACGAAGTTTGGTCAAGTCAGATTCAAACCACTCTGTGTGAGGAGCACCCGGAGTCCCCGATTCGTCATAGACTTAAACTTCCAAAACCTCTTTGTGTTTTTCGGTCTGACTGATTCATCCTTTTCGGTCCGACCGAGATCACTTACTTGATCTAGGTTTTCAATCTCGGTGCAACCGATTAGAACCTTTCAGTCACACCGAGTTGCAGAAACTACCTGCAGTTTTGCATCTCGGTGCCATCAAGTTATTCCACTCGGTCACACTGACAGGGCCAGGTTATATATACTGACGGGTCAAATTTTGGAAAAAAATTCGAAACCCTCCACCCACACGTAACCTGCTCTACCTCTTCGGGTCTACGGACCGTCCTCTCGCCGCCAGCGACCTCCCGCCACTAGTCTCTGCCGACATCAACGGCAATCTGCTCTGCCGTTGCCGCTGTAGCAAACACTCGCCGCTCTAGGGTAAGTGTTTGAC
The DNA here is from genome assembly GCF_002162155.2 of Triticum dicoccoides. NCBI lineage: Eukaryota > Viridiplantae > Streptophyta > Magnoliopsida > Poales > Poaceae > Triticum > Triticum dicoccoides. Next base: position 431,458,516 of record NC_041390.1, read on the forward strand.
CCCTTGTGCTGTCTTTTTTACTCTGACTCCTAGCACAAGGGCAATGCCATGTTTCTTGCCATGATTGAGATTGATCCATCCAGCTAAAACTTCCTTAGGTCTAGATTGATTAAAAAAATTAGGGTTAGCTTTCCGCAGAACTCATCTTGGATCGATCGAAATGTAGAAATCGGTCCTACCGATTCGGCCTTGGCCATTGCACATGCGCTTTTCAGTCCAACTGAGACATGCAAATCGGTGTGACCGAGTTCAAGATTTTGTGAAACCCTAGCAATCTTGGTTCCACCGAACTGTGACTCGGCCGAACCGAGTTCACTAGTTTAGGTTCCAAGTGTTGCTTCGGTATCACCAAGTTTGTCTTTTCGGTAGCTCAGAGATCAATTCTGTAGAGAACTAAAACTAAGCTTTTTGACTCAATTGTTTTGCAAAACCTCTGTACTTTGTGATGGTCATCTACTCTACCTCATCTACAACCTATTCACAGGGTCTGCTGATAGTTTTCCTGAAGATGTCTGATCAAAGTGAAAGTCAGAACAAGTCTGAAGAGCAGGTTAAGTTGAGTGAGGGCACTAGTCCCTCCAGCAGCTATGATGAGGGCAGCAGGAGCACACCTAGTAACTTGCCAAAAGCAGCTACCAGGACAAGGAAGAAGAAAACCTCATATTCTGAAAATGAGGATTATGTGGCCATTGAGGATGAAGCCACTTCAAGGAAAAAGGTGCTGAAGAAAGAGTATGGCTCAGCTACTACAACAAAGCCAGGGATGCACAAGAAGGCTCCAGCAAAGAGGATTCCCATGTTAAAGGCCAGAGCCTCAACTGCTGAAAACTCCAAGCCAACTAAAGAGGTAGTTGGAGAAGGAAAGAAAAGGAAGGAAAGGGTCAAGAAGACCACTTCCAGAGTACTTGGTAGATCCTCCATGATGAGAGATGATGAAGAAGAAGAGGATGCTGCAGCAGCACCCAAAGCTCAAAAGCTTATGGGAGATGCAATCAGATCAAGGGCTGCTCCATCAAAGCCTAAGTCTCCTCCCAAAGCTCCAGCTCAGAAGTTTGCTCCAAGGAGAAGCACTAGAAACATTCCAGCTGCAGAAAAGAACAAGGCCCCAGTGCCTGAGACTGTTGATGAAGAAGATGATGAAGCCCAAGTGCTAAGGAAGCTCAAGCCCAAGATCCCTGACCACAATGATGGACATCCTGTTGCAGAAAATATGAAGATCAGGAAAGATTCAGGACTGTGATTGTGGAGACAGTCTGATCCATATGCTGTCAGAAGGAGAACTGTTGTGGACTACAGGTTCCACACAAAGGAACAACAAGACTTTTATGAGACTATCCTGCTTGACAAGAAGCCCATAGTGTGTGACATGAGATGGGTTGACTGGGAGTACATCAAGGAAAATGAAGATCACTATCCATGAGTCTATGACAACTTCAAGGCTTGTGGAGTAAATACATTTTTTGCCCAGAAGCTCACCAAGTGGAATGATGAGCTCATCATGCAGTTTTACTCCACAGCCCACTTCCATCCAGATGGAAGGATAGTTTAGATGTCTGAAGGTACTAGGTACCAATCCACTATTGAAGAATGGGCTCAGTTGATCAATGCCCCTGAGGAACATGAAGATGACTTGGATGTTTATGCCAAGAAGAAGAAAGACCACAACACTATGGCACACATGTACAAAGAGATCCCATATGATGCTTTAGAGACTCATAAGTTTGGATCTATCCACTTCTTGTTGTCTGCTCTTCCTACCATCAACTGGATCCTAAGGCACACATTGCTACCCAAGTCAGGTGATTACAAGATGATCAGATGACATGCTATCAATTTGCTACATTTGTTTGATGTGGCTCAAAGGTTCAAAGTCATGAGTCTGATTGTAGAGAAAATCAAAAGGGCAGCAGCTGATCAGAAGAGAAGATGTGGGTACACTACAAAAAAAAGACACATCCGTGACATTTTGGGCCGAATGAATTTTTTCTGTCATACATATGACACTTCTATGACGATAATTGTGACAAAACCCGGTATCATCATAGATGTGGTGGGCTCCTACTTCTATGACAAAAAAACATGACAGAAAATGGGATTTTCGTCCTGGGCGGGCCGGAGACGCAGCTGCATGCCATTCTTTGGGCCGTCCATGACAGAAAAAACCATGGTAGAAGCGAGGGGGAGGAAAATTTCAGGGAGTTCTTGGTTACGGTGAGAGGTCGGGGGCCGAGCGATGCGCGTTTCTCTCGTACACGTACGCGCGTGTGTGCAAGGCGTTGGCTCTAACTGAACCCGAGCGAGGCGTTGGGCTCTAACCGAACCCGAGCGGTTGCACTGCAGGCTACGCGTTATTGAACCCGAGCGATCAATCGATGGCTGTTAACTGAACCCGATCGAGCGATTCCTTGGCTACTGCTGCTAACTGAAGCCGATCGAT
>NC_041390.1:431461324-431497325 GCF_002162155.2 Triticum dicoccoides
GGTGGGGGTGGATGAACAGGACCCCGTGGTGTTGCCTCTGGACGAACAGGACCCCGATCGATCGAGCCGGTTAGGGCTGGATGAACAGGACCCCGTGGAGGGCCGGATGAACAGGACCACCCCGTGGAGGGCAGGATGAACAGTAGACGGTGGAGGGGTGGTTGAACAGGACCCCGTGGTGTGGAGGGCTGGATGAACAGTAGATGGTGGAGGGGTGGTTGAACAGTAGCCGGTGGAGTAGCGCGCGGTGGAGGCTGGATGAACAGGAGCCCGTGGAGGCCGGAGGAGGTCGACGGTGGATGAACAGTAGCTCGTGGAGGCTGGAGGGGGTTGACGGTGGAGATGAACAGTATCCCGTGGAGTCACTTTTTGCGGTATGCCACACCCCTCCCGATGAACAGGACCCCCGTTTCGACCGTAGCGCTCCAACACAAGTCTGTTTCCTCCGTTTTGCGGTACGCCACACCCCTCCTGATCAACAGGACCCTCGTTTTGACCGTAGCGCTTCAACACAAGTCCGTTTCCTCCGTTTTGCGGTATGCCACACCCCTCCCGATCAACAGGACCCCCATTTCGACCGTAGGAGGTCCGTTTCCTCCGTTTTGCGGAACGCCACACCCCTCCCGATCAACAGGACCCCCGTTTCGACCGTAGGAGGTCCGTTTCCTCTGTTGTGCGGTATGCCAGGCCTCGTTTCCATCGCCTCTTCCATCCAAGCCCTCCCGATGAACACGACCAAGCATTCCGTTCTGACCCATGAACACGACGACGACACGGTTTCTCCGTTCCGACCCAGCCATGTACACGAGCCCTCGCCGTATGTATGCGCGAGTAGGCGTTCGAGACCCTGCCCGTATGTACACATACATGGCCGTATTTTCTTTCTTGCACCCTGGCTTCTGTACGTACGTGTACATGCTATGTGCGCGCCTCTAGTACGACACGTGCGCGCCTCTACATCGGCCAGTATGTACATACACATTTGCGACCAGAATGACAACACTACATACGCTTCGACCAGGTGGGTCCCGACTGTCAGGAACTTCCTTGCCTGCGAAGATGTAGCTGGTGGGTCCCAGCAGTCAGGGGTGTAAGTGCATCTAGTGCCACCCCTAGATGGTTTTGGAGTATTGAAGACAAACCTGGTTGAGGGACTAATGTGTTTGTGAGAATTGCAGGATAACACAGGTAGTAGTCCCTCATTGATTCGGCTTATCTATCGTAGATGACCCCTAAAAATGTATGAAGACACTGAAGACAATGGTGGTATGTGAAGATATTCACATTGAAGACTATGACAAGAGAAGACATTGCGTGAAGACTATGGACGCGAAGACTTAGTTGTTTCATTGTCTCCCTTTCTTCTTTATTGAGTCATAGGAACTACCGTACTGTTAAGTGGGGTACAAGTGAACAAAGTCAGAGTGACTGAAGTGATGCTCAACCCGTGCACCTCATCGTGCCGACACTGAAGCCACTGAAAGCACCATTGCACAATGGCCTAAGAAACGATCTCGTGTTCTCAATGACCGAGAGCTTCTGGTTGCCCTTCATCAGAAGCAGGATAAGCATCATGACTGGCTGAAGCGCCAAATGCAAAGCCTCTTGGTGGACGTAAACAGGATTCACAACCTTTCCACCAATAATGCCTTTGTCGCCCATGAAACTTGTCAGCGTACATGGAAAGGGCTGACAGTTATGTGTTCTGAGGATGATCTTCAAGATGATGGCTTCTCTAAACGCTTCAAGTTTGACTCAACACCTCCGAGAAGGACTGTGCTACGGCGTACTCCGTCTCTTGAAGACTCTGAGTTCTCCTCCTCTGCTGCAACAGTGAATGCATGTGTCATCGATGATGAAGACGATGCTACTTCACCACCTTCAGCGCGAATCAACACTGCACCAAGTTCGTCTGCACTGCCAACCAACACCGACGACCCTGCTGCTTCACCAACACCTTATGGGAACGAGTAGGTGCTCTATGTCTTCAAACCTTTTTGGTCCTGACTGACAAAATGGGGAGAAGCATATGAGTTTGATAGTCTTCAAGCGGGTCCATATGGGCGGTGGTTTTATATTTTTCCTAGTGTTTACAACTCTCGCTTTTTGATACATTTGGTTCTTTGAGTTGTAACACTTAAACTCGATGGTCGTCTACTACTTATTTGCTATTCTGTGATGCGATGATAAATTCCGCATGTGCGATGATAACTTCCGCACTAAGGTCATTCTGTAGACGTCCATTTTTCATTATGCATGTCATTATCTTCACATAATTTTCATGCATGACGAATTGTCGTCATAAGTTGAAGAGGATCTCCACAAGTACAACCTGCCATGTGCATTTGCATTCCAAAAGCAAATTACTTATATGCACATCTTCAGGGGGAGCCTTTGCCACTTATGAAGACAATACCTAAATCCTTTACATTTCACATACTTTTATCCCCGTTGAAAACTTCAACCAGTTTGTCATCAATCACCAAAAAGGGGGAGATTGTAAGTGCATCTAGTGCCACCCCTAGTTGGTTTTGGAGTATTGATGACACACTTGGTTGAGGGACTAATGTGTTTGTGAGAATTGCAGGATAACACAGGTAGTAGTCCCTCATTGATTCGGTTTATCTACCGGAGATGACCCCTAAAAATGTATGAAGACATTGAAGACAATGGTGGTATGTGAAGATATTCACATTGAAGACTATGACAAGAGAAGACATTGCGTGAAGACTATGGGACACGAAGACTTAGTTGTTTCATTGTCTCCTTTTCTTCTTTGTTGAGTCATAGGAACCACCGTACTGTTAAGTGGGGTCCAAGTGAACAAAGTCAGAGTGACCGAAGTGATGCTCAACCAAAATCCTATGTCTTCGAGCGAAGACAATGTGAGCAAATCTTATCCAGAGCTGGATGAGTCAGCTTTGCTTGTAGCCCAAGTAAAGTTGTCGTGTGTGTTTGAAATCTGATCGTTGGAACACGTGTCAGTTCCTTAGTGACACGGGGTCATTTCGGACAAATCAGGTCGGGTTGCCTAGTGGCTATAAATAGCCCACCCCCTACAACCATAAACGGTTGGCTGCTCAGAGTTAGTGTACGGCTTTTGTCGTTTGAGAGCAACCCACCTCGAAGCCTTTGAGAGAGAATTCCTTGCGAGGATAAAGCCCTAACCACCTAGAGCCAAAGAGTGTTAGGCATCACTGAAGTCTTCCTGTCTGTGTGATCTGAAGACTTGTTACACCTGAGGACTGTGAATCCTCCAGCCGGTTAGGCGTCGCGTTCTGAGCATCCAAGAGTCATTGTGGATCGCCGGTGAACAAAGTCTGTGAAGGTTTGGGAGTCTACCTTGAAGACTTACCAAAGTGATTCGGCGAGGACTAGGTGTCCTTAGCTCAAGGGGAATAAGGTGAAGACACGGTCTTCTGAGTTGAATCTCAGCCTCCCTAACCAGACGTACACTTGTCACAGCAACTGGAACTAGTCCAACAAATCATTGTCTTCAACGAGTCACTGGTTTCGTCCTTCCCATTCCTTTACCTACTGTTGTCCCTGGTGAAGTCATTGTATGATTGCATTATCTTTTGTCTTCACTGAGTAACTGATTGTTCTAATTGGCTTCACACTATCTTCCTACCTGATCTATACTGCCTAGCTGCTATTAGTCATTGTGCTTTCACTTCATTGAATACTTGACTATGGCTTGCTTAGTGTAGTCTACCTTCCGCTGCATGGTAATAGGTTTATTTCTATCGTTTGTCTTCGAAACTTCCATGTTTTGAAGACTTTCATAAAAATCGCCTATTCACCCCCCTCTAGTCGATCACTAGCACTTTCAATTGGTATCAGAGCAAGGTACTCCCTTGTTCTGTGTGATTCGGTTTAACCACCTGGAGTTTTAGCTATGTCGACTGCATGGATAATCAAAGTCTCTGTTGCATGCCCAGTCTTTGATGGAACTAAATATCCCTACTGGAAGAATAAGATGCGCATGCATCTTGAAGCCATTGATGTCGACCTATGGTATGTCGTCAAGAATGGCGTTCCCAAGGCTGGTGAAGGTGTCACCGCTGCTGATGTCAAGAAGTTCGTTCAACTGGACTCCACTGCCAAGAACATCATCTGTGGTCATCTGAACAAAGGACAGTATGGCCGTGTGAGTGCTTTGGAAACATCCAAGCAAGTCTGGGACTGGCTCTCCAAGGTCAACGAAGGCGTCTCAACCTAGAGAGATCAAAGAATCAGTGTCCTTCGCAACCTCTTCAACCGCTTCAAGAGAAACGACAATGAGAATGTCCAGCTCATGTTTGACCGCCTCACTGACATCACAAATGAGCTTCGAGCTCTCGGTGCTACTGAGATCACCAAGCATGAAATCATCAAGACACTCCTGAGATCACTTGACACCTCGTTTGACACCCTAGCCCTGATGATTCAAAAATGTCCTGACTTCAAGACACTCGATCCGTCTGACATACTTGAAAGGCTCAACACACATGAGTTTCAGCTTTCTGAGAAAAGAGACATCTATGGTCCTAACTATGGGCGAACTCACGCCTTGAAGGCAAAAGTTATTTCCTCATCTGATGAAGAATCTGACTGCAGTTCTGATGATCCTGAAGACATTGGAAGGGAGCTTGCTATGCTTGTGAAGAAGTTCTAGAGATTCACCAAGAAGAAAGACTTCAAAAAGTCTTCACGATCCAGCTCAAGAAATGATGAAGCTTCTGCTCATGACTACAAGAAGAGAACATGCCACAAGTGCAAGAAACCTGGTCACTACATCTCTAAGTGTCCGCAGTGGGACAATGAGAACAACAACAAGAAGAAGAGCAAGGAGTATGATTCTGACGACAAGAAGAAGAAGAAATACTCAAAGTCTTCTTCCAAGTCTTCCTCAAAGTCTTCATCACACAAGAAGAGCTCATCTGGCAAGGCCCGCGCGTTTGTCGGCAAGGAAATGGATTCAGAGGAGGAGTCTGCTTCTAAGGAGGCAGAGGTGGAGTCTGAGGAGGAGTCCGATTCTGGCGTTGCAAGTCTGGCTACAGCCTACGTTGCCAAGTCCATCTTCAACACTGAAGACAATGACTCCATCACCAACGCCGATGCTAATGACAAGGACAACTCCACTCCCACCTACTGCTTCATGGCACGCAGTGCCAAGGTAAACTCACGCGCCACTCACTATCAAACATCAAGTGAAGATGACTCTGATTGTGATTCCAAACCCAGCTACAAAACACTTGCCAAAATTACAACTGAACAATAGAAAGCTATGGAACATATTCAAAAACTATTAGACAAAAGCGATTGCCTGTTAGACACTGAAATGACTCGATCTCATTCCTTAATTGAACACATAAAAAATCTTCATATTAAGTATGAGGAACTTGAAAGTCGTCATGAAACGTTCTCAACAACTCATGAAAAGCTTTCCTATGATTATCTTCAAAGGAAGCAAGATCTTGAGAAATTGAGAGTGGCTCATGAAGATCTTCAAAAGGAAAACGAGTCACTTCACGCCAAACAGATCAGTTCCGCTCAGGAAGGATTTGAACCACCATGTCTTAAATGCATTGAGCGTGATAACGCTACTTCTGTTGCTGAATGTTCTACTGCTACTACTGTTGCAATATCTTTAACTGCTGATGTGGTAACTAACCCCTCTGCTGAGGATGCCACTGCTATTGCTGATGAGAATGCTAGGTTGAAGACATTGCTTGAAACAGGGATGTTCAAAAGTCTCAAAGGGCATCAGACACTATGTGATGTCCTCAAAAGGCAGATCCTGAACCGAAACCCTAGGAAAGAGGGTGTTGGGTTCAAAAGGAAAATGAATGTTGATGGCTCTTACTGGAAACCTGAGCAGTACCCCAAAACCACATGGGTTGCTGCAAAGGAACCTTCAGCGGATCCATCCACCCTATCTGGCTTCACTTGTGCTAATCCCATTGTTATTGATGAATCCTTTGGTGCAAACTATAAACTGTTTAAGAATCAGAATGGTGAAGTGTTTGCCAGGTATATTGGTACTAACTGCAGGAATGGGCCACCTGTGAAGAAAGTCTGGGTGCCGAAAAGGTTGCTGGAGAATCTTCCTATGAATGTCATCATGACACCACAAGTGAAGAAGACAAACCCCAGACCACAGGCTTCATATGGTCCAAAAGCTTCATACAGACAAAGGACTCACCTGAGTCGCACTAATGCAAATGTTTTGCAGGGAAGCCATACTCAGGCCTATGAATATGAGTGCGTTTCATCAAACGGCCATGTTCATAAGACCAAGAACTACTCTGCTTATTCTTATGTGTACTATTTGTCCACCTGCAAGACTTTTTGCTAGGGCTCCAAAGCCAAAGTTCTCAGATGCTGCACTTAGACTCATTGCTTCGAAGCCACCCTTGAAGATGTGGGTGGCTAAGAAAGCTTAACTCTCTTTTTGCAGGGAAAGGTCTCCAGCCGAAAACCAAAATCGTCTGAAGCTATTGATAGGGACCTTAAACATCTTGTAGGGCGCAAGATCAAATGCCCAAATGGTCTTATTATGTATTTTGTTCCTGAGTCGCTTGCTACTTGCCCTATCAGTCCTAACCTTGATCTAAGCTTTCATAATCCACTTGCTCGTCAAATTTTTATGCTTCACAATTCTCTTCGTGAAGCCTATCCCCCTAACTGCACTGTAGGGTATGACACCAGCTGCTTCAGAATGGATTATTGATAGTGGGTGTACTAATCACATGACTGGCAAGCGAAGTCTTCTTATGGACTCAACCTTACGTCCATCTGACAAAAGTCACATCACATTTGCTGACACTGGTAAAGCAAGGTATTGGGTCTAGGTAGAGTTGCAATCTCAAGGGATCAACACATGGATAAAGTCATGCTTGTTGAATCCCTTGGTTTCAACTTAATGTCTGTCTCAATGCTTTGCGAATTAAACATGATTGTGATGTTTGGAAAATATCGTTGCCTTGTTCTAATGGAATCTAACAAGTCTCTAGTTTTTGAAGGGTATCGGAATGATGATTTGTACATGGTAGATTTCTCAGCAGGACCACAACTTGTCGTATGTCTTCTATCAAAAGCTTCAGAATGCTGTCTCTGGCATCGGAGGCTAGGGCATGCTGGCATGAGGAACTTGCACACTCTTGCAAGAAAGAAGCATGTCATAGGCATCGAGGGCGTCAAGTTCAAGAAGGATCACTTATGCGGTGCCTGTGAAGCAGGAAAGATGACGAGGGCCAAGCATCCCTCGAAGACAATCATGACAACGACTCAACCCTTCGAACTGCTCCACATGGACCTTTTCGGTCCCACTCATTACTCAACTCTTACTACTACTGCTTGTCTCTATGGATTTGTCATTGTTGATGATTATTCAAGATATACTTGGGTGCATATAATCCTCTACAAGACTGAAGTGCAGGATGTCTTCAGACGCTTCACCAATCGAGCCATGAACAACTATGGCGTCAAGATAAAGCACATCATAAGTGACAATGGCACTGAATTCAAGAACACTGGCCTAGATACGTATCTTGATACTTTGTGCATCACACATGAATTCTCAGCTCCATACACGCCGCAGCATAATGGCATCGTGGAACGCAAGAACAGAACACTTATTGAGATGGCCCGGACGATGCTTGATGAATACAAGACTCCAAGAAAATTCTGGCCTGAAGTGTGACACTCCAAAAATTTTGATTTGGTTTTTATCAAAATCTCTATTTGATTTGGAGGAAGCTATTTAATATTTTTCGTAAACCCTCTCCCCCTCAAAAACTTTTATGACAAATTTTTTTGTACTCTTCTCAACCTTGATTTTTGGCCTTGAGAGCTTTTCATTTTTGTCTTGCCTCTACTCAAATTCATTTTTGACCCTTCTATTAAAAAGAAACCCTAGGAGTTATGGGTTTATTCTTTTCCCCATTCAAAATTTCCTCTTTCACCATGTCACTTTTTGACATAGCCTTCCAAAACCCCTCCCTGCCTTGGATCAAGACAGGACTCCCATCTCCAGCAAGTCTCAAGCCATATTTGGTTTTTATTCAATTTATTTTGCCTCAAAAACTATTTTTGCCATTATTTATGGGCCTAGGTGATTTTCAAAGGAAGTACCAAATTTCTTTTGAGTTTTGATCCCAAACCAACTCCTCTTACTAGTCCTTAGTGCCCTCAACCTAGATCCATCAAGATCCACTTGGCCTCAGTTCAAATATTTCAAATTTTGTCCACTGCAATTTTGGACCAGATTCATCATTTTTGATGAAACTCATATTTTTCCTTCTCCAAAAATTCTACCAAAAATCAGGCAGCCCCCAGGTGCACTGAGAGGCCATCCCACCAAAGATAAGCTCAAGGAAAATTTTGCACATGCCAAAATCAATCTATCGAACACCTGCATGCACTGTTGCTGTGCAAGTTCAGAAAATTCAGAAGTTCAGTGTGGCTGTTTCGCCGTCAGTGCCGTTTTCTTCAGACCTCGGCGTCCATCTCGCCAGTGCATGCGCTGGCATCTAGCTCACTGCACCCCCTTCTTATCCAGTGCGCCGCACACTCGCTTGGCCGGGTGCGGACGTCGGTGGCGACGTGGCTCGCCAGCTCCGGCGCCTTCTGCGGTGGAAGAGCCACCCGTGGCGGCCAACAGAGGCCGGCCCTGCCTTTCGGCGCTGTCCGGCACCGCCGCAGCCACCAGAGCCCTCCGCGTGTCCACCTCCTCCTCTGTGGGCGACTGCGGCACCGTCGCCGTGGCCTGGCAAGCACAGGGCGTGCTCTCTGCCGCCGACGGGCCCGCGAGGTGCTGTTCTGTCGAAACCGCAGAGCAGGCCAAATCCAACCAAGGTTAGTGCCTAAATGGAACCAATGGATCATCATGGTGATGTCTAGCTACCTAGACCACCTGACCAACCTCTGCCTCGCCGTAACCATCGCCGGCGTTATCCCGTTCACGGCCACCGCCTCGGATCGGCTATAAATGGGACCCCCGAGCTCGTTCTCGACCCATCGCCACAACTCCACCTCACAGAGCCCCGCCAAGCCACTAGGAGGACCTCGAGGGGGTCTTCTTCTCCGTCTCCGGCCGCCCCGATCCGCCTCGGGCTCCAGCTCAAACCACTCAGGTGAGGCCACCCCCACCTCCCAAACCGCGTCAGAAAACCTCTAGTGCACCCAGTACCCTAACCCGAGCATCAATTCGACCTTTGCAGCTCTCCCCGGCGAGATCCACCAACGCCCGAACCACCGTCCACCGGAGTTGAGGTCGTCGTCGACGTGGTGCTCGCCAACGCCCAACTCCACCACCCACAGGTGCGGAAGGGCAAGGTGAACACGTTGGTAACCCCCGATCCCCCTGCCTCGCCATGGATCGCCGCCGGCGACCACCGCGGCCCTCGGGCGCCAGCACTCTGTTTCAATTTTCAAACCCGACGGGTGGGACCTCCCCGTCAGCTTTTTCTCTTTTTCGAAACATTTTCTGGAAAACGCTTTTGGGAAAAATACGCCTTCCCCTCTGGGCTAGCGTGTTCTTAACTGAAACATTTCTTGTTTTTATAAAATAAACCCTGAAAACTTTCTGTTTCGTTACAGAAAGGTCCCTGGACTAAAAATCTTATAACTTTTAAACAAAATATGATTTTAACTTGAAACCTTTACTGTCATCTTTATTTTTCTGTCTAGTTTTTTGTCATATTTATTTGAAAAATATTTGGGATACTTTTTGTGCACGCTCGGTATTTATGTAGTATCCGGTTTTTCTTTAATATGTAGATACCGGGAGGAGTAAAGGAGACGCGTACTTCGCCGAGTTAGGCTCCGACTTCTCCGATCCAGGCAAGCATCTTTGAACCTTTGATATGATGAGTGTTATGCATGTTTGCTCGAGTAGTTTTCTCATGGCATGTTATATAAGCATTTTGTGAATGTTATGTGCATGCAAGGCAAGCTACCGATGAGCTTCGAAGTTGATGTGTTCTTATGATGATAAGTTAACATGATCATGTGGTGACATGATGGTTTGCAGACTGGTATTGTTGGAGCATGCCAGTTTTGTGTCAACCGTGAACTCCAGTTTTAACGTGGGTCAAGTCTCGACCCCGTTCATTTTCCCTTCGTGCTGCCACATGTTTTCTGCAAAGAGTGCGGTTTAGTAAGTTGCAAACCTCTTTCCTGGTACACACCAAATAGAGGGACCGCGATGAGGGTTCCATGGCCCTGGATTAAAGTCAGTCATCCGGTCAAGGGGCATGGGTGTTTCCGGTTGGGACCGAGAGGGGGGCACCCCTTAGAGCGCGCGATATAAATTTGATCCCATGCTATTCGAGGTTGTAGCCTCCCCGTCTTAAGGTTTTTCTTGAACGTTGCCGAGGGTGATTCCTGGCAACGAAAGGTGGAATGGGTGTGTACTGCATAGACGTGTTTCTTCTAAAACACCATAAACGGAACTAGTCCTTGTGACTACCGAAATCCGTTGGCTGTGGTTAAAAGTACAAACTTTGTAGAGTCAAAACCATTCGAGTATCCATATCCATATCAAGGACTTGGACATCATCTCATTATCAGTCTCAGTGTTAAATCTCAGTGTCAATCCTGGTAATAGTCTTCGGAGTATAAACATAAAACCGAGAGTGGTAAACTTGGTTGAAGGTTATTCATGTGAATGGACTAACCAGTTTATTATCATATGCTGAATATTTCCTTGTGATGATTTGAATTTATGAGCTACTTAAATTCGAATGTCAAATTATAAGCCCTTTATGTGACGTCGCGCAGACGTCCGACTGTGGCATTATTGTTATTTACTTTTGATATAAGCCCTTTAGGTGATGTCGCTCTGACGTCCGACTGTGGCATCATTGTTAGTTATTTTCATTATAAGCCCTTTCCGAGGTGTCGCTTAGATGCCCGACTGTGGCACGTCCTGTTATTTACTTTTCAATATAAGCCATTTATGTGGTGTCGCCTCGACGCCCGACTGCGGCATGTTAAATTTGTTTTCACCTTTCGAGGCGTCGCTTTAGACACCTGATAGGTCTTCAGTTATTTTATTGGGATTTCGGGAGGACTACCGCCTAATTTCCTCTTATTTATCGTGCAGTGCAAATCTATTATTTGATTGACCATACTAACCTGCTCATGTGCATCATGTTTACATTTATTATATCTTATGTCCGAACTGTCTTGCGAGTACATTCAAAGTACTCACCTGGCTTGTTGATTTGGCCAGATGTTGATGAAGGCGATCTTATGGATGAAGAGTTCGATAGCGAGTCCGACGCCTAGAGGAGTCCCAGTCAGTCACGTGCGACCCTGGAGTTGTTCAATTGTATTATACACGCTTCCGCCACCCAAATAAAAATCATCAAGCCTCACTCCGACGCTTGATGAGCTGTAAGATTTCAGAGTCGTGTCACCCACCTCACTGTGACATATCCACCACCACCTCTATTACGAGTCAGTAGTTATGCCACCATACCCTTGTGTCATATCCGCCTCTATGTATAATATAGGCGTGCTTGTAATAATTTGTTGAGCATCCTCAGCTCAACCATGTATAATATTAGTACTACTGGATTTCTGTATCAAGGTTTTGTCTGCCAGTAAGAAGAATTCTTCTGTACTGGTTAATACAAAGGTCGGCTTTTCAATAAATGTTTTATTGGAAAGGCGATCGTGACAAACTTGGTATCAGAGCCAGGCTGACTGTAGGAAGCCACTAGGTGCGATCGCTAATCGGTTATTAGCTTATTTTATTATTCTGCATATAGTAGCAATTTTCTGTTGGTCATCATAAATTTATGATTTGACTATTTGGGATTTTGTCTACTTTTGTAGATGGCGGGCAACGTTTGTGAGTCACAGGTGTTCGCTAGTGTTCCTTAGGGGTTTGTCAAACTCCTCATCTCCATCACCAAGATCGCGATCGGGCCATTAGTCCGTCCGGAGTTCACACTCTACCGGCACAAGCTCGGTGACAGTTTGCCCATGTACCAGGCCGCAGTTCAGTTCAAGGGAGGACGCGCCAAGTTCCGCCGCTTCCGGTTCATCGGGAGGGCCATGCTTATGGAGAGGCATGCCATGCAGATGGCTGCCCGCGAGGCAATAGCTCGTCTCCGGGATGTTCTTCTTTCAATGAAGACTCATCGCTACCGCTACCTCCCATGCCACGTGCCATACACTTGCCACTATGCATTCGCTTGCACCAGGGGAGAAAGAGATGAGGCTATTGAGATGCTTGTTGAGTACCTCAAGGCACTAGAGGCAGCTTTCGACAACCTCATGGACGACCTCGTAGCTGCTCGCATGGATTCCATCCATGGCTGCTCCGCCAACAGGAGGGAGCTCCTCCACATGGCACCACCACTGACGTTCGTCTCGTCCTCAGGATCATATACACCGGCCATCTTAGCCACCGCTCATCGCCTGCCTACCACTGACGAGTTTGACCAAGTCATTGCTCCTACTCCCGTCAGAGCAGCACCACCTGCCACACCCGCACTAGCTCCACAACCCAGTACTTCGCGCCTGGAGCCTATCATTGAGGAAGAGGTTGAGTCTCCAGCACCACTAGGTCTTACCCTCGGTAGGCCAAAGGAGGTCTTCACCATCTCCGACTGAGCACACCTAGCAGCAGTGTGATGTGCCAGCTTGTATGATATGTTTATATGTACATAGGTTTGGTGAGTAGTAGCTTCTTTGCGCATCATGTAGGATCTCGGAGAAGTGCACTAGCCTAAATAACATGTCAGGAATGTGTACGCACATCCTGAGTGATGTATTGTATAATTATGGCTTGCATGTAAGATATGTACTAAGCGGTCCTTCTCCACGCGCGATTAAGTGTTTTCTTGAAAAATGTTGAAGTTCTTGAAATTTCCGCTTTTACAAAAAATTATTTATTTTATGACTCAATTTTCTCATGAGTTTGCAAAATTACCCTAGAGTGAAAAATGCCTCGTCCCTGGACGCATTCCATGCCAAACCCGCCGGAAGAAAATTATGGTACCCAGACTAGCAACAACTTCACACAGGGACAGTCAAGTCAGCAAGGCAGTGAGACAACATTTACTCAAGTATGCCGACTTTATGAGCAAAGCCAGCAGCAGCACCAGGAAATGATGAACCATGTTATCAATATGGGGAATCATCGTGAGCCTTATCAGCAGCACTCTAAATTGTCTGAATTGCAGAAGACGCGTCCCCCAACATTCTCTCATACTGATAAACCTCTTGAGGCCGATGATTGGCTTCGAGACATTGAGAGGAAGCTGATTATTGCACAGTGCTCAGACCGTGAGAAGGTACTTTATGCACCTCACTATCTCACGGGAGCAGCCGCGTCATGGTGGGAGAATTTCCTGCACATGCACCCCGATGAAAACATTATCACATGGGAAGATTTTAAAGAAGGATTTCATGGGGCGCACATTCCCAGGAGCATTATGAAAATCAAGAAAAGGGAATTTGACGACCTCAAGTAGAGAAGCATGACAGTGACTGACTACAATAGTCAGTTTACCCTATTATCTCGTTATGCCAACGAAGAACGTATGACGGAGGACAAAAAGATGGAGAAGTTTCTGGATGGTCTGGCACCAGCACTTAAATGCCAGCTGGTCGTACACACCTTTCCAGACTTCAAAACGCTTGTGGACAAGGCCATTACATTTGAAAATGAACGCCACATCTTGGAGGAATTTCGCAAGTGGAAAAGGGACTAGGTCACACATGCTCGCAACAGCCGGCACAAGACTGACCCTCAGAAGATTGGAGCAAACCGACCCACCACCAATGTTCCGCAGCCAATCAAAAATTTTCACGCAAGGACAAGGATTTTTCGAATCACCCAGGCGTCACTTGCTATGCTTGTGGAGAGAAAGGGCACTATGCGAAACAGTGTCCAAAGCCAAGAAACTCGGCCCCAAAACCGAACAACAATGGGAACAATTCAGCACCCAAGTGTAACAACTTCAACCCCAACAATGATCACAAGAAGGGTCACCTGAACCATGTGACCAAGGAGGAAGCACAAAATGCCCCGGATATCGTACTCGGTACGTTCCTTGTCAACACAATACCTGCCATGGTTTTGTTTGATTCTGGAGCTTCTTACTCGTTCATTTCGAAGAGTTTTGCTTTGCAACATGATTTTTTGATACTCCCTTTGGAAAAATCCATGATCATCAAGTCCCCTGGGAATAAGCAAGTCACTCAGAGTTACTGTCAAGGTGTGGTTATTGAGCTCAGAGGACTAAAATTTCAAGCAAACCTCATCATATTGGAAAATAAAGGACTGGATGTTATCCTAGGAATGGATTGGTTAACCACCAACAAGGGATTTATCGATTGCTTCAACCGGACTATAATCCTCACTCATCATCACGGGAAGACAATAAAAGTCGCAGCCCAAGAAAGACCAGGATCACGACAACCAAGATTGAACAAAGTGGACACCTCAGAGTTAAGAAAAGTTCCAGTGGTATGTGAGTTCCCTGACGTTTTTCCTGAAGAACTACCAGGCACGCCACCAGACAGGAAAATAGAATTCAGCATTGAACTAGCACCTGGAACCACCCCCATCTACAAGAAACCCTATAGGATGGCACCCCCCGAGTTAGTAGAATTAAAGAAACAAATAAAAGAATTGATGGACAAAGGATTTATATGGGCCAGCTCCTCACCTTGGGGTTCGCCAGTATTATTTGCCAAGAAAAAGGATGGGACACTGAGATTATGCATAGACTATTGAGCACTCAATATGGTCACCATCAAAAATAAATATCCGATGCCACGGATAAATGATTTATTTGACCAGCTCGCACAAGCCAAAGTTTACTCAAAGATTGATTTAAGGTCAGGATATCATCAATTAAAAGTCCGGACAAAAGATATCCCTAAGACAGCATTCACCTCCAGATACGGACTGTATGAGTTTACAGTAATGCCGTTTGGACTAACAAACGCCCCTGCATATTTTGTCCACCTCATGAACAAAGTGTTTATGAAATTTATGGACAAATTTGTTGTGGTGTTCATTGACGATATTCTGGTATACTCTAAGACACCAGGAGAGCATGTAGAACATCTCAGGATTGTACTGGGAGAGTTAAGGAAACACCCATTATACGCCAAATTCAGCAAATGTGAATTTTGGTTAAGACAGGTTGGTTTTGTAGGCCACATACTGACCCAAGAAGGTGTTGCCGTAGACCCGGAAAAGGTCAAGGCCGTACTTGGCTGGAAACCACCAGCCAACGTAACGGATGTACGAAGTTTCTTGGGAATGGCAGGATATTACCGAAGATTTATTGAAGGATTCTCCATCATAGCAAAACCAATGACCCAGTTGCTCAAGAAGGATAAAAAGTTTATATGTACCGAAGCATGCGAGAAGAGTTTCCAAGAACTCAAGAAGAAATTAACAACCGCACCCGTGTTAGTTATACCAGACATACACAAAAGTTTTGAAGTGTATTGTGACGCATCCCGGAAAGGCCTCGGATGTGTGCTGATGCAAGAAGGCAAGGTTGTCGCATACGCTTCAAGGCAACTTCGAAAGCATGAAGAAAATTATCCCACTCATGACTTAGAATTGGCAGCAGTCATTCATGCACTCAAAGAGTGGAGACACTTTTTGCTTGGGAATCGTTGTGAAATATATACGGACCACAAAAGTCTCAAATATATTTTCACACAGCCAGAGCTCAATTTGCGGCAACGGCGCTGGTTGGAATTAGTGAAAGACTATGATGTTGGCATCCACTACCACCCAAGAAAAGCAAACGTAGTGGCAGATGCTCTTAGTCGAAACGCCACCTCGGACGACAACAGTCTGCAAGGCTTGAGACCTGAATTTCAACAGGAGTTCTCCAAACTCAACTTGATGATGGTCACGGAAGGCACTGTGTCAAATTTGGAAGTACAACCCACCCTTGTGGAGCAGGTTAAGAAAGCTCAACATGGACACCCCAGCATCGAAGGCATAAAAAGAAAAGTGAGTATGGGCAAGGCCTCAGAATTCGTCATTGACAATGAGGAAATATTATGGTACGGAGACAGACTTTGCGTGCCGAATATAGAGGGCCTCAAACAGCAAATCCTGACCAAAGCCCACACCGCTCCATATTCGATCCACCCTGGAGGAACCAAAATGTATAAGGACATTCAGGAAAGATTTTGGTGGCACGGTATGAAGAGGGATATAGCCACCTTCATTGCATGTTGCGATTCTTGTCAACGCATAAAAGCCAAGCACCAAAAACCAGCCGGACTACTGCAACCAAACAGGATACCTGAGTGGAAATGGGACGAAATAGGGATGGATTTCATTGTCGGACTACCTCGGTCACAATGCGGAAATGATGCCATATGGGTCATCACCGATAGATTAACCAAGGTGGCACATTTCATTCCAGTGAAGACAACCCACACCACTCAGAAACTTGCTAAGATTTATCTCTCCCGTATAGTTTGTCTGCATGGAGTTCCAAAGACTATAATATCCGACAAAGGCACTTAGTTCATCTCAAAATTCCAGGATCATTTACAACAGGCTTTGGGAACTCAGCTAGCATTCAGTACAGCCTACCACCCCCAGACTGATGGACAAACTGAACGCGTGAACCAAATTCTAGAGGACATGCTAAGAGCATGTGTCCTCACCTATGGAACCAGTTGGGAAGAAAGCCTGCCATGTGCCGAGTTCGCATACAACAACAGTTACCAATCTAGCCTACAAATGGCACCTTTTGAAGCCCTATATGGACGGAGGTGTCGTACCCCACTAAATTGGTCAGAGACAGGAGACAGCCGTATCTTCGGCCCAGACATGCTCAAGGAAGCTGAAGAGAAAGTTAGACTCATCAGGGACTGACTCAAGACAGCGCAAAGTCGACAAAAGAGCTATTATGATCAGAAGCACCGTGAAGTCAGCTTTGAACCCGGTGAATATGTGTACCTACGAGTATCCCCTATGAGGGGCCTGCAACGGTTCAAGGTTAAAGGAAAGCTAGCACCAAGATTAATTGGACCCTTCTGTGTGGTTGCACGTAGAGGCACCGTAGCCTACCAGCTAGACCTACCCAAGGAACTGTCAGACGTCCACGACGTGTTCCACGTCTCACAGTTGAGGAAATGTGTAAGCAACCCAAAGAAGCAGGTGTCAGATGAGAACATTGATGTGCAACCAGACCTCACCTACAGGGAGCGTCCAATAAAGATATTAGAGGAGTCTGAAAGGAGGACCCGTCAGAAAGCAATTAAGTTCTTCAAGGTTCGGTGGAGAAATCACACCGAGGATGAAGCGACATGGGAAAGAGAGGACTCTCTCCGGGCAGAATACCCACACCTATTTGAGGATCAGCTGAAATCTCGGGGACGAGATTTTTCTTAAGGGGGTAGGTGTTGTGACACTCCAAAAATTTTGATTTGGTTTTTATCAAAATCTTTATTTGATTTGGAGGAAGCTATTTAATATTTTTCTTAAACCCTCTCCCCCTCAAAAACTTTTATGACAAATTTTTTTGTACTCTTCTCAACCTTGATTTTTGGCCTTGAGACCTTTTCATTTTTGTCTTGCCTCTACTCAAATTCATTTTTGAAATCCCTTCTATTAAAAAGAAACCCTAGGAGTTATGGGTTTATTCTTTTCCCCATTCAAAATTTCCTCTTTTGCCATGTCACTTTTTGACATAGCCTTCCAAAACCCCTCCCTGCCTTGGATCAAGACAGGACTCCCATCTCCAGCAAGTCTCAAGCCATATTTGGTTTTTATTCAATTTATTTTGCCTCAAAAACTATTTCTGCCATTATTTATGGGCCTAGGTGATTTGCAAAGGAAGTACCAAATTTATTTTGAGTTTTGATCCCAAACCAACTCCTCTGACTAGTCCTTAGTGACCTCAACCTAGATCCATCAAGATCCACTTGGCCTCAGTTCAAATATTTCAAATTTTGTCCACTGCAATTTTGGACCAGATTCATCAATTTTGATGAAATTCATATTTTTCCTTCTCCAAAAATTCTACCAAAAATCAGGCAGCCCCCAGGTGCACTGAGAGGCCATCCCACCAAAGATAAGCTCAAGGAAAATTTTGCACATGCCAAAATCAATCCGTCGAACACCTGGCATGCACTGTTGCTGTGCAAGTTCAGAAAATTCAGAAGTTCAGTGTGGCTATTTCGCCGTTAGTGTCGTTTTCTTCAGACCTCGGCGTCCATCTCGCCAGTGCATGCGCTGGCATCTAGCTCACTGCACCCCCTTCTTATCCAATGCGCCGCACAGTCACTTGGCCGGGCGCGGATGTCGGTGGCGACGTGGCTCGCCAGCTCCGGCGCCTTCTGCGGTGGCAGAGCCACCCGTGGCGGCCAACAGAGGCCGGCCCTGCCTTTCGGCACCGTCTGGCACCGCCACAGCCACCAGAGCCCTCCGCGTGTCCACCTCCTCCTCTGTGCGCGACTGCGGCACCGTTGCCGTGGCCTGGCAAGCACAGGGCGTGCTCTCTGCCGCCGACGGGCCCGCGAGGCGCCGTTCCGTCGAAACCGCGGAGCAGGCCAAATCCAACCAAGGTTAGTGCCTAAATGGAACCAGTGGATCATCGCGGTGATGTCTAGCTACCTAAACCACCTGACCAACCTCTGCCTCGCCGTAACCATCGCCGGCGGTATCCCGTTCACGGCCACCGCCTCGGATAGGCTATAAAAGGGACCCCCGAGCTCGCTCTCGGCCCATCGCCACAACTCCACCTCACCAGAGCCCCGCCAAGCCACTAGGAGGACCTCGAGGGGGTCTTCTTCTCCGTCTCCGGCCGCCCCGATCCGCCTCGGGCTCCAGCTCGATCCACTCAGGTGAGGCCACCCCCACCTCCCAAACCGCGTCAGCAAACCTCTAGTGCACCCAGTAACCTAACCCGAGCATCAATTCGACCTTTGCAGCTCTCCCCGACGAGATCCACCAACGCCCGAACCACCGTCCGCCGGAGTTGAGGTCGCCGTCGACGTGGTGCTCGCCAACGCCCAACTCCACCACCCACAGATGTGGAAGGGCACGGTGAACACGTTGGTAACCCCCGATCCCCCTGCCTCGTCGTGGATCGCCGCCGGCGACCACCGCGGCCCTCGGGCGCCAGCACTCTGTTTCAATTTTCAAACCCCATGGGTGGGACCTCCCCGTCAGCTTTTTCTCTTTTTCAAAACATTTTCTGGAAAATGTTTTTGGGAAAAATACGTCTTCCTCTCTGGGTTGGCGTGTTCTTAACTGAAACGTTTCCTGTTTTTATAAAATAAACCCTAAAAACTTTCTGTTTCATTACAGAAAGGTCCCTGGACTAAAACTCTTATAACTTTTAAACAAAAGATGATTTTAACTTGAAACGTTTGCTGTCATCTTTATTTTTCTGTCTAGTTTTTTGTCATATTTATTTGAAAAATATTTGGGATACTTTTTGTGCACGCACGGTATTTATGTAGTATCCGGCTTTTCTTTAATACGTAGATACCGGGAGGAGTAAAGGAGACGCGTACTTCGCCGAGTTAGGCTCCGACTTCTCCGATCCAGGCAAGCATGTTTGAACCTTTGATATGATGAGTGTTATGCATGTTTGCTCAAGTAGTTTTCTCATGGCATGTTATATAAGCATTTGGTGAATGTTATGTGCATGCAAGGCAAGCTACCGGTGAGCTTCGAAGTTGATGTTTTCTTATGATGATAAGTTAACACGATCATGTGGTGACATGATGGGTTGCAGACTGGTATTGTTGAAGCATGCCAGTTTTGTGTCAACCGTGAACTCCAGTTTTAACGTGGGTCAAGTCTCGACCTCGTTCGTTTTCCCTTCGTGCTGCCACATGTTTTCTGCAAAGAGTGCGGTTTAGTAAGTTGCAAACCTCTTTCCTGGTACACACCAAACAGAGGGACCGTGATGAGAGTTCCATGGCCCTGGATTAAAGCCAGTCATCCGTTCAGGGGGCATGGGTGTTTCCGGTTGGGACCGAGAGGGGGGCACCCCTTAGAGCGCGCGATATAAATTTGATCCCATGCTATTCAAGGTTGTAGCCTCCCCGTCTTAAGGTTTTTCTTGAACGTTGCCGAGGGTGATTCCTGGCAACGAAAGGTGGAATGGGTGTGTACTGGATAGACATGTTTCTTCTAAAACACCGTAAACGGAACTAGTCCTTGTGACTACCGAAATCCGTTGGCTGTGGTTAAAAGTACAAACTCTGTAGAGTCAAAACCATTCAAGTATCCATATCCATATCAAGGACTTGGACATCATCTCATTATCAGTCTCAGTGTTAAATCTCAGTGTCAATCCCGGTAACAGTCTTCGGAGTATAAACATAAAACCGAGAGTGGTAAACTTGGTTGAAGGTTATTCATGTGAATGGACTAACCAGTTTATTATCATATGCTGAGTATTTCCTTGTGATGATTTGAATTTATGAGCTACTTAAATTCGAATGACAAATTATAAGCCCTTTATGTGACGTCGCGCAGACGTCCGACTGTGGCATTATTGTTATTTAATTTTGATATAAGCCCTTTAGGTGATGTCGCTCTGACATCTGACTGTGGCATCATTGTTATTTATTTTCATTATAAGCCCTTTCCGAGGTGTCGCTTAGACGCCCGACTATGGCACGTCCTGTTATTTACTTTTCAATATAAGCCCTTTATGTGGTGTCGCCTCGACGCCCGACTGTGGCATGTTAAATTTGTTTTCACCTTTCGAGGCGTCGCTTCAGACACCCGATCGGTCTTCAGTTATTTTATTGGGATTTCGGGAGGACTACCGCCTGATTTCCTCTTATTTTCAGTGCAAATCTATTATTTGATTGAGCATACTAACCTGCTCATGTGCATCATGTTTACATTTATTATATCTTATGTCTGAACTGTCTTGCGAGTACATTCAAAGTACTCACCTGGCTTGTTGATTTGGCCAGATGTTGATGAAGGCGATCTTATGGATGAAGAGTTCGATAGCGAGTCCGACGCCTAGAGGAGTCCCAGTCAGTCTCGTGCAACCCTGGAGTTGTTCAATTTTATTATACACGCTTCCGCCACCCAAATAAAAATCATCAAGCCTCACTCCGATGCTTGATGAGCTGTAAGATTTCAGAGTCGTGTCACCCACCTCACTGTGACATATCCACCACCACCTCTATTACGAGTTAGTAGTTATGCCACCATACCCTTGTGTCATATCCGCCTCTATGTATAATATAGGCGTGCTTGTAATAATTTGTTGAGCATCCTCAGGTCAACCATGTATAATATTAGTACTGCTGGATTTCTGTATCAAGGTTTTGTCTGTCAGTAAGAAGAATTCTTCTATACTGGTTAATACAAAGGTCGGCTTTTCAATAAATGTTTTATTGGAAAGGCGGTCGTGACATGAAGCCATTGATACTGCATGCCATTTCATCAACCGTGTTTATCTTCACAAGCTTCTCAACAAGACATCCTATGAGCTCCTTACTGGCAAGAAGCCAAATGTCAGTTACTTTAGAGTATTTGGTGCCAGGTGCTGGATCAAGGATCCACATCACACTTCAAAATTTGCACCAAAAGCACATGAAGGTTTTATGCTTGGATATGGAAAGGATTCGCACTCCTACAGAGTCTTCAACCTCTTTCACTATAAAGTGGTTGAAACTGTGGATGTGCGGTTCGATGAGACTAACGGCTCGCAAAGAGAGCACCTACCAAATGTGCTAGATGAAGTTCCATCCAGTGAATCAATCAAACTTATGGGAACTGGAGAAATTATACCATCTGAAGCTCAGCCTGAAGAGGAACTTGTCATCTCCACACCTGATCAACCTGAAGACAATGCTCATCCTGAAGACAATCCTTCTAACGATGACAATGATCAGCAAGAGAAAAATCTTCGTACTGTACATCCTCGTGTTGCAAATGAAGTACAGATTGAGAGAATAATTGATAGCATCAATGCACCAGGTCCACTCACTCATTCAAGGGCAACACAGCTAGCAAATTTCTGTGGGCACTTCGCATTCGTCTCAATATCTGAACCCAAGAAAGTTGATGAAGCCTTCATGGAACCTGAATGGATTCAAGCTATGCAAGAAGAGCTTCAATAGTTTGAGCTGAGTAATGTATGGGAACTGGTTAAGCGTCCTGATCCTCGTAAGCACAATATAATAGGCACTAAATGGATATATCGCAACAAGCAAGATGAGCATGGTCAAGTTGTCAGAAACAAAGCTCGTCTCGTTGCTCAAGGATACACTCAAGTTGAAGGGATTGACTTCGCTGAAACATTTGCTCTTGTGGCTAGGCTTGAAGCCATACGCATACTGCTGGCCTATGAAAATCATCATAACATTCTTCTGTATCAAATGGATGTGAAGAGCGCTTTTCTCAATGGCAAGATCGAAGAAGAAGTGTATGTTGCACAACCGCCTGGCTTTGAAGATCCAAAACATCCTGACATGGTGTACAAGATCAACAAGGCACTGTATGGCCTCAAACAAGCCCCTCGGGCTTGGTATGACACACTCAAAGACTTCCTGAAGAGCGAATGCTTCAAACCTGGTTCCCTCGACCCCACTCTCTTCACGAAGACATATGATGGTGAACTGTTTGTGTGCCAAATATATGTGGATGACATTATCTTCGACTGCACCAATCAGAAATACAGTGACGAGTTTGGATATATGATGCAAGAGCAATATCAGATGTCCATGATGGGTGAGATGAAGTTCTTCCTTGGTCTTCAAATACGTCAGCAACACAACGACATCTTTATATCTCGAGAGAAATACCTCAAAGATTGCCTGAAGAAATTTGGGATGCAAGATTGCAAAGGCTTCACGACACCAATGCTAGCCAAACAACATCTGGGTCCCGACGACAATGGTAAAGAGTTTGATCAAAAGGTATACCACTCCATGATTGGTTCCTTGCTTTATTCATGTGCATCTAGGCCAGATATCATGCTTAGTGTTTGCATGTGTGCCCGGTTCCAAGCGGCACCAAAGGAATCGCATCACTTAGCTGTGAAGCGAATTCTCAGATATTTGGCTCACACCCCAACACTAGGATTATGGTATCCAAAGGGCTTAGAGTTTGATCTAGTTGGATTCTCGGATGCTGATTATGCTGGTGACAAGGTGGATCGCAAGTCTACATCAGGCACATGTCATTTTCTGGGATGACAACTTGTATGTTGGTCTTCAAAGAAGCAGAACTGTGTATCTCTCTCCACTGCTGAATCTGAATACATTGCTGCTGGATCTTGCTGCGCTCAGCTTCTATGGATGAAGCAAACACTCAAAGACTATGGCATTTATCTGAAGCAAGTGCCACTCTACTACGACAACGAAAGCGCCATCAAGATTGCCAACAACCCAGTTCAGCACTCGAAGACAAAGCACATTGAAATTCGTCATCACTTTCTCAGAGATCATGTTATGAAGGAAGATATTGATATCATACACGTCAACACTGAAGAGCAATTGGTAGATATCTTCACCAAGCCCTTGGATGAGAAGAGGTTTCGCAAGTTACGGTGTGAGCTAAATATCTTGGAATCCTCAAATGTCCTGTGATCAGGCACACATCCTAACACTTAAGCATGTTGATGACATAGATGTGCAACACACGAAGTAAAGTATATCTTCAATCAATGAAGACTTACATTCTGAGTGTGAATACATTAATGTGGAATTTGACTTCGGAGCGCCACAATAATTGTCCGCCGTGTCTAGGTCTAATACTTCCTATACGGTGGGTAACGCCACCACCAAATTCTTCTGTTTGAAGTGTTTTACTCATGGCGTTACATTTGCTATGTCTTCACATTTGGTTTGTCTTCAATTTCAACTTGTCTTCATGATTATCTTCACTATGTTGATTTGATTGTCTTCTCATATATACATATTAGTGTTCTGTCCTCTACAGCATTCACTTATAGCTACGTCTAAATCTGAGAGTGGCTGGGCAACCGAACCGAACCTGAACTGAACCCACGTGATGACATTTCAGAAACCAAACCAAACTGAACCCACGTAATTGGCATTGGCACCCAGCCCAAACTATACCATATGACAGATTCACCAAAACCAAACTAACCCATTCTAGAAACTATGTTTGTAGCCTATGGTTCTAGATCTGTTCCCCACCCATACATGTAAAGTATCAGTATATGTACAATCAAAACAAGAATGCACTTGACAGTTAAAATTTTAGTCAGGTTGAGATCAGATGCTTGGAGTTCACGTCCATCATTACAAGAATAACATTTTCTTCAAAGGTTCAGAACTTGATTACAGAGGATAATAGTAACTTCTACATGTCATGGGCTCATGGCGACCATGATATAGACTAGACTACGACTTCAGTGCTGAAGGCTGCATGTTTCAACTTGGAGCCATTGTTCTTCAGATTAACTGAAAATGTCATGCCGGGTGATTCTGAACTTGTTGAAAGCAGGATTTCTAGGCAAGAGAATAACCAGAATAGTCTGATGCTGGAGGAGCAAATGTCTGCACCAACACAAAAGAGAGATCCCATGAGTTTTGTTAGTCACACAAACCAATCCCCTCCTGTTGGAAAAAATGTGGTTGCAGAAGCAACTACTGGACTCAAAATGTTTACCTTTATATGCCTTAACAAGTAAATAAAATAGTACAAATATATTTGGCCGTACATGGTCATAGTATTATCTCCAAACACCTAAATCCAAAATGAAGAGAACATATTCTATTCTATTCCTCGACAACCTTCAGAAAAAATAACATACCGAAGAAAGGACACCAAAGAGGTGCCACTAACTTGTGCAACATCAGAAAAAAGGTAGAGTAATAAATATAACAGTTTGCTACCAAATTGGCCAACTGTTAATTTTTCTAAAGAGCCAGCTAATAAACATAAACAAACATAAAAGTGGACTAATAAACACCTAAAAAATGATCGGGATTTTCTAAAGAGCCAGCTTGGCCACCAAATTGGGAACTTCACTAGCCCTTGCTTATATATAACGATGATCAAGATTATATTTTTACCTTTTATTGGTTCCAAATTTTTAGCTGCATCCTTACTATCCATCTCCTGCAAATGAAATAAAATATTAATTTAAAGGCATATCAACACTTCTATACTACATGTTTTATGTATCACATTCTACACAGGTAGTAGAACCAAAATGTAAGCGATTAACTCACCCTCCTTTCGTTTGAACAACCAATCTTTAGCACAAACAAGCGTTTCGAGCATATCAGGGGTCAAAGAACTTCTCGTGTCGCCAAGTATCCTCTTACCACAACTGAAGGCTGATTCGGATGCCACTGTGCTCAAAGGAATTGCGAGAAAGTCACGGGCCATCGATGCCAATATAGGAAACTTTTCAGCATGCCTCTTCCACCAACCCAAGACATCAAAGTCATCACAATCCTGCTCCCTTGTTTCTTCCAAGTATGTGTCAAGTTCTGATTTGTGTACACGTGACCTCCTACGAGACTTGTGCTGGGCAAACTCTTCTTCCAGCTTTCTTTTCCCTGCAATAGGTGATCCAATAGTGGTATTGCCTTGACTAGAAGGTGTCGAGTGTGCAGTGCTTGTCGCTGCAAGTATCTCATATTCCTTGACATACTTTCTCACCCATTCTAAAGCAATCTCCACTTGTTTTGAAACTGCTCCTCGTTGATAGACAACTTGCAATAGAAGAAATCCAAATAATCTTCTTTCCTCCTTGGATCCAGGAATGTAGCAATGACAAGTGAGTGGTTAAACTCAATGCCCTTGCTTTTTCTACGACGGTTAGGATCTGCATTCTCCTTCTCCTCGGGATCCCAATATTTATCAAGCTTTGTTTGCATCGCTGCCGCCAATTCCTTCAGCACATCAGAGGTTTGCCAACCTGGATCTTTCAATGCATGGCGAATACAAAGCACAACCGGCAGAAACTTATGTGCAGTTGGCTTCCTATGAGCTGAAACAATTAAGGTAAGCTCTTCAAAAGCTTTTAGAAACTCACAAATGGCTGCTGCCCTTTCCCATTCTTGCTCACTTGGAGATTCTATCATCTTTCGAGTTGCATAACTAGTGAGGACAACTTTGTATATCAATGCTTCTACAAGCATTTTCCATGTTGAGTTCGATCTGGTTGGTGTATCAACAGAGATACCTTTCTTTGAAGGCAGACCCATCCCACTTGCAATTGTATTGAAATCCTGAAGTCTTGAAGGAGAAGAGTCAATAAACTTCAGCAACTCTTGTATCATGTCAATAGCTTCATGGATTATCTTCATTCCATCCTGAACCAAGATATTGAGAATGTGTGCACAACACCTCACATGCAAATGTTGACCTTCAAGGAGCAGCTCATGTTTGTGATATTTTATTAACTCATCACATGTATTAGTATTATTGCTGGCATTATCTAGTGTCAAAGTGAACAGCTTGCTCCTTATGCCCCATTCTGTTAGGCAACCAACAAGTTCCTCTTCTATCGCATAGCCCGTGTGAGGATACTTCACCTCTACGAAACTTATGATCTTCTTCTTGTAGATGAATTCTGCATTGATATAGTGGGCGGCGATGGACATGTAGCCCAAGCTCTGTGATGAAGTCCACATATCAGATGTTAAGCAAATGCGAGAATCCAAATTTTGTAACTCAACTTCGATATCTTTCTTCATTCCCTTGTACATCTTCATTGCATCATCACAAATTGTGTGATGACCCATGACTTGAAATGCTGGCTGCATTGAGTCAATCCATGGCTGAAGGTATGGCTCTTCAAACTTAAGAAAGGGGATCTCAGCATGGATGCAAAACTTGACCATGAGATCACGGCAAACTTTTTGATCAAACACAAACGGGCCTTCGGAATTTGTTTTTTTCATAGTCAACAGAAAATTCTTCCTGCAACCATCCTCAATTGATTTGCAATACTCTGCAATATGGGTTCTCAAACTCGTAGTCCCAAACTTGGTGTGAAGTTGTGTTCCACAATATTTGCACACAGCCTTGAGATCACCATTTTTGCGAACTAGATCTTGTTCATAATGCTCCCACACCCTGGACCTTCTAACATGTGGTACTTGACTCATATCCTCATCCATGGAATCGGCACTCTCGGAAACCTCTGAGGTAGACATGCCTCAAATTTCAGAGACACACTACATGTGAAAATACATATGGAAGATTACTATTAGAAAATGCTAGAATAGTACAGTAGAAACAATCAACAGTACAGTTTGCAAAGGATGTCCAGAAATATGTCAGTGTTAATGTAAATGATCTTGAAGCTATTTCTTCACTATTATAGGAATTTGCAAAGATGTCCAGTAGATTATAAAATTCAGGGCTAGTTTGGCAGCAAAGTTTTATTTAAACTGTGGTAATTGAAAACCACAGTATTACTCTGGGTGGGCAAAGAATACTACAGTTTCCTAAAACCAATGTTTTTCTCAGTTTTATATGTGTTTGGTTGCTGCTGTTTAACCAAAGTTTTGACCAAATATCTTAGCGTGAATGACTGAGTAATTAGCGGCTGCTACTGGCTGCCGGCTGCATGCAGCTGCCATGCACATGTAATACCATCCTAGGATCAGTCAACTAGATTGAAGTAATTCAATACTAGGAGCGTGTTGCCATTATATGTCTATATACGTGCATGTACTTCCAAGTTCCAACTGGTCCTCAATTCTTTGTGCGTGTACATGCGCCATTTATACTGAATCGGCTAGATAGCTAGCATATATAACCTGCTGCTTATGAGTGCTCTCCAAAAGGATCAATCAATCTAATCCGCGCGCTACTCGCCGAAAATACATAGGCAGCCAAGGACTCGAGAAATAGCTTGCTGCGAACGAGTGTTCTCCCTGGTGGTGAGCTTGCTTCAGTCATGGCACTGCAGAGAGATGGAGACTCGCACGCGACGCCGGCTGGAAGATAGACTAATCAAACTGAATCGGCTATAACCAGGAGATATAATATGGTTGTTTACCAT
Source organism: Triticum dicoccoides (assembly GCF_002162155.2). Classification (NCBI taxonomy): domain Eukaryota; kingdom Viridiplantae; phylum Streptophyta; class Magnoliopsida; order Poales; family Poaceae; genus Triticum; species Triticum dicoccoides. Next base: position 431,489,299 of record NC_041390.1, read on the forward strand.
ATATAAGTGAAAAGGGAAAATAGGATGGGATCACTTTGAATATTCTTATCAGAACCATGGTATTTTTCAGAAACCATGGTATTCATGTGTTTAGTGCCATACTAACATGTTAATTACAGTAACTCCAAATCCTAATCAAGAAGAATTGAGCAACTAATAGCAATTCTCTGTTCTTGAAACATCAGTCCATGAACATTAACCAAATGCCTGCTACTTGTGTTGTTCATGAACAGCAACCCATGTACCTTAGTTTGTAATTTACAAAGTGGTCTATTACACTGAATAATCAAGATACCACCAAGATCTACTTCGGTTTGACTTCCAAAGAACTGGAATTTCTAGAGTAAAATGAGAGACGAAGGGAGGGGGAGGGGGATCTAGAGGAAGTGACCTCGAGGAGGCGCTCGCGGGCTCGTTGTAGTCTTATAGATGAGTGGGATGGCGCGGGTGCCGCCAAACTCGACGAACTTGACACGTGGAAGCCGGTGCGGCACAAAACCCGGCGTGCGGCAGCCGGATGATGCCCGGCGCCACCGACGAGGACGTCGAGGAGGGGGTGAAGAAGGTGAGCAGGAGGAGGACTAGGGCACTGATCTGTGAGGTGAGGGGAGGGGGAGGGGGAGAGGGCGTAGGCCGGCGGTGAAGGGCAACAGCGACGGTGGAGGGCGGCCGGCGGAGGTGGAGGGATCGGGATCGGGAATGGGTAGGTCAGCTCGACCCCTCGATGGGGCTTTTTTTTCTGAGTTGCACTCCGGGGCGAGGAACCGGGTTGGAACCCATAGTTTCCAGCGGTTAGGCCCAAACTCTTTAAGCCCGTAACCAATTATACCCAAACTGGTTTTTCTACATACCCAAACCAAACTTGAACCAAAAAAAGCTCAACCCAATAAAACCTCAACCAATTAAGCCTGAGGAAGAAACCAACCCTTTTTAACCAGTTTTTTAAAAACTGTTCTCAGATTTAGCTACGTCTTCCTTGTTGAATCTTTTGAGCTAAGTGAATGTGATCGGACCCTAATCTCTCTATGCTTTCTATCTCAAACTCTATCTGTCCAAATCATAGGCATTCTATTGAAACTGTCGAATGTCTTCTCTACGTCCTTATCAGCAGAAGATACAGAGATAAACATTAAGTCTGTTTTAAATGCTCTATCCTTATTGCCTGAAATCCGGAGAAGCCGAAACGACCATCCGACAGTTCGGGCGGGCATGGGAACGTGGGACAACTCCGAGTATGTTGCATGCTTGCCACGTGTCCCTCAGATGTGAACCGCCAGGGGCACCTGCGTAATTACGCTGTGCCGCATATTTCCTTATAAATACATGTCCCCTGTGGTCAAGAAAACCTTCTTCCGCCTCTCCACCTTGTCAAAACCCTAGCGCCACCGCTAGCTCTCGACGACGCCGGTGACGAAGCGCTTAGCTGCCGCGACTTCACCGACGCCGTCCTCACGCCAGCCGCGGTCATCGTCCTCTCCGCCGCCGCCGTAGGTGTCCTCCGTCGCCAAGTTAGGGCACGGTGGATTGAAATGCTCGGTCTCCTACTCTTCCCATCTAGCAGTTCATCGTGTGGTAAATAAAACTCTCTTTTTACCACCTTTTTTATCCTAAAAGATTCATCCTGTTTACCGAAAGTGGTTTCTGCCTACTCAATGTTAGATCTATCCTGTCTGCATCTCATATAATGCCTAGTATATTCACTTAAGCTTCATAACGAGTTAGATTCCTCACTTGTACCTATTCCTGGATTCGTACAAATCTGGAACCAACTTCAAACACATAAGTGAATGTCTTCGCACCATGAGGTCAATGTCTTCAAACTGATTTATCTTCAAAATCTTCTGAGAATGCATATGACCTCTCCCCTTCCCTCGCATCTCTAATGCTGTCACAGGTACATGTCCGTTGGAGAATCCCTTGGTTCTCATAGTCTGCATTCATTTGCAGAATTCTTGCAGCATCACATTAACTCTCCCGAAGCCAGTTCCTGTTTGACCAGCAAGCAGAAGCCTTTGAAGCCTTTGAACGTGTTGAAGCCATTCAGTTTGAAGTTCATGGCTACAGAGAAATCAGCAAGGAAGGGTGGCAGACATCGTCGAGGGGGAACATCAAGCGATCTGCCTGATGACCACTCAGAGCTGTACAAGACAGATCCAGAAGAGGATTACAGTCAGGGCAAGACACGGATCCAATGTATTCGAAGATATTGGGCCGAACAATGGTTTAAATACAAGTTTGTGACCCAGGAGTATGCTGAGAAGAATGCCATCAAGAGTCCTTGGGGTGACATTCTCTTCTAAAGCCTTCCACCCAAGACCAGAGCTGAAGCTATTGCTCAGGGTTTCTATCCCTGTATGGTCCGTGGACCACAGCCTGAAAATGCTGACCCATCATCACTACTCTGGTGTCGTCATGATAATCTCTTCAAGCGCAACTTCCAGCACGCAAAGGCATCATCCAAGGAAAACAAGAAGTCATTGGGACTAGACTTCAACCCTGGTCCTTCTGCTCCCCAGGCTGACGGCACACACGATGCTGAACCCAATATCGTCAGACCTTTCTACAACCTTGATGGCCTTATCACTCACATTTCTGTTCAAGGTGCCAAAGTAGATCATTCTGATGATGATGCCGACACTGATGAAGCCCCAGCTCCTACTCCAAAGCCGCAGAAGCAAAAGAGGGCTAAAGCTTCAAAGTCAGCTGCTCCTCCAAAAGCTTCACGTGCGAAGCCACTGGCTACTGCACCTCCTAAAGACAGTGTGCAGTCTGAAGATCTATCACATATCTCCAAGAAGACAGAGATGAAAAAGAATATTGATCAGGCATTGACCCCTACTGCCATTCTGCGAGACGAACACATTGATCTGTCCAGTGATGAAGATCTTGCAGATGACGCTCTTGAGCAACTGATTAAGAGCAAGGAAGAAGCAGAAATCTTCAATGATTTGCCTCTCTTTGACGTGGTAATCATCCACAACTTCATTGATGAGTGGTTTGAAACCCCCAATCTCAGCTTTGAAGATCTGCAACTTCCAATTGGCCTCAATGTCTCTTTCACTGGCGCCATTTCTTCTGAGCTAGCTCTAGCTCAGCACATCGTTGAACTGAAGCACAAGATCGACTATGAGAAAGCTCAGTTCAAGAAGCACATGGTAAAGCTCAGCATGCAAGATGTCAAAAACTTCAAGGTTATGCTGCACGAGCTCAAGGAAGCTTTTCTCAAGAAACAAGAAGAAGCTAAAGGTTCTCGTGGGCGCATGAAGAGTCTGGCTGACAAGTGCGTGCAAGCCTACAATGAAGCTAAGAAGCGCAAGGCTCTTGGGCGTCCTGGCATCGACCCCAGAATGGCTGCAAAGAAGAAGAAGCCATCGACTGACAAATATGCACCTTCAAGGTGGGAAGAACCTCGCATTGTCTTCCCAAGCAGCATGTCTGGCTCAAAGCCAAAGGTCAAGTCAACCACTTCAGAACTGAAGAAGACAAGGGCTGCCAAGGCTGAAGCCAGAAAGAGGAAAAATCCTGAAGCTTCTGATGTCGCTCCCTCCAAGAAGAAGTGCAAAACCAAGAAAGATCGGACTGCTCCCACAGAGCCCCTTGTTGTCGAGCCCATCTCGGTTGCTCGTCCTGACTCTTCGCATCAAGAACGACGGAGGTAGTTCATGAGTCTGCTTCCAAAGAGGCTCCTGAAGCTGAAGACATTCCAGCAGTTGACCCCACCGCTGCTGAAGACATTGGTTACCATGACAATGTTGAAGATGATGTAGTTCTTCCTCAGATCGAGCACAACTTGGTATCATCGCCTGTTCTCACGAACAACGAACTCATCAGCATTGGTCGTCCTCTGACGCCAATTGCTCAGGATGCATCATGGGCTGATTACCCACAACAACAAGACACCCCAAGTACTCCCCAACAACAAGTCACCCCACCATTGCAAGAAGAAGAAGATGACTTTGAGGCCCAGCCAACTCCATCTCCACAGGCGTCGCCAACGTTACGCAGCCTTCGCAAAGGACCAAGGCCCCAAGTCCCTCTTTCGAGCATTCTAGAAGGAGAAGTGCACCACCAATTTGTTGCACGTTAGGTGTTCCCAGAAGCCACTCCTACTGTGAATGTCTCCAAGTCTGAAGCTAAAGTTGCTGAAGACAATCCGGCTGCACCAGTCGAAAAAAAACAAGCAGAAGAATGTGTCCCTACTCCCCCATCATTGAAGAAGCTGTTCCTGAAGTGAATGGGTTGGTGCCCGACCCTCCGGCTCCTCAAGTGGAGGTTGAGAATCTTGAGGCTGCCACCACTAACACCACTGAAGCCAATGACGTGGTCATGGCTGAAGACAATGTGGAGCCCGCACCAAACACTATGCCAGAAGCCAATGAAGCCAATGATGCACCTGCAACAGATGTGCAGCCTGACGCCTCTGTTGATACCACTGCTCCTGTTTCGCCACCAAGGCCACATACTATCGAGCAAGCATACAACCCTGGCTAGCTTATCACTGTCAAATGGCCTCTTCTTGTTCCTCCACCTGCTGCTAGTCCCCAATTTGACTATCACGTCGAGCGCAGGCCTCAGGTTCAGAAGCCAATGCCAAGGTTGCCTAGCTTTCCAGGCACTGCATCTGCACCCGGATCATTCAATATCAATGGCTTCAAAGCACACAACACCTTCTTTAATAACGCCAAGAACCCCTACTCTAAGGCAAGAATATCTTCTGATCGGTTCTGGAGCTATCAGTAGCGCAGTTATTACTCATGCATCTTATACAATCAAGGTCGCATTTTTCCACATATGCGTCTTGACACTGAAGCCATAACTAGTCTGCCCTGTGTGGAAGAAGCACTGGATTGCTTCAGAGAGTCTGGCTTGTTGCAGTTCGTCACTGACAAGGAGCACTGGAACGAAGAATTGCTGCTCCAATTCTATGCCACTCTTCATATTCGTGGCTACAACAGGGATATGAAGACTTGGGTCCTTGAGTGGATGGCAGGCAATGTTCATCATGAAGCCAAAGGCTTTGATGTCATTGAGCTCACTGGCCTTCCCACTCCAGGTGATCTTTATGAACCTGGTTGTCAGCTTCACCATGCTGCTATGGAAAGCATTTTTCACAAGCCTGAACCCAACATGAGTCAGATGCTTAGCATGATGAAGCCTTTGCCTCCCGATGCTGAATATCCTAAGGAGTTCTTTGTTGAAGACCTTGAGTATCTGCCACGTACTATCTATCACATTATAAGGCGAACTCTGTGGCCCATCAAAGGACATTCTCCACATGCAAAGCTTGAAGGTGCAATGAAGACTTTGGTCTTCCATATTCTTCCCGGCAAAAGCTTCAATGCTCAAGACTTCTTCATCCGCCAACTTGCTGCATCAGGATCTGGTCTCTTTGGCTTGAAGTTTTACACTTCATGGATTATGCGTCTGATCAAACTACACTCAGCTATCACCTATCAGCCATCTGCTCGCAATCATCTGATTTTTCTGCCTGACGTCGATATGTCAGTTGAAGCCATCTATCCAGAGCCTGCCAAGGAGCCCCTTAGTCTTCAAAATGCTGATAATCAAAGCTTCTCACAACACATTGAAGGAGTCCCAGCAGTCACTCGTGTTTCTCCTCTGGCTGGTACTACCCGTGCACCTCATCGTGCTCGCACTGAAGCCACTTAAAGCACCATTGCACAATGGCCTAAGAAGCGATCTCGTGTTCTCAATGACCGAGAGCTTCTGGTTGCCCTTCATCAGAAATAGGATAAGCATCATGACTGGCTGAAGCACCAAATGCAAAGCCTCTTGGTGGACATAAACAGGATTCGCAACCTTGCCACCAATAATGCCTTTGTCGCCCATGAAACTTGTCAGCGTACATGGAAAGGGCTGACGCTTATGTGTTCTGAAGAGGATCTTCAAGATGATGGCTTCTCTGAACGCTTCAAGTTTGACTCAACACCTTCGAGATGGACTGTGCTACGGCGTACTCCGTCTCTTGAAGACTCTGAGTTTTCCTCCTCTGCTGCAACAGTGAATGCATGTGTCATCGATGATGAAGACGATGCTACTTCACCACCTTCAGCGCGAATCAACACTGCACCAAGTTCGTCTGCACCGCCAACCAACACCGACGACCCTGCTGCTTCACCAACTCCTCATGGGAACGAGTAGGTGCTCTATGTCTTCAAACCTTTTTGGTCCTTACTAAAAAAAGGGGGAGAAGCATATGAGTTTGATAGTCTTCAAGCGGGTCCATATGGGTGGTGGTATTATATTTTTCCTAGTGTTTACAACTCTCGCTTTTTGATACATTTGGTTCTTTGAGTTGTAACACTTAAACTCGATGGTCGTCTGCTACTTATTTGCTATTCTGTGATGCGATGATAAATTCCGCATGTGCGATGATAACTTCCGCACTAAGGTCATTCTGCAGACGTCCATTTTTCATTATGAATGTCATTATCTTCACATACTTTTCATGCATGATGAATTGTCGTCATAAGTTGAAGAGGATCTCCACAAGTACAACCTGCCATGTGCATTTGCATTCCAAAAGCAAATTACTTATATGCACATCTTCAGGGGGAGCCTTTGCCACTTATGAAGACAATACCTAAATCCATTACATTTCACATACTTTTATCCCCGTTCAAAACTTCAACCAGTTTGTCATCAATCACCAAAAAGGGGGAGATTGTAAGTGCATCTAGTGCCACCCCTAGTTGGTTTTGAGTATTGACGACACACCTGGTTGAGGGACTAATGTGTTTGTGAGAATTGCAGGATAACACAGGTAGTAGTCCCTCATTGATTCGGTTTATCTACCGGAGATGACCCCTAAAAATGTATGAAGACATTGAAGACAATGGTGGTATGTGAAGATATTCACATTGAAGACTATGACAAGAGAAGACATTGTGTGAAGACTATGGGACACGAAGACTTAGTTGTTTCGTTGTCTCTTTTTCTTCTTTGTTGAGTCATAGGAACCACCGTACTGTTAAGTGGGGTCCAAGTGAACAAAGTCAGAGTGACCAAAGTGATGCTCAACCAAAATCCTATGTCTTCGAGCGAAGACAATGTGAGCAAATCTTATCCAGAGCTGGATGAGTCAGCTTTGCTTGTAGCCCAAGTAAAGTTGCCGTTTGTGTTTGAAATCTGACCGTTGGAACACGTGTCAGTTCCTTAGTGACCCAGGGTCATTTCGGTCAAATCAGGTCGGGTTGCCTAGTGGCTATAAATAGCCCACCCCCTACAACCATAAACGGTTGGCTGCTCAGAGTTAGTGTACGGCTTTTGTCGTTTGAGAGCAACCCACCTCGAATCCTTTGAGAGAGAATTCCTTGCGAGGATAAAGCCCTAACCACCCAGAGCCAAAGAGTGTTAAGCATCACTGAAGTCTTCCTGTCTGTGTGATCTGAAGACTTGTTACACTTGAGGACTGTGAATCCTCCAGCCGGTTAGGCGTCGCATTCCGAGCATCCAAGAGTCATTGTGGATCGCCGGTGAATGAAGTCTGTGAAGGTTTGGGAGTCTACCTTGAAGACTTACCAGAGTGATTGGGCGAGGACTAGGTGTCCTTAGCTCAAGGGGAATAAGGCGACGACACGGTCTTCTGAGTTGAATCTCAGCCTCCCTAACCAGACGTACAGTTGTCACAGCAACTGGAACTGGTCCAACAAATCATTGTCTTCAACAAGTCACTGGTTTCGTCCTTCCCATTCCTTTACTTACTGTTGGACCTGGTGAAGTCACTGTATGATTGCATTATCTTTTGTCTTCACTGAGTAACTGATTGTTCTGATTGGCTTCACACTATCTTCCTACCTAATCTATACTGCCTAGCTGCTATTAGTCATTGTGCTTTCACTTCATTGAATACTTGACTATGGCTTGCTTAGTGTAGTTTACCTTCCACTGCATGGTAATAGGTTTATTTATATCGTTTGTCTTCGAAACTTCCATGTTTTCAAGACTTTCATAAAAATCGCCTATTCACCCCCCTGTAGTCGATCACTAGCACTTTCAAGGGGGCG